>NC_056662.1:6185000-6528333 GCF_018350195.1 Panthera tigris | reverse complement strand
CGACCTCCCCATGCGACACAGACGCAGCTCCCTTCCACAGCACCCTCTCAACCACGGGACAGGGTGCCCTGTCGCTCCCCAGCTCAGCAAATGTAAGCTGCTTCCTCTGTGTCCTCTCTTCCCAGCTGCCTGCCATTCAGAGCTCCTCGGGCAGCCACCTGCCTTCAAGCACCTCTGGGCCAGAGGCGGGCACCATTCCACAGGTCCAAGTGCACACGTGACAAGCTCTCCCACACCCTCCCTCACTCACCTTCTGCTCCAGCAGCATTTGGGGGGCCGGGGAAAATGGGGGAGGTGAGGGTGGTCCACACGTTTGAAAGCTCAGGGAGCCCCCGGCCAGAGGAGACGCCTGTCACACATACCAGGCTGCACACAGAGCAGATGCTGCCCCCGCTCTGCCCTCTTCCACTCAGCCTCACCATTTCCGGGGTCTCTGGCCAGACCCCCGAAGACCCGACAGGCGACTCTCTTCTCTGGCCCCTAGAGCCTGCGCAGCCTGTACAGGGCAAGCTGGAAACAGTAGGAGATTAACACTCCCAAGAACAGCCTTCCATCAATAACCAGTAGGAGTCGGTGTATAAATAATACCCATCCTCCTCAGCACTGACGTGAATAGCTCTACGCTATCTCCCAGCGTCGCCCACCGTGGTAACTTGTGTGAGGACACATCCTGTACTGACGGTCTCCTCTTCCCTGTCCCACCTCCCCACTCTCCGACCGCTGTTTGCGGAGATCGCCTTTCAAATAAACCACTGGCACTTGAATCTGTGCTCGGGGCCTCCTTCTGGTACAGCGTGCATCAGGAGACCAAAACTCTCCCGGAAGTCCCCAGCAGAGCTCTGTTCACGTCCCACTGGCCAGGCCCGGGTCACACGGCCACCAGCTTGCTGCAGGGAAGCCTGAGAGTAACTCAAGTACGTGAGCTGGTCAAATTGCGTCGCAAACAAAATCGGGAGTGTCTTTCTGCATCCGGCTCATTTATTTCATTTAGCATCACGTCCTGGAGGGTCTTTGTCGTTACCAATGGCAGGATTTCATTCTTCTTTATGGCTGAATAATATTCCATTACACGTCACATCTCCTTTCTTCATTCACCCATCAGTGGACGCCCAGGTTGTTTCCGTATCTTGGCTATCGTAAATAGTTTCAGTGAGCGCAGAAGTACAAGTATCTCCTCAAGACACAGCTTTCGTTTCCTCTTGATAAATACCCAGCAGGGAAATTGCTGGATCATACGGGAGTCCTCATCTTCATTTCGAGGGGAACCTCCATACTGTTTTCCCATAATGGCCGTACCGGTTTACATTTCCACCAGCAGTGAACCCAGGTTCCTTTCTTTCTGCCTTCTCGTCAACACTTGTCCTCTCTTGTCTTTTGGATAACCGGTATCCTAACAGGTGTGAGGTCATCTCTCATTGTGGTTTTGATTTTCATTTACTCGATGATTAGTGATACTGAGCACCACTATGCTTCTGGCAATTTGTTATCCAGTAATAGAAAACCCACATACGCACATTGAGAAGCGGGGGATTTCCAAAAGGCTCTGTGAACCTCTGGGCTCCCAGTTTGCTGAGGAGGGATTGACTGCTGATTACGATGAACCTCCCTTGAATTACTGAGCTTAACATGTACTGAACGTGAGTTACAAGGCAACCACCAGGAACAGGATGAAAACTGAGACCCTGGAGCCTCACAGCTGGGCATATGGCATAAGGAAAATTATAAATTCAGATATGCCTTGAGGGCTAAGAATATCCACATCCATACTGTCTTTGTTTTGCCTTTGGTTTATCCTAAGGCCAAATCCCTTACCTTGCCCGCGAGCCCCTGCCCGCTCTTAGCCCTGCTGACCTCCCTGACCTCATTCCTCTCCATTCTCCTCCTTATCAAATACATCCCTGTCTCTTCTGCTTTCTTTCAGTACCAGGAGCCAGCCAATCTCTTCCCACCTCTGGGCCTTCGCAATTTGTTTCCTCTGCCCGGAACGCGCTTCCCTTGGCCCGTGCCTTGGGTGGCTCCTTCTTCAGGCTCAGTTGCAATGGCATTTCTTCTTTTATTAAAAGGCTTCCAAGAAACCTTCTCTAAATGCTCAATCCAAAGGAGGTCCCTCCATGCCATGCTTTATTCATGCCCATGTTTAGCACACAGGAGAACCTGAGCTTAGATCAGGTAGCTGGCTGTTTGTTCATTCACCCTCTGTCTTCAACACCAGCACGTATACACCACTGGCGGCCGGCATGTGTCTGCCTGTTTACTCGCTGTTTCCCCAGCATCTAGCCGAGGGCCAGGCCAGAGAAGGCACTCAAGGAGTGTGAATGGAAGAATGGCTGACTGCCTCCTACCTGAGCAGAGGGCTGCTCTGCCATCCCTCCCCCTCCCCCTCCCCCCCACCCCCCACCCCCCACCCCCGCCCCGTCGTAAGACCAGCAAGGTGCAGAGACTTCAGGACTGTGCTTTATGAATCCCAGACATGCTCTACCCAAGCCCTGGTGATCAGTCATCAAGGTAGGCATATTTATTAGCCCCACTTTACAGATGAAAAAGTGAGACACAGAGAGATTCAGAGGCGCACACAGCTTCTTAATGAGCACAGCCAAGATCTGAATCCACTTCTGTCTGGCTCAAAAGTCCACATTCCTTTTGCCAGCATCTATTGCCTCCAGACTTCAAGAGAAAGCTTCTTAGCGAATCTTAACATTCTGCATACACACGGCATCCAGGCCATGCCCAACCCAGGAGGAGAAGAGGGTCAGAGAAATCTGGCTAAAAGGAACTTGCAGCAGGTTACAAAGCAAGAGGCAGAGAATGAGTCCCCACTCGAGAAAAGTACTCCCTGCAGACTGTGGGCTCCATGCAGACAGGGGCCCCATCCTGTTCACTGCTGTGTCTTCAGAGCTAAGAACAGTACCCAGTATGTGATGGGCATTCAATAAATACTGTTGAATGAATTAAAATGGTAATATAAAAATATCAGAAGTACATGGGTAGGTACATAGCAAGGGTCCCAATTTGGGTAGAATCCTAACGCATAGGAGGATGCCGGCCGAATCGCTTTCAATTTCTATTGGGGTTTCTCAACATGGGCACCACTGACCTCTGGGACTAGATCACTTCGCTGCTGTGGGGGCTGCCCTGTGCACTGTGGGATGCTGACAGCATCCCTGGCCTCCACGCTTTAGACCTCAACACACCCCTGCAAGTTGTACCAACCACAAATGTCTCCAGACGGTTCCAAACGTCCACTCGGGAGGGCAAAATCACTTTCTGGACTCAGTGAGATCCGCTGAGATATATCCGGCAGGACCTAAGGATTCAATAATCCTTACTGAAATGTGATCTAGCACAAAGCTAGAAAGTATGAAAAATCTCAGACATTTTTGCCAGAACGGGACACTCTGCTTGCCTTCTTATCCTGTATAAAATTGATAGACTCTGCCTCAGGAGAGACAGGAGGAAAGAGTTAGGAACACTCTGCAGGTCACCTGGAGGTATCGCTGGGCCGGCGAGGGCCCGGGAGCCCAAGACATGCCCTTTCCCGAAGCCCTCGTCAAATTCAAGTTCCTAGTTTGTAGGACTGTGGTAACATCCAGATTTAATGTGAAATGAGGCTCCACTGTCTTCTCACCTTGGGCTAAAAACAATTTTCAGCTTCAACTGGGGTATTTAACACTCAAAATGAGAGATTCTGGAACAGAAGGAATCAGCCATACCACAAACCACAAAAAAATAGTAGGGGGAGGGTGCTCCCTCTGTCAGAAATGCTGCTGAATTAAAGAAAAATAAAGATCAAGGCGTCCCTATGTGGGGTGTGTGATATTCTCTAGGAAAAAGCAGTACAGAAAATATGCATATATCAAAGAATTTTCTAAGTGCCATTGTGAAACCTCTTATATTTGGAATCTCATTTCCCTAGAAGAGTTTCTTATCTGAATTGTTAAACACACTCATCTGGCAGAAAACGTGGCATCTTCCTACGGAACTATAAGGAACAGCCCAGAATCTGGTGAAGGCACAGAATCCAAAACAGTTATCTCTCACCTGCCCTTTCTCCCCGCTTTCAAACGTAAAGAGGAAAAACATGTTTTCATCCTAAATGTCAGGCCTTCTCCACGAGAGCCGCTAGCTCCGCTCCCCAGCAGGACATCAGAAGAAAGACCACTCACAAGAGAGAATCTTCCTTCCAGGTTTTGAAAGAAAAGTTCAAGCTGGAATCCATGGGGCACTTTGCTTAAACATGACCTACTGCTGATGGGCAAGGGAGCCTGCAGAGGTCAGAGGGCTCCAGAGGCTGACTTTCAAAATCGGTTTCTCTCTAATCAGAGCACCTGGGTGGCTCAGTTGGTTAAGCATCTGACTTCAGCTTAGGTCATGATCTCCGGTTCCTGAGTTTGAGCCCCGCATTGGGCTCTCTGCTGTCAGTGCAGAGCCTGCTTGGAATTCTGTCCCCCTCTCTCTCTGCTTCTCTCTCAAAAATAAATAAAACATTAAAACAAAAAAATTTTTAATAGGTTTCTAACGCATGCAGCATTTTCTTCTGATGTAATCTTCGGCAAAATCTTCATCTCAATAGAAAAGCAGAGCCGAGTAGACTTTTTCAGAGAAGAGTAAGGTCTAGAAAGCCACCCCAAGCAACACTCAGCCAAGCAGCTACCACAAAACCTCACCACGTTCTGCCCGAACAACTTGTAGCTCCCTGCCCCAGGGGGACTTGGCTTTCTCCTTGACATTCAGGTCATTCTGGACGTCCAGAGACTGACTGTGCTTCAGTCTGGAGCTACTCAGTCTGACCACCACAACCCCCACCACCACGCCCCCACCCCAACCCTACCCCTGCTCCCAGCACCTTCTTTCCTGTACCCTGCAAGTGGCCTGGGAACTGATTCTAGGGACTGACTGGCCCAAGTTCCCTTCAGCTTGGCCAGTGGGAGGCGAGAGCAGGCGATCAAAGGGCACCAGGAGGAGATAGCAGTCACAGCATTTCTTCCCCACAGGCTCCCTGGCATAGTCAGCTCAGGGACTGAGCTGTTTGCTTGTTTGTTTTAAATGTTTATTTTTGAGAGTGAGAGAGAGCGCCAGAGCGTGAGCAGGGAAGGGGCAGAGAGAAAGGGAGACACAGAATCCAAAGCAGGCTGAGCTGTCAGCACAGAGCCCTGACATGGGGCTCAAACTCACAAACCGTGAAATCATTGACCTGAGCTGGAGTCGGAGGCTTAACCGGCTGAGCCACCCAGACGCCCCATGGCTGTTTTTGAACTGTGGCCATATAACCACAATTTTCTGAGTCTGCTTACATTTCCAACCGCCCGGCTGGGATCTGGAGTTGAGAAATGTGATCCTCAATATGGAGGTGCGTTAAGTTCAAGCCGTCCCTGAAGAACATTCACATTTTTTTACCTGAAAGTGGAAGCTAGTATGTTGGTTGCCTAAGAGACAAAATGCACTGCTTTGTACCATTTAAATGTTAAGAGGGCTTGGAAGGTTTTCTGCAAAAAGCTTATTTACCCCACACTGAGTTCCCTGGGGCCTCACTATATCACAGGTTAGGAAGTTCCCTTTCGTTAGCCAATTCTTTAGAAAACAAAGGGGATGGATTTCATTTATATCAATTTCTTGCTGTGCTTTCTACCAAATTCTAAATTAATTCCAGCCCAAGGTTTAATGGATCAGATCCACGAGGTCACCGTGACTTTATATTTCATATTAAGCCTGACCAGTGTTAACTGAGCATCATCCTTGTGCTAAGCATGTTCCATTCATTGTCTGGAGTCCTCCCCAAACTCCCAAGGGAAGCAGCATTACTCTGCATGAAGAAACTGAGGCTTACAAATGAGTCACTTAGGAGAGCTAGAACTTGAACCTAAGTGTTTATGGTCCCAAAGCCTGAACCCTTTCCACTAGGGCATGCAGCCTCTTACATTTTACCCAAGCTATCTGAGGTTTCAATTTGGCAGTGTCCTCGTTTTGAGGTTGCCATCATTTCCCGGCCCGGAATGGCTCTGAGCTGCAGTGAACTATGAGCAAGCTTCATTTCTCCCCTTCGGGGTCCACACAGAAAAATGCAATTATGTTTAGTTAGCACAGGAACCTAGGTACCACTTGGGGTGTAGGAACAAAGTGGCCTGGGTCCCCCATTTGAGATGATGCCAGTCACTTCTTTAAGTAGGCACAACACATCACGGTGCTTTAGAGCTTAGCTGCACTGGGCAGAAGGGTGTTCTCTGCAGAAGGAAGCTAAGAGGTCAGGGTAATTGAAGTTACCACGGGTGTGCTCACTCCATCACCAGCACCTTTGGGGAAATCATGAACAGAAACCTTGGCAACTCAGAAAAACGAAGCACGCTGACCAAAATGGATCAAAGTAGAAAAGGCAAGAAAGAGTACTTCTTTCATTAAATGGACATAATTTACATACCATAAAATCCTACCCTTTTATAAAGTGTACAGTTCAGTAGGTTCTAGAGTAGTCACCAAGCTGTGCAAGCATCAGCACTAGTTCCAGAACATTCTCAACACCCCAAAAGGAAACGCCATGCCCATTAGCAGTCACTCCTCACTGTCACTGTCCCCCAGCTCCCGGTGACCACTAATCAACCTACTTTCTGTCTCTGCAGAGTTGCACATTCTGGACATTTCATAAAAATGGAATCATACAATGTTTGGCCTTTTGAGTCTGGCTACTTTTCACCTACCACAGTGTTTTCAAGACCCATCTAAGTTGTAACATGTGTCAATACTTAATTTCTTTTTTTGGCTGAATAACTGTATGTATATAGCGGGGTGTTTTTTTTTAAGATTTTATTTTTAAGTAATCTGCACACCCAACATGCGGCTTGAACCCACAACTCCCAGATCAAGAGTCACATGCTCTACCCACATGCTGTACTGACTGAGCCTGCCAGGCACCTCTGTATAGCACATTTTTTATCCAGTCATTAGCAGATGGACATTTGGCTCATTTCCATCGCTTACTATGATGAGTAATGCTGGCAGAAGCATTCATGTACAAGGTATCGTGCGGATGTATTTTTTCAATTCTCTTGGGCGTATACCTAGGTGTGGAATTGCCCGATCATAGGATAATGCCATGTTGAACTTTTTGAGAAAGGGCCAAACTCTTTTCCACAGGGACTGTACCATTTGACCTTCCCCCCAACAATGCACGGGGGTTCCAATTTCTCTACAACCTTGCCAACTCTAGTTACTGCTCATCTTTCTTATTGTAGCTACCTGAGTGGATGTGAAGTGGTAACGAGTTGTCATTTGGATTTGCATTCTCCTGAAGACTCATGGTGTTAAGCATCTTTTTGTGTGCTTCCTGGCCATGAGTGCATCTTCTTTGGATCCGTCTAATTCAAATCTTTGCCTGTTTTCAAAATTAGGCTGTCTTCTTGTTGTTGGGTACTTTACACAGTCTGGACACAAGTCCTGTATCAGAGGATTTGTAGATATTTTCTCCCATTTTTGTGGATTACCTTATTTTCTTGATGGTGTCCTTTGGAACACAGGGGGTTTTAATTTTGATAATAAAGTCTACTGAAGAACTGTAGAATGTGCCTCAGAATTTTCCTCCTGAAAGAGAATGAAGTCGGGCTGCTCCTGGGGCCATGACATTCCTGGCACTCGTAGGCCACACTGGCGCCCCCTCCTGGGACTCTGTAGAAAGACCCACAGCGGCAAAGCAGAGACAGGCTTAGCAAGCCTTCTAGGGCAGGGAACTGTCCACCAGTGCGGTGCTGAAGCCAGCTGGACCCAGAGGTGGTGGGGCACCATAAAGCATTTCCAGAGGAGGACCTCAGACCTCTGCCATTAAGCATGCCCAGAGGAGGACCTCAAGCAAGTCTTAAAAATAAGGAAAGAACTTACCAAGTGGACAAAGGAGAAAGAGCATTCCCGACACTGCAAACAGCATCTGCAAAAACGTAGCGGCAGAACACAAAATAGCGCATCTGACGCACTGCAATTAGCTGAACTGAGAAGAAAAGTGGTGGTGGCTTGTATTAAAGTGGTAGTAGCACTGATGGAAAGAAGTGAACACTCACTTTGAGGATGTCTGGAGAGAACAGTCAGCAAGACTTGAAAAAGGATTGGATGTTAGGGGTGAGGAGAAGGGAGGTGTCAAAGGAACCTCAAAGTCTGACTTGAGAAACCAGGTAGTTGAAGGTGGCATTTCAAGAGATGGAGAATGGGGCACCTGGGTGGCTCAGTCAGTTAAGCATCTCACTTCAGCTCAGGTCATGATCTCACGGTTTGTGGGTTCGAGCCCCACGTCGGGCTCTGTGCTGACAGCTCAGAGCCTGGAGCCGGCTTCAGATTCTGTGTCTCCCTCTCTCTCTGCCCCTCCCCTGCTCAGGTTCTGTCTCTTTCTGTCTAAAATGAATAAACGTTAAAAAATGTTCTTTTAAAGAGATGGAGAAAAGTACAGGAAGGCTGGTTTAAAACTTTAATGTAAAACAGGTCTGTAACAAAAATCAAGGATGAGAAGAGGGGTAGCAAAACACAGTGGTTGTTTTAGAAGCTTGTTTTCTTATTTGCTGACCAGTGTTGCTTCTGATCATTTTGAATCTCCTCCCCCTGTGATGTGTAATAAACACCTTCACTCGTTATCAGTAAGTTACTTTTTATCGGGGCAGGGGGGAGGATAACGGTTAAGGTCATTGCCTCCAAGACTAGATGACTTGGATTTGAACCCAAATTCCAGCTCCTATGAACCCCAAGCTCAGTTCCTCCTCGGGGAGAGATGGGTAATTACAGTCTCTAACTTAGAGAGCTGCAATGAATCTTAAATGAGTAGATATTTTGCACATCTGGGGAACGACTGTTAACAGGTATGAGGTTTCTTTTCAGGGTGATGAAAATGTTCTGAAAGTAGATAGCCATGATGGTTGCACAATTTCCTGATACACTAAAACCACTCAATTGTGGGCTTTAAAAGGGTGAATTTTATGTGGCATATGACTTGTATCTCAAAAACATATTTTGAACAGCACTTAAAACTGTATTTGGCTAAGTGCTAAGGAAGTGTTCAGCAAATAAACTAAAATAAATTGAAAAAACATTAAGTTATTATTTCAGATTTAAAAGTCTTTGTTCTTCCATTCCTCCAGTCTCCCACCGCAGGGGATTGTTCAGAGTCTGCTTCACTCCTGCAGAGCCTTCATCTATACCCGTCCCCTCCCAGGTGGCTCCCTTCCAACTCCAAATGTCCCTCTTTGTGTCGCATAAATACCGCTCCCCTGAGGCCCTGTGCCCCAATTCAGCACCACACTCATTTTTGTGTATCCAGATCAAGAAACAAAATGCCTTCTATTTAACAAGATTCCACCCTAATTAAAAAGCGATTGTGGTTGGGACGCCTGGGTGGCTCAGTTGGTTAAGCATCAGTCCCTTGATTTCAGCTCAGGTCATGATCTCACAGTTCATGGGGTCGGGCTCTGCACTGACAGTGTGAAGCCTGCTTGGGATTCTCTCTTCCTCTCCCTCTCTCTCTCTGTCCCTCCCCTGCTGGTTCTCTCTCTCTCAAAATAAAAATAAATGAAAATCGTTTTTAAAAAAGCAATTGTGGTTTATGTTTTCCTTTTACTTACAAAAGTTATTGTGATAGAAATGATATATTTTTTAATTTTTTAACGTTTATTTATTTTTAAGAGACAGAGAGAGACAGAGCATGAGCAGGGGAGGGGAAGAGCAAGAGGCAGACACAGAATCCGAAGCAGGCTCCAGATTCTGAGCTGTCCGCACAGAGCCCAACGCGGGGCTCGAACTCACCAACCGCGAGATGATGACCTGAGCTGAAGTCAGATGCTTAACCGACTGAGCCACCCAGGCGCCCCAGAAATTATACAATTTTAATGGAAAGAACTCAGAAGATAAAGTGGAAAGGAAAAACTGGATTGATTAGCTAAAGATTGAGAAAGCACAGATGGCTCTGAAAACCAGGATCTTTTACCTTCTCATCCACCTTTATAAAAAAAAAACACACACACACAATTTTGGCCCCAGACCTTTGTATTTACTGTTCTCTCGACACAGAATGCTTTTCCAACAAGTTGCCACATGGCTCACTCCCACACTCCACTCAGGTCTCTGGTCAAATGTCACCAATCCACAGCAGCTCAGGATTCCCAGACTACCCACGCTCCCTCGTGCTGTCTTTCCTCTCTACAGCTAGTCTTCCGATCGTGTATCCCACATACTGTAGTATCTACTTATTTACTGTCCACTTCTTCCCACTAGAACATCAGCTCCCTCAGAGCAGTATCTTGTCTTCTGTTACTCTCTGTGGTGGCCCTAGCACCAAGAACGGTGTCTGATACATACAAGACACCCAGTAAATATTCACTAGACGAATGAATGAACAAATAAATGGATGATGCAAGAAGCCAACATCCAACATGTATTCCAGACAAGGGGTAATATTTTGCAGAGATGCTGTCACTGTACAATGCGTGGCACTTGGGCTCATCTGTATCATTTCCCCGGGTACCATGGAGACTTCTAAGAAGCCATTGTTCTGGAATAAAATTACAGGGGGAAATTAGTCAATTCAAAAGTATTCATGCTTCCATATATCAACAGAAAAGGGGGGGAGATACCAGTCCCACAGTTGGCATTCTTCTAAGTCTTAAAAAAAACAACTGTATGTTATCTCTGCTTGTCTTGCCATTTTCTTCATCAGGTTGAGAGCTCCCCAGGGGAAGAGGCTAGGGTGGCAGGGGGATTTAAGACATGACCATGTCTGGGACAGGGTGGTTGTGTTTCCCAGAGTTCTATGAGCTGTCTAGCAAATTACTGAACCCAAGGCAGGGGGGTAATGAGAACCCCAATGTATAGCCAGCTGGTCAGAGCACAGGTGGCAACCTTTTACTTGTGACTGGCATCTGAAGAGGGTGAGTCTTGTGGAAATGAGCCATGAACCTGTGGGGTCTGACATTAACTCCAAGCTGATGGTGTCAGAACTCAACTGAATTGTAGGACATCCAGCAGGCGTCAGGAGAATTGGTCCATATGAGAAAAAAACCCACCCATCTGGTCACAGAAGCGCTCTGTGTCAGTGGCAGAGAGACATGAGTTTTTTCTCTTACACAACCCCAGGAAAGCTGAAGCAGAAACCCTGGGCATGGGGCCCAGCAGTCTGTGTGCTAACGATCAACAGGTGACACTGGTGGAAATTCAAGTCTGAGACCGTCGCTTGCTCCCCCTGGGAAGTCCCGGAAATGTCTCCCCCTCCTCCACACCTTCCCCTCGGCAGAATCCTTCCATCTGGGCACACGGCACCAATTTCCAACTAACACACCTCACTGCTCACCTCTCTAGCTCTAAATAGTATGCTTATACCACTGTTTTATGTTTCGAAACAGTTCTGATTTTCAATTCCTGCTGACCTCTGAACACAAAAGCTAAGTCTTTCATGCTTGGCCTGGGAATCAATTCGAAATGTTGAAAACCAATAAATAGCATGCATACTATTACAGGACTGTGTGTAAAGAGCACGTACAATGTTTAGCACACAGGAAGCCCTCCACCAATAGCAGTTGTCACTTTTATGACAAGGTGAATGCTGTTCATGTGGCAGCCAGCCTCCAGTGTGGTCCCCAGTGATCCTCACCTCCCAGTATTCACATTTTTTTTAAGTTATTTATTTTGAGAGAGAGTGTGTGTGATTGTGCACAAGTGGGGGAGGGGCAGAGAAAGAAAGAAAGAAAGAAAGAAAGAAAGAAAGAAAGAAAGAAAGAAAGAAAGAGAAAGAGAGAGAGAGAGAGAGAGAGAGACCGACCCAAGCAGGCTCCTTACTGTTCAGCACAAAGCTCAACATGGGGCTCGATCCCACAAACTGTGAGATCATGACCTGAGCTGGAATCAAGAGTCGGACGCTCAAGTGACTGAGCCACCTGGGCGCCCATGGTATTCACGTCTGTGTAACTCCAAAATGTATCACAGTGAACAGGGTTGACCTATCAGACCAATAGAATATCACAGAAATTACACTGTATGATTACCAAAGCTAGGTTATAAAGAACATTGTGACTTCTGCCTTGTTCTCTTGGGATTACTTGACCTAGGGAAAGCCATCCCCAACTGGCCCACCATGTTAGGGAGCCACTTTGGAAGCGGATCCTCCAGCCCCAATCAAGCCTTCAGATGACAGTGGTCCTGGCCCACATGTTAACTGCAACCTCATGAAAAATCGCGAGCCAGAACCACGCAGCCAAGTTGGTGCTAAATTCCTGACCCACAGAAACTGTATGCAATAATAAATGTCTATTGTTGTCTAATCCACTGAGTGTCAGGGTAACATATCTTGCAGCAGTAGATAACTCCTGTAGCTTATCGCAGAGTCAGCCATCCTGTTGAAGAACCATATTTCACAGTACTAGGCTAGCTCTGAATGGCAGTATTTCAGGTAACATAAAGACACGCAACCAGAGGCTAAGACTTTTAGCCTGAGCAAAAACATGGTGTAAATTTTCTGCAAAACTGTCTCCTGATCCTAGTGGCAAACCCAAAGCCAACTCCCCGCGCATTCTAGGCTCCACGTTGGCAGCTCACTGAGACCTTTAAGCTTAGACATTTTAACAAAGAGACAAAAGGGAAGGCTTTCCAGAGCTCACCCTTTACCACGCTGCTGCTCCCCCTCCCCACGTCTTCTGCACTGCAAAAAATTACCTGAATGGTTTGTTAAAACTACAGGTCCCAGGTCCCCATCCACAGGGATTCTGAATCAGTGGCTTTAGTCGAGACTCAAGAATCTGCTTTTTAAAGGAGCCATCCTCCAGGAGATAGCAAATGTTGGTGAGGATGTGGAGAAAAGGGAACACTTCTACACTACTGGTGGGAATGTCAATTGGTACAGCCATTATGGAAAGCAGTATGTCAGTTCCTCAAGAAATTAAAAAAATGAACTACCACATGATCCAGCAATCCCACTGGTGGGCACAAAGGAACTGAAATCAGTGTCCCAAAGAGATATCTGCATATCGGGTAATGTTCACTGTAGATCTATTCACAACAGCCAAGATGTGCAAACCACTTAAGCATCCATAAATGGATGAATCAATAAAGAAGATGTGGCCTTACACAGTGGAATACCCTTCAGCCATGAGATAGAAGGAAAGCTGCCATCTGTGACATGAATGGATTGTTGGAGGCATTATGCTAAGTGAGGTAAATCAGACAGAGAAAGATGAATACTGTAGGACATCATTTATATGTGAAATCTAAAAAAAATGAGCTTGCAAAAACAGGAATAGAATGGTGGTCACCAGGGGCTGGGGCAGGGCGGGGAAGGGGAGCAGGTATGGGAATTGGCAAGATGTTCTTTAAGGGGACAAGCGTACAACTAGCAGATAAATAAGGTCTGGCGATCTAACGCACAACACAGTGATTACAGTCAACAATACTGTATTATAAACTTCAAAGTTGCTGACAAACTAAATCTTGGGGCACCTGGGTGTCTCAGTCGGTTAAGCAACTGACTTCAGCTCAGGTCATGATCTCAAGGTTCATGAGTTCAAGCCCCGTGTCGGGCTCTGTGCTGATGGCTCAGAGCCTGAAGCCTGCTTTGGATTCTGTGTCTGTCTGTCTGTCTCTCTCTCTCTCTCTCTCTCTCTCTCTCTCTCTCTCTGTCCCTCCCTTGCTCTCACTGTCTCTCTCTCTCAAAAATAAGCACTTAAAAAAAATTTTTTTTAAAAGAACTTAGACAACACTTTAAAAAGTTGCTGACAAGCTAAATCTTCACCACTCTACACACACACACACACACACACACACACACACTGATAAATATGTAACATGATCAAGGTGTTACCTACCACTACTATAGTCATCATGCTGCAGTACATGAGCCCATCAAACCAACGCATCACAGACTTATACAATGTTGTATGTCAATTACATCACAATTGTTTTTTAAGCCATCTCCTTACCCCCACTCAGGTGATCCTGATGCGGACAGTCCCTCTCCACACTCAGAGAAAAGATGCTCTATGGAACGGTGTCTCTCCTCCCCCCCTCCCCCATCCATTAGCTGACCTGAACGCGGCTCGTGAAATGGGAGTAAATCAAAAGTATTTGAGCACAAATGAGCCAGGCCTTCTCCAAGTCTGAAGGCAGAGGACAGCAAGCTGAGCTCCATTATGTAAACTACGTACAATCACAATCCTTTCTCAGCCTCATAAAAGATCCACCAGTGAATATAACTCGGAGATAAATTCCCCTGAAAGAATCAGAGGCTACTCCTACCCCTTGGGTTTTTTTCTTTTCTTTCCCAGTTCTGCAAATCGGAGGGAATTACATCTGTCTCATTATATCAGTTGTTTAGGACCAAGACTGTTTTTAATGGCTCTTGAATGTCTCCCAGACAATGCGGGGACAACAACTTGGAAACCTTGGAAATCTTAAGTGTGAAACAAGAGTCTGGTTTCTTCCCGCTTCCTCGCCTGGTTCTGCTCAGGGACGCTGATTCAAAATACTCATTTCCTCAGCCAAGTCAATACCCTTGATTATTTACCACAGAAGTTATTAAAGCAGATTGATGTGCAGAAGCTTAAACTCTGCTGGTGGCCAGGCTCACTGCAGTAGGTAACGAGATCAGGACTTTGTACCTCACTGAAGCATAAAGATTCTATTTTTAAACGAGACCAAGAGATCATCTCAAACAAAGAAACCCATAGATACAAAAGTTGAAACTCCATATCCCAAGAGGAGAGCCCAGCCAGATGAGTGCCCTTTTGAGGGGCAGCACAATGAATCATTTTCCACACTAACATTCGGTTAGTATTTATAAATTCACTACAATTTACATGTGCAAGATTGCTGGAAGCAGGAAACCAAGATCTGTTTCTATTCCATAGGCTTTATGGCAGTGTTTGCCAACTGGTGATTCCTGGGGCCCCATCCAGAACTCAGAAATATTTGGTTCAACCTCTAAAGACTTGGGAGGACTGGTCTCCTTGTTTGTTTCTAAGTCATTGCCGACATTTAAAAATCAGATTTTTACATCCTTTTTTTTTTTTTCCCAAATGTTTATTTATTTTGGGAGAGAGAGCAAGCATGAGCAGGGGAGAGGCAGAGAGAGAGAGAGAGGAGAGAGAATCCCAAGAGAATCTGGGCTCCACACAGTCAGCACAGAGCCCGATTCAAGGCTCGATCCCATGAAACATGAGATCACAACGAGAGCCAAACCAAGATTCGGACACTTAACCAACTGAGGCCACCCAGGCACCCCATGAGATTTTACATTCTTTAAATGCAGACAGCAGGCTTGGGTCAGTCAGCATTTTCTGTGCAGCATTCTGTGCAGGGTCTTGTGACCCTGGGGTTCAGGAATTCGGACCGGGCTCGGCCAGATGGCTCTGCTGGTCTGGGCTGGCTTGGCTGTCTTGCTGGGCTTGTTCAGGTGTTTGCAGTCCTCTGGAGCTCAGATGGGGGCGGGACGTCTACGACAGCTTCAGCTGGGATGACTCACTCTGTTCTCCCTGGTCTCCTCTTCCAGAAAGGCCAGCCGGGTTTGTTCCCACGGTGACCATTTTTAGGAGCAACAGTAGAGTGTACAAGACCCTTTGAGGCTCCGGCTCAAAATGCACACACACACCACCACCCCTGCTGCATTGCACTGGCCAAAGCAAGTCACGGGCCAGCCAGAATCAAGGGGTGGAAAACAGACCTCACCACGGAACGAGAGGGGGAGAATCTGCAACCACCTTTGCAATTTGCCACGCAGCTTATCTTAAGAATTCAGGAGACAGGGGCGCCTGGGTGGCGCAGTCGGTTAAGCGTCCGACTTCAGCCAGGTCACGATCTCGCGGTCCGTGAGTTCGAGCCCCGCGTCAGGCTCTGGGCTGATGGCTCGGAGCCTGGAGCCTGTTTCCGATTCTGTGTCTCCCTCTCTCTCTGCCCCTCCCCCGTTCATGCTCTGTCTCTCTCTGTCCCAAAAATAAAAAAAATAAAAAAAAATAAAAAAAAAATTTTAAAAAAAAAAGAATTCAGGAGACAGGACCACCTGGGGCACACGACGTGCCGGAACCAGAGGCAGCTGCCCCCTTAGATGGGTATGGTGGTTTACACAGGGTCTGTCCCTGTGGGGGAGGTAGGGTTTGCTATTCCTGATCCCAGGATGACCTCCCACCCCATATACTCCAAAGACCCGTCCCCAGCCACGAACACAGCTGCTGTGCAGTACCCCAGAGTCACTTTTCGCTCCTCAGAAAACATCCCCTTTCTCTTTATCCTGTTTCTTCCAACACCCCCTCATTGCTGCCAATAAAGATCCCATTTTCTGCTGGGAGACTCAGTAGGGGGAGGGGGGGGACATGGAAAGTGGGAAGGAGGATAATTACCCAATAGCTGGGAGACTTAGGGAAAAAACGACCTTGGAGCCAGACCACTCGGGGTCCCCTCCTGGCTCTACCTCTCCGTTCACTTTGTCTGTCTGAGACTCAGGTCCTCTTCTGGAAAATCATACCTGCTGCGTTCACATACTTCTCCCTGAAGACATTATGTCAATTGATCTATTCATCTTGCCTAAGTGTGGACCCATGCTGGTGTAACAAAAAATTTAAACACAAAAGGACAACGACCCAAAAAAGCACTCAGAGGAATGAGTGGTAAGGTTATTTCCACGTTGAGCCCTGAATTTAAGACGGGCTTCCTACAAAAGGGAATTCGCGACTCGTCTGCGTTAGGGAATGCTGAACGGGCCAGAGATTCCATTGCCCAGGGAACTGAATTCAGCAGCCGCATCTGCAAACGGTAAGAAACTCGCCCCAAACCGAAGTCCTGGCAGGGGCCTCGCCTCTCCGCGCTCGGAGCCTCGGGAGGGCCTGCAGCGCCACCTGCTGGGCAAGGACGCTCAGAACAGGGTTAGGCGTGCGCCGGGCCACACTATAGAGGGTGAAAAAACTCGAGGGTCCCTCACTGGGAACCACCTGCACGTACCACTTGGCTGCAAAACAGCGGGACTCAGGTGCCCTGACGCCCGTCCTGAGGCCGAGCCACCTTCGAGTGCAGACTGCCCTCGTGCACGAGCACGCAGTCAGCCCCGGAGCGTGCCCCAGATGCTGCGGGTTAAGGCTTCAATGAACTCGCATAGCGTGGAAAGGAAGAAAGGAAGCCCCCCCCCCGACCCCCAACGTCAGGGAGGGCCCTGCAGCCCCAGATATCCTTCCCCTAACCTCCCTAAGCCTTAACTGCCTCGTCTGCAAAATGGAAATGATGAGAATACCCACCCCAGGGGTTGCATTGAGGCGTAAACGTGACGATCCATAAAAAGCACCCAGAGCCTGGCAGCTATCAACGTCAGGCCGGAATCTCCTCTACGGAATAGTAATATAATAACAAGAATGAGGAGTAGTGATCCTCCCATCCTCCGTCCTCCCGGAGTACAAGAGCAAATACCATGGATTTACTATGTGCTAGGCTCTCTTCCAAGAACCTTACCTCCACCGAACCTCAAGCATTCCCATAAAGTCGATAATATTATTATCTCCATTTCACAGAGAAGGAAATAAACTCGGAGAGGTTAAGTAACTTGGCCAAGGCCAGCTAACAAGGCACTAGCAGTACTAAAAGTCAAACGCCAGCAGCCCGCATCTGGAAGCGATAAAAACCGTCATTCCTGGAGACGTATTGGCAGGTCAAATGCCTCCCCACCTGCCACCCTTCTTCTTGGAAATCTATTAACAAAGGGGAAACTAAGCAAATCAAATGGCTTTGCCCCCCACCCACCCAAGACCCCTCCAGGATGCTTTCCGTGCCTGCTGAGTTCCTCGTTGGCGTGGTGGTCCTGGGTACTTGTCACCATCTTACAAAGAGAACATGGTGAGGATGTACCAGGCTAAAGGACTTCAAATCACTTGCTTGTCACTCCCACAAACCAGTCGGTGGCGGTGCCAGGCTAGAGCCCAGTGTTCTAGGACACACTGACCCAGGTCAAAACCGGACGGCGGAACGGTGCCCAAAGCTCGAGGCCAACCGCGGAAGGCTAACGAGCAACACTTCCAAATTGCTAGGAGACAAATGAGCGATTGGTGCGCGCGCACGCATTTCCGGGTCATCCAAGTACCAACATCACTTTAAAATGTCCCTGCGTGTGGAAGCCTGAGAACTGGCCCAGCGTGGCTGGCTTCCCGGACGAATGGGACTCAGCTCCCACTGATGTCTCTCGCAAACCCTGGAATATAACCTTTCCAAAGGGAGAATCTTGACTTACCCCACCAGGCGGCTCTTCTTTCGTCTTCCCCACTCAGTTGATGGCCCGCCGCCCCTCCGGAGCTGGGGGTGAAGTCCTGAGCCCTGCAGGTGCCAACGCCCGGGTCCCCCTGGCATCCGAAACCGGCCAGCGCACGGAGCGCACGCAGCACAGAGAGACACGGGAGACGGAGGCAGGCCACCCCAGGGGCAGTTTTAAGCAGCCAGGGAACCTGGGGAGGGGCACCTCTCCGCCCCCACCGCCAGAAGCTTGCAGTTTATACAGAGGCCTCAACCGAGCTCAGCCAGCGTCAGGACGGGCTCATCACCACCTGCCGCCCTCCAGGCCGCAACGGTGAAAATGGCTCCCTCCCCAGATCGGTGGGCGGGGCCAACTCCAGGGTCAGGGGCGGGGCCAGGGCTCTCCAATTGCCGGGTCGATCCGGGGTCACGTGCTATCGGCGACCTCGCGACCTCGCCCGACAATCCCGGAGTCCTCTCTGTCCTCGCCCCAGCCCAAGTCTTCCCTCGTGCATCTGGTGTCCTCCCACGTGGCCCCCACGTGACCACCAGAGCCCAAGGTACGTTCTCTCTCCCTCTCCCTCTCTCTCTCTCTCTCCCCCTTAGGCCTGCAAATTCCTCCCCCGGGGGCTCTCTGCTTCAGTCTCTCCTCCCCCAGCCCATCTGCACACCAGAAACACAGAGGGACCTGATTAACACGCTCGTAGGATTGTGGCGCTCGTGGGCTGAAAGCACTGCATCGAGAATGAAATCGACTGCTCTGGCCCCTGGCAACTTTTTCTGGCCCGGTCATGCCCCTCACTCCTTGTTCCGGCCACTCAGGCTCCTCTGAGTTCCCTGCCCCCCCCCCCCCCTTCCCAGCACGCCAAGCTCACCTCTTTGGACAGGCCACCCTGCCACCTCCTGTGCTTGGCAGCCTCTTCCCACTGATCGCGCCCTGTCTGCTTCTTTGCACCCTTCAGATGGCCAATGCCTCTTCCTCAGGGAGGCCTTTCCGACCACCCAATGCCCACAATTCATGACGCTATCCTCGCTTGGCTATTGGTTCACCGTCCATCAACCCCACCCAAAATGGGAGCTCCGGACGAGCAAGGACCGCGCCGAGCCCTCCATCCGGTAACAGGCGCAATACGGGGCAGATCACAGATGCTCAAGAAATATTTGAGGGAGGAGAGAAGGGAGGAGGGGAAGGAGGGAATGAGAAAACAGTTATAACCCAACAAGAGAACAACCATTAGTTATTGATATAATTTATAATAGCTAACAGCCACTCTTCTGAGCTAGACAGTATTCTGAGCACTTTCCATGTGTTAAGATGAATCCTCACAATTCTCCCATCATGTACCTGCTATCACTGTCCGCGTCACCTAGATGCAGAAACAGAGGCACAGGGTAAGGACCTGCCTCCTGCTTTACGGGAAGAAGGTGACCGTAGCTTCAGCTTGAACCTCGGCTTCGCTCCAGAACTTGACTCTCACCGCCCCTGGGAAGATCCTAAATGTCCATCAAATAGGAAAAGGGGTAAACCCCCTTCTGGCACGGCCACCACAGAGAATGCAATGCAGCCATTTAAAGAAAGATCAAGTCAGAGCACCTGGGTGGCTCAGTCGGTTAAGCATCTCACTTCAGCTCAGGTCGTGACCTCATGGTTTGTGGGTTCGAGCCCCACGTCGGGCTCTGTGTCAGCCTAGAGCCTGGAGCCTGCTTCGGATTCTGTGTCTCCCTCTGTCTGCCCCTCCACCGCTCATGCCGTCTCTGTCTCTCAAAAATGAATAAATGTTAAAAAAAAAAAAAAAAAAAAGACAGAACGATTAGGCTGCTCTGTATTTACCCACACGGACAGATGTCCTTGATAGGATAGTGGGTAAAAAAGCAAACGAAGGACACATTATAATCCCATTTTTGGAAGAAAAAAAAAGACAAAACTAGATGGGACTATTCACATGTAGAAAGCTTCCTGGAAGGACACAAAGGCCCTAACCCTGTTGGCTCCTGGGAGGACCCTCCCTGGTTCTCTTGCTGCAGGCTCAGGGCACAAGAAACTTTTCCATGACATCTACCAGACCAGCCGATCTAAAATCACCCCGCCCACTACTCCCCAATCCCTTACCTCTCTTCCACATGGCACTTACTGCTGCCCGACATCAGAGTATACTTACTTAATGCCTGTCTAGATAAGGGTGAGATCAAGTTGGAAAAAAAGGATTTGGAATAACTGGGTGGCTCCGTTAAGCAACCGGCTTCAGCCCAGGTCATTTCACGGTTCATGAGTTCAATCCCAGCATCAGGCTCTCTGCTGTCAGCACAGAGTCCACTTCAGATCCTCTACCCACCACCACCCCCCCCTTCTGCTCCTTCCCTGCTCACTTTCTCAAAACTAATTCTTAAAAAATGTTAATGAATTTTCCATGGTGCAAAAAGAGACCCCTCCTTTTCTTAGAGCATTTCCTTTAGAAAAGTTGAAAACTCCTTTTCTGCCCCTGCGAGATGCATGCAAAGCTTTTTAAAGGTGAGATCATCTCTTGCCAGTTTTACAACCCAGAAATGTGTTTCTTCAGAGTCTGAGAGCCATCTCTTTGACATGTGGGCCTACTGAAAGATAGCAGTGGAGGGGAGGGGCTCACTTAGCTGACTAGCTCCCTGTTAGAATCTCAGGCTTGTCATAGAGACACGAGAAGTTTTTCTATCGCTTTGGAGAGAGACAATTAGCAATCACAGTGGCCGTCCCAATTACCGGTGGATTTGAGATGAACTGTGTGTGACACACGGTGCTTTCAAACCCTCTTCCTTGAGAGCGAGTTATCGTTTATCCTGAGAAGACGGGCGTAATGGGCTGCAAATGCTCAGTGGCACAAAAGGGTGAGATTTCTTTCAGTCTTGGGTGAATTGCCTGTGATACGTATCCCATCCTGGCTTAATGTTTATTCAATAATAAAACTGTTTTATTTCTCTTTCCCTTCTGTGAAAAGGTTTTCTGGATTGTCAGGAGCTTTTGTTTTAAATTATAGGTCCCCAACATCTCTTCCCCAGTAGAGCACAAGCTCCGCAGGACGTTGTGTCTTCCTAGGTCACGCGTGTGCCCCCAGCACCTGGAATGGTGCCCCGCACTGAGGTCAGGTGTTCAAAACGTGTTTGTTGAAGGAATAAACAAAGTTGCCCGCCACCTCACTTGAATTTTATTTCTTACAGTGAGCAAGTATTATTTATTAGGGGCAAAACAAAAAAATCAATCGAGCTTTTAACATCACCACAATTGCCAACAGAACAGGTAGGCGCTGGTTTGCTTTATGGATATTGATTTTGTGTCCTGTTAGACCCCATGCTTTTCAGATGTGAGTCAGTAGTCACAGTGGTCAGTAAAGCCAGTAGTCAGTAAATCGTTACTAGGAACTACTTCAGACGTTCTCATTAGCAACCATTTCAGACATCACACACGAAAAAGAAAGAAATCTTCAGAGATCAGAGTCCCGATTAATCCAGATCCTTCCTAAGCACTAAACAGCGATCTGTTTCTGTCTCCAAAACAATCGCGGGGAGAGTCTCAGGTGCATCTCAGCACCTCCAGCCTCCAACAAGCTACCCTTTTTCTCAGGGGTGGTTTTATGAGTAGTGTCTCTCCCTGAGTGGCTTCACTGAACTGGACAGCTCAGGTCCCACGCCCCGAGCCCCCCACCTCCAAGCCTTTATTTGTGTCTCCCCCACATCAATCACCCTCTCCTCAGAATGAATGAATGGATGGATGGATGGAAGGATGGATGGATGGATGGATGGATGAAGTACACACCATGTGCACTATGACTAGCTTTCTGGAGGGCATTGTATGCTCCAGACCCCATTCCAAGTACCCTGTGTGCATAGTTCCTCGTAATGTTCACAGCAACCCTGTCAGGTGGGTATAGTCATCGTTCCCATTTCACAAAGAACTGAGGTTCAGAGACGTTGAGTGACTTCTTTAGTCACATAGTGCACAGTAAAGCAGGGGCACGCCCCCAGGAAATCTGACCCCAGAGCCCCAAGATCTTGGCCCCAAACGCCGAAGTGTCATCAGTCCTCAGTCTTCTACTTACTAGTGGAAAAAAGAAGAGAGAACCCAACAAGGCAGGAAGTGGGGCGGGAGGGTTCAGAATCTCCTCACCACGCACGTTTTCTGAGCTCCCGCCACAGGCCAGGCAGTAGGCGATGCACTTGAACGCTGGTGTCCAACTCAAGCCTCACACCAGCACTGAGGTGCTTACCGTCATTGTCCACATTTCAGAGACAAGGACCCCAAGGCATCGAGATGGGAATGATTTGCCAGGGTGCCACAGGTAGTAAGTGGCAGACTCAGAATCACACCCAGGTGCGTCTGCCCCCACGGCCCATGTTCTCAGCCCGGATTCTTCCCCAGAGAGATGGAGAAAAGCAGAGAATATGACCCAAAGTGAGTCCAAGTTCAAACAGGGGCAGGGCTCCCACGGGGTGAGCCAGAAGGAGAAAGGGGTCACTCTGAAGTGAGACGCTGCCGCTACCGCTGGTGACCCTTGTCAACACCGGCCTAAGGGGTGCGGGGGGGAGCCCCACATCCTAGGAATGAAGGAGTCGAGGGCTCTTTCCGTGTGTGTCGCCTACAATGACTAGAACCGGACCTGTACTTCTCCGTCTCCTTCATGCCTGGCACAACACTTAGCAGCACATGGATGCTGAATGCGTAGATGCTGAACAAATGAGCGAATGCACATCTCCCTCCGCACAGGGACAAGAATCAGTAGGTGCTGCCTGACGGAAGCAAAGCCCACACACATCATCAGCACCCCGTAAGGACACGCCAAACACGCCAGTACATGAAGGGATGAGATTATTCCACGGAGAGGGTTACTAATACCATCTGTTGCTGCAAGACATCACACATAATCGGTATTGAAAAAAGGGCTGGGAGACTTGGTCATTAAGTCCACGTTATAAGAGCAAAAAGAAAAAAAAGGAAATCGCCTATATATATCCATTATAATCTGTATGAGTCCCCTTGGGCTCCCTTAACAAAATACCACAGACTGGGGACTTGAACACCTGAAGCTTCTGCCTCACAGTGCTGCAGGCTGGAAGTCTGAGATCAGGGTGCCACAGCCTGGTCCGGGGCCGGTGACAGCCATCTTCCTGGCTTGCTGGCCGCCTTCTCGCTGTGGCCTTACATGGCAGCCAGAGAGAGGGTGCAGGGTCTCTTCCACGCCTTATAAGGGCACTGATCCCATCACAAGAGCCCACGCTATGACCTAACCTCACCGTATTTACCTCCTAAATTCCTCATCTCCCAATACTATCGTACCAAAAGTTAGTGCTTCGACATAGGAACTTGTGGGATGAGGGGACACAAACATTCAGTCCATAACATCCATTACTAGGAGACTGGATTAAGTAAATCATGGTGCACCAACACCATAGAATGCTCTGCAGCTTTTAACATGTTCTCACGTACACTTTTCACAGCACCCTTTGAGATGGATGCTATGACTCCCACCTCCTACAAGGGAAGAAGCAAAGACTTATTTGGAGCCCCGGCTCAGGGCTGAGCCAGGTTCTAAGCCAGGCCTGTACCACACCACAGCCATGAGGCTAACCACCAGATCTTGAAACAACAAGGCCTTCCTTTCACACAGCACGGTACCTGGCCCACAGCAAGTGTTCAGAATAATAAATGCTGATTGGAAAGGAACAGACGGGATGCAAGAAGTGATGGATGGGTGGGGGCACTTGGGTTTGCCTTGGGAAAAGGGGCAGAAACAGAAGGAGGTGGGGAATGGCCTGGAGGGATACAGGGAGGTGGCCGGGGCAATGAGTCAAGGCTCAAGCTTCCCCTCTGGGCAGAAAACATTTGCGACAGTCACTGCATAACCTAACAAAGAAAGAGAAGGAGAAGAAAAATGCTCTTGCCCACAGGAAGACTCAGGTATGGCCAGAGAATATGCACTGGGAAAAAAACGCAGCAGTTGGTCCCAAACACTGCCCACTTTCCATCCTAACACAGTCCCTCTGCCTGTGTGGGGGCATATGGAGCCCCCACATTCCTATAGACACAAGTCACGGTGAGTAATCACAGGCCCTGGACCCCAGAGCGGATTAATAACGTGTTCCCTTGGAAACTGGGAAAAGGGGCTTCTCTGCTGGAAGGGAGGAATCTTTGTCCTTCAGCACCTCACCCCCTTCCATCTCAACCCTTCACACGCGTGCGCGCGCGCGCACGCACGCACACACACACACACACACACACACCCACACAGAGTCAACGTGTGCCGCTTCCCACTTGCATACATTCTCACGTTACCCACTCCCTCCCACACGTGCACACAGTCCTGTGGCATCATCTGTGAGTTACCCCCCACCCCCCACCCTCCACCACCTCTTTGCCAACAGAACCTCAACTGTATTCGGGGAGACAACGTGCCTGCAACAAAGCCAGCTCGGCTTGCGGTTGCCAGATCCTCAGGTTCCAGACTCCCTTGCAGCTAAGAGCGATCATGTGACACAGTTCTAGCCAATGGGACAGAAGGGGCTTTTCATGGTGGGTGGAAGCGTGAGGGTTCCGGGAAGAGTTTTCATTCGCTGCCCAACTGAATCTAGGCACATCCATTCCCAGCTCCTTCCAGAACCTTCCAGGCAGAAAGGCTAAGGTTTCCAAGACTCCTTTGCAGTTGAGTTTCTGGATGTGAATTTGTCTCTGCCAGTTGGTTGCACTCACACAATATTCTGAAGGCGGACACGGGGCAAAGGCGTCGTCCTGCGGCTTGGGCTCTTTGGTGCTGGGAAACAAGTTTGAGGAGACGCGGAGGCCTTCTGCCGCAGAATTCAGGTGTCCGGTCGCCAGGCCGTGGGTATGGGCGGGTATTTGTGGCAGAGACACAACTCCCCCTTTCCAGAGTCCAGTAACCTGTTTTGCGGGAGCTGGAAAGCAGGTGCGGTGGCCGCAGTTTCCTGACCCCCCGGATCACAGCACTGGCAGTGCGTTCTAGAATTCATTCATTCCACCGGCCAACTCCTGACGCCCACCTTCCCAGTTGTGGCTGAGGGGGCTGCTTCTCTGGCCGGCCGGTCAATAGTGTGTCCAGAGAGTCTCCTGGGGGCTCAGCCTGCTGCCCACTTCTCTAGCTTTTCTGATGAGTTTCCAAGCACTAATTCCCCGTGCTAAACTCTTTTTTGCCTAAATTAGCAAAGATTTAGAAACATTTAGAATCCTCTAATTTCAACCAAAAAATTCTAAAGATGTCAAGCCTGAGAAGTGTACGAAGAGACCTCAGGGAAGGCTCTATTTCTTTGAGCCTCAGTTTCTTCTTCTGTAGGATGGAGATCAAAGATGATTATTATCACTATCACCAATTAATAGTTATTAAAAACTGTGGCCGACTGTATTTCTCAAAGATGGTCACAACAATATTTCCCATCCCATAAGCCTTCCTCACGTGACCTCGCCACTTTCCATCACGTCGGAGGAGTCTAACCCCCTTACTCTCGAATCTGGGCTGCCCCCCTGACTCTTGTAACCTACAGAACACGGCAGAAATCCACGCCGCATAAACTCCGAAAGTGGGGAACACGCGCGAATCTCCCGCCCCGCGAACTCCGCCGGGGCCTCCGGGGCCGGCCCCGCCCACTCCGCGTTCGGCTCCCGCCCCTCCCACCCCGCGTGCCGCTCGAGTTCCGGAGGGGCGGGTCTGGTGGGCGGGGCCTGGAGGGATCGGGCGGCTCCGGAGCCGGAGGGGCCGGGTGGGTGGGCGGGGCCTGGAAGGGTTCGCGCGGCTCCGGTCCCGCCCACGTCGCTCTGGGCTCTGGCCCCGGCGGGCCCCGCCCACCGGCGCTCGTTCCCACTCGGGTCCGCTGCGCCCGCCGCAGCGCTTCGCCGCGCGCCATGGCCGGGCTGCTGGCGCTGCTGGGCCCAGCGGGCCGGGTGGGCGCCCGGGTCCGGCCTCGCGCTACCTGGTTCCTGGGTGCCGCTGCCCCCTGCGCGCCGCCGCCCCTGTTGCTGCCGCTGCTCCGGCCCGGGCCCGAAGCCCCGCTGCTGCGTGCGGCCCGTGGGCACAGCCAAGGCCACCAGGTAAGCCTCCCCACCCCCACCCTGCTCCTGGGGCGCCCGGATCCCGGCCGACCTCCGCGCAAGGACAGCTTGGCTCGCCCAGCTGTGCGAGGCCGAGCCCCTCCAGGGTTCCCAAGGCCCCAATCCCTACGAGCCGAGGGAGCGAGGCTCCCAGTTGACAGGCGGAGAAACTGAGGCCCAGGGAGGTCTGGTGATCTGCCCAAGGTCACACGGTCTCTGGCAGAGCCCCAGGTTCCCAGAGCGTCGACCGGCACAGTGGTGGTAGCCCAGAGTATTATAGCTGGGGCTTGAACTTGGTATTAAGGCCTTCACTTGGCTGTCAGAGTTGTTCCCTCTGCAAGTGGCTCTGGAACGTCCTCCGCACTGGGCGGGGGAGAACGGCTCCGGGAGTGCTGCCGGGGTGCTGCCGCCCTGAGCACCTCCCAGCACTTGCAGCTGCTCCTTTTTATCTAACCAAAAGACCAGGCCTCCCTGCCAGACTTCGGGCAAGACTCGGGCAAGAAACACACTGTTTTTCATCCTGTTTCATTTCAGTTGCCTTCTATGGGTGGTAAGTGAAAACTCTTTCCCTTCGGAGTGGTAATACGGGACTTTCCTTTAAAAAAAAAAAAAGTTACAGTTTTTTTGTTTTTTTTTTAAGTTCATCTTCTTAAAGAAAAACAGTAGTAAAGTAGGGCGGTCTGGAGACACAGGACCTAACAAGCTGGGACTTGAAGAACCCGGCCTCCTGCAGAGGAGTGCCTCAGGCCTTGCCTGCTTCCGTCCCTTCACCGGGGGATGGGATTCAGCCCCTCCACTCCCCAGCTGTGTGAGCGACCTCACCCCAAGGAAGCTGAAGGCTCTGAGCCTGCTTGCTGACCTTTCAAAGGGCTAAAAGTCGGACCTTCCCCAGAAGAGCTGGGAAGCAGGCCTGAGCACAGTGCCAGTGGAGCTTCCTGAATGATGGTTCCCTGGGGACTCACACCCTGACTCTGCCTCCTGTTCCACCGTCTGGTAGCCAGTAGATCCTGTCTCTAAGTCTTGAGCCCTCTACACATATCTGGCTGCCTCCTAGTGATTCTTTGTGGATCAGCCCACCTGTCCCTTCCTCCAGGAAGCCTTCCCTGACCACCAGTGTTACCTTGGGTACCTCCACTGCCCTCCCCCCACCCCCATCGGTCCTGCACTTACCACCTGGAATGGTCTCCTGACTTGCTTGTGTGTCCCGTCAGCCAGCATTAGCTTTGTCCCCAGCCCAGGCCCAGGCACTGGCAGGTTTGTGTATGTGAGCACGTGTGAACGTGTGTATGTATGTGCATGATGTGTATATACAATGGTGACGAGTGTGGTCGCAGAGTCCCTGCATTCCTGTCTCTACTCACTAGTTCTGTGGCCTTGATCAGATTCCTTCACTTCTCTATTTCTCAGTTTCTTCGCCCGTGAAATGGGATGTTAATAATTCACATTTCATGGAGCTTGAGTGTGAAACAAGGTAATGTGCGTACCTGGAATCGGGTACGTTCTAAATTAACGTTAGCTATTGTTGTCATTGTCACGGTAAATGTGTAAATCACAGAGCCCCATGAGCTACTGGTAGATGGGCAGGATCCAAGTGGGATCGAACCTAACAGGATGCTAGGACAGAATATACTCATCACTCAAAGTGTCACCTCCCTGAGAAGACACTTCCCCGGGGGGGCCTGAGAGCAGGTGGAGGGGTGCCCCTGTCAACTGCCCCTGGTTACTCACAGGCACCTTGGCTTTGGCCGCTGGGAGTAGGGAGTGCGGCTGGGGTCTCCAAATGTGCCAGGAATTTAAGTACCTGAGAGTCGCACCCGCGTCTGCCTTCAGCGGGGAGTCTCCACTGTAACTGGGAGAATCCTGCCCTTTTCACTTAACCCAATTCCGTGGCCTGCGTGTCACCTAACAGCTGCCTAGCCTGCCTGCACTCACACTACAGGAGGGAAATCTTGGGCAGATGACTGGCTCGCTTTGAGCCCCGGTGTCTTCATTTCTGTCGGTTCTGCTCACGTGCCATCTTTTCAGGGAGCCCCTTCCTGATGACCTTATTTAAACCGGCAGCGTCCCTGCCCACAGTCCGACCCGTCTGCCTCCCCTCCTTGGTGTTTCTCCACAGCACTTGGCCCATCTGGCTGCCCTGATGCTTTGCTTCTGTTTATTGCCCCTACCCTCCCACTAGACCCTAGGCCCCCTGAGGGTAGAGTTTTGTCTATCTCGTTCATTGCTGTCCCCTACATTTGCAGCAGTGCCTCGCGTAGAGCTGTTATCCGGGCGTAAGTGAGGCGCAGAGCCTAGTTATTAAGAGCGGAAGCCTCGGAACCAGACTGGGCAGGTTCAGATTCCAGCTCTGACAGATAATTCCTGCGTGACCTTCTGGAAGTTAACTCAACCTCTCTGGGCTTCCCGGATCCTCTTCCGTTAGGTGAGGATGACAGTAGGGCCTGTGTCACGGGGTCGTTGTGAGCGTGATCTGCATCGATATTTCCAGGGTACTTGGAGCCATGCTTGGTACAAAGTAAATACAACGTAGTGGTTGGTATTATCGTTACCTAGCGACCCGGTGACAACAGGTGTCACTCCAAACAATGTGAGCAACTCTTGAACAAAATCTTTGGCTCATTCCTCAAACCCTCCTGCCCCTTCTCAAATAGCCTTTTGTATTTTAATAACTATTAGGATTGAGGGGAGGAGGGAGTCTCTCTCTCTCTCTCTCTCTCTCTCTCTCTCTCTCTCTCTCTCTCACACTCACACACACACGCAAGGATGTCAAAGCACTTTGGCTAAGCACAGATGCTAGGGGATGTATACTGTTGTATGCACCCTGGGCAGTGCCTAACACATCATATCACAGGTACCTGAAGCGTTATTTCACAAAGAAATGAATGCCTGAGAAACTCCCACTCTTACAAGTCACCCCCTCCCAAATTCCTTTATTTTATGCTCTTAGTCTCCCTCAGGGTTAGGAAGAAAACCGAATGGCTCACAGTGCTTAAAGATACTTCCCTTTACCACGATGAAAGGAAGAAAACCGTCCAAGATTCAAACTCTAGAAAGTTAGCACTGAACCTTGCTGCTGCCTAACAGGAGATTGTCCATCGTGTCTGAATAGTTTATCCCTCCCGTTGTTTTGCAGTAGATGTTGCTTATTCTGTAGCTGGAAGTTTGGCTGCCTCTGTATTTTTCTTTTTTGGCCAAAAGGCATTTTGCCAAAATAGAGGTTGCAAAGAAAAGAGCCCTCAACAGAGACAGCTCCGCTCAGTTCTGGTGAATGGACTGACAGGGCATGATTAAGTTCGGTCGGGCCAAGTGTCAAGGGTGGAAAATGAAAGGGGCTTTCTCCCTCCTCAGCCTCAGAACGTTGTCTGGCACTTGGTCGGTAGATTGTAGATTACTGTCCTATCAGCGCCTGCCATCTGGCAGCTCCCGTCCCAGGGCTTCCTCAGCAGCTACAAGGCGGGTGGGGCCTTGTTTATCGGAAAGAACTTGAGCTCTGAGCAGCTTTCCTGGCCGGTGGGTGGCAGAGCCAGACAGAAGCTCGGAGGGAAGGGACAGTCACACGTGCTGGCCAGCCCGAAGGCACTGACTGGTTTCCCTTCTCCCCACCAAAGCCTTGAAGTCCTGGAAAAGTGTTCCAGAACTTTAGCAATGTTCAGCCTTTAAAGGACAAGAAGGCGAGTCTGACTGCAGAAGTCATGTGGCCTCATGGTGGCCCGTGCAGTGGCCCAGCCAGGCACCCACAGCCAGTTTGCCACTTCCCCAGAACCTCAGTCTCCCCATCTGTCTAAGTGGGAGCCACAGAGGTGCCTACTCATGCATGGGTTTACTATGAGGGGTTTTATGAAATGACACCTTTAAAGTGCTAAGCCTGGGGCCTGGCTCAGTAGAAGGGGCCTATCCTGAGGACACAGATGGTTTTCCTAAAACCTCTCATAAGTGACGCATTACTGCCCATCAGAATGCACTCTCGGGGTCTGGGGGGGGGGGGTGCTGCGGTGCCTGGCTGGCTCGGTCGGCGGAGTGCCACTCTTGATCTCAGGGTTGCCAGTTCGAGCCCCACGTTGGGTGTAGAGGTTACTTAATTAAAAAAAAAAAAAATGCACCCTCTGAGACCCATGACCCAGTACTGGATCTCAACCGCCCCTCCCCTTTGGTTAAGTCTTTGTTTTCGTAACTCTGCAAGTGGCCTGCACATTTGATTCCCAGGAATGCGAACATTTAATGAAATTGCGATTAATTCCAAGAGCGAGGCTTATGGGTAGGAGCCCCCAGTGAGCTGCACAGCAGGTGCATCTGAGGACAAGGGAAGACCCTCCTGGAGAACATGCTGAGGGCAGGAAAGAGCAGAGAGAGGTGAAGCAGGATTGGGAAGCAGGGGCTTTACCTGGCAACCCCGGGCAACTGATAACTAATCCCAATGCCCAGGCCTCACCCCAAAGCACAGAATCAGACGCTGCACCCCTGGACAGAGGTACAAACGGACCAGCAGCATCTGGGTCACCTGGGAACTCATACGAAGGCTCCCACCCCGCTTGCTGAGTCAGAGCTTAAGCCCGCAGGGCTGGGACTCCTGCAGCAGGGTAGGAGCGGGCTGGGAGGTCCCCTGCGGCCCAGAGGAACCTTGCAGGGTTTGGAGGTGCTGCTCTGGGTCCCTGTGTTGTTTTATTTTCCCTCAGGGAGTCCTGTTCCTACCTCCTGGGGACTCGGGGTTGTCACCCTCCTCCCTCTGGCATTTGAAGTGTGGCTCATATGCTGCACACTCTAAAAATACGAGGCAAAAGCCATCCTGCTACAAGCCAAGAACTGGAGCTAACTGACCCAGATACTTTCTCCCAGGAAGAGCTGTGAGACAGGTCATTAGGATTCAAGAAATCCTTTCATAAACAAGGCACTCTCCATGTTGAGAAGGAGCTTTTTACATTTTTTTTTTTAATGTTTATTTACTTAGAGCATAAGCTGGGGAGGGGCAGAGAGAGAGGGAGACACAGAATCTGAAGCAGGGTCCAGGCTCTGAGCTGTCAGCACAGAGCCTGACGCGGGGCTCGAACCCGTAAACCGTAAGATCATGACCTGAGCAGAAGTCAGACGCTTAACTGACTGAGCCACCGGGAGCCCTGGAGGTTTCTTTTTTTAAAGAAATCCAGTGTTCCTGGGTTGTTTCTCCGAAACAATCCAGGCCCTGTAGGTGCTCAATAAATGTTAATAGACACGTCCTTTCTATGCAAACCCCAGGCAGGGCATTTATGGCCCAGGAATCATCCCTCCCTCTGTCCAGAGCTCAGGGGTAAACCTCGATTCTGGTGGTAAATACACCATAGCTTCCGCTCTATGTGAGCGGTGTGTGCCGCTCAAAGGCACACACCGCCCTTGTTTTGTGGAGTCGAGGATGGGTGTCATGTGCTCCGGCTGTGGACCCAGATTACCTGGCTTCTAGTTTTGGTGACTTGGGGCCAGTTCTTTGGCCTCTGGAAACCTGTGTTGCTCCTCTGTGATTTAGGAAGAAAGTCGGGATCTACCTAGAAGGCGGTTGTGAGGACGAAAGTCTACAGCAGGTGGAGAGAAGCATCTGAGCCTTGCCTGGCTCAGAGAAGGTGCTTAATAAAGCATCATCCCCGTCCCCAAGTGTGTGAACCCAAGGTTTTAGTTACTGTTGATGCTCTAACAGCTCACCAGAAATCCAGGGACTTAAAACGACACACATTTATTACCTTACAGGTGTGGAGGCCAGAAGTCCAAAATGGGTCTCAGCTGGGCTAAAGTCAAGGCGTTAGCAGAGCTGGTTCCTTCTGGAGGCTCTGAGGGGGAATCCACTTCCTGACCTCTCCAGTTTCTACAGGCCACATGCACTCACCGGCCTGGGGCCCCTTCCTGCGGCTTCCAAAGCCGCAGGGCCGCCCCTGCGCTTATGACTCTGCTTCTGTCTTCACACCTTCCCTGACCCTCCTGCCTCCCTCTCTTCACTTATAAGGACCCTTGTGATTCCATTGGTCCCACTCAGGAAATCAGTGATGATCTACCCATCTCAAGACCCTTAACGTAGTCACATCTGCAAAATCTTACCTTTTACCACGTAAGGTAACATTCACAGGTTCCGGAGACCAGGACCTGGACATCTTGGGGGCCCATCATTCTGTTGATCATACCCGATACCCAGCCTTTCGGCACGCTTAGTGTTGACATGGGCAGGAGCCTCGGCTGACTGAGGAAGGACAGCAGCTGGTCTCTCACTGGGTAGGAAGGAGAGCGGAACCCTGTGCGACACGAAAGCCGCCGATTCCTGCCCCAGCACATCTCCCCTTCTGTGGTCTGTGCACAGGACCCCGGCAAAATCACTGCGACGACAGGCAGGGACGGCGGCAGCACGGAGGAGAAAAAGCCAAGCAAGTCACAGCAGCTGAGAAAGATTTTTCAAGAGTATGGTGCTGTTGGAGTGTCGCTGCACATTGGAATCTCCTTGATCTCCTTGGGCGTATTTTACACGGTCATTTCAAGGTAAGGTCTCTGACAGTAACAGACTATCATGTAGGATTCTTGGTGAATGAGAACACATTTCCTATGAATTTTTTATACATCTGCAACCTTCAGCACATTTAAATTTTTAATTTTTTTTTAACGTTTGTTTATTTTTGAGAGAGAGAGAGAGAGCGACAGAGGCGTGAGCAGGGGAGGGGCAGAGAGAGAGAGAGAGCGAGACACAGAATCCGAAGCAGGCTCCAGGCTCTTCGCTGTCAGCACAGAGCTTGACGCGGGACTCGAACTCACGGACTGCGAGATCATGACCTGAGCCGAAGTCGGCCGCTTAACCGACTGAGCCACACAGGCGCCCCAAATTTTTTAAATGCCATAGATCTTAGAGGCAAATTGATTGTCTAATCCCTTGCGGTAATAATCTCTCTCTCTCTCTCTCTCTCTCTCTCTCTGTCTCGTTTTTTGCCTCTTCCCCCAGCGGTGTGGACATGTCTGCAGTCCTGCTTAAACTCGGATTTAAGGAGTCACTGGTGCAGTCAAAAATGGCGGCGGGCACAAGTACCTTCGTGGTGGCCTACGCCATCCACAAGCTGTTTGCACCCGTGAGAATCAGCATTACCTTGGTTTCCGTGCCCTTCATCGTCAGATATTTTCGCAAAGTGGGATTTTTTAAGCCTCCAGCCGCAAAGCCTTGATGAACTCTTCAGTTGTGGGCCTGCAAACCTAGTTCTTTTAGATAGAAATTTGGGGTTAGTCTTAGGATATAGCTTTTTGGGGGTAGGGTGGGGACAGGAAGCTAATTGCTATGTTCTCACGAATAAGTTTTACCTTTCCCAGCAAAACCCAGGGTTTCTGTTAATAATTGTAATCATTTTGCTCCACACATGTTGTAAATGCTGTTTATCACAGGGCTTGTATACCTAATCTAAAATGTCAGCAAAACATCACAAATCGAGTTGTCACCTCCACAAAACATTCCTTCTGGAAGATCGGTGGTGAGGTTCTAGTCTGGAGAAGCCCCAGGGATTCATCTCTGCTCCACTTCGTAAAGGGCAGTGATTCATTAAGCTGGTTTCAAAAATTCCCCTTTCTCCAATATCTGCTGTCAGGCTGCCTGCGGTTTAATAAGCAATATTCTGCAAAACAGCTGCCGGGGCCACAATTAATGAAGCAGATTTAAGATTTCCCAGTAGGTCATCAGGATCTAAATTAGCATCAACACTTTGACACTGGTTATACTTGTTTCGGGGGGAAGAAAACCCACAACTATTTCTGGTGTGTTTCCTTGATCCTCAACAACCTTCACATCTGGACAGGGTGGACGCCTACCTCAGGCAGGTTTTCTCTCATTTCATGAAACTAGGCCATTTGTCCCTGTTTAGGTAAAATGCAGAAACTTTGTCCAATCCTAATGGCATCACTCGGCTTCGGCCGGGGCTGGTCCACGGGTGAATTCGGACACTGCGCATGCAGAAAGCTCAGACAATCTTTGCTCAATCTAGATCTCCAGCTTCAGACATTCCAGACCTACGGTCACAATGTTTACATTGTGTTGCCATTCCCATTTTTAATTGAGTTGAAATTATGTTCTATAGGAAAAGATTTTGTATCACTGTCTAGAAAGGAAACTTAGTAGCACTTGCTGTAAATGGGAGGCAACTGCGGAAATAATGCAAAATAATACAACCCGGGTGGGGGAGGGGATGTGTAATTACTTTCCGTTGAGCCAGTTTTACCCGGTAAAGGGTGTTTGACCTGACCTGAGGTCTTCCCTTTTGCTGTTAAGGACATTAGTTAAGAACAGAAACTCAGGCACACAGGTCCAAATGGAGATTTTTGTCCTTGAAGCAGATAGGAGCAGGCAAACCAGAGAGAATTGCTTTCTGTGGGATCCATGTAATGTACCCTCCAGGCCCTACCCACACAAAGCACTGTCCACACTAGGAACCCAATTCAACAAATTCTGCCCTGCCACCATGGTCGAGGGAGTTCCAGGTTTTGTTTGTTTGCCTGATTACGTGCGTGACAGAGAACTCAAGATACCACAAACTGACCATCCTTTTACCACCTGGCTGCTGACAGTTCCCTGGTTAAGCCTTAGCAACCTATGTCCGTAATTTCAGTTCTCTTCCAAGAAGCTCTGTGGGACAAATTCTCCACTTGCGACATCTTTAAAGTGGTTTTTTTTTCCTCCCCTTTTAAAGCAATGAGCCCCTTGCCAAAAGGTTTTACCCATTTAACGTTGGAACTGCCTTTCTGGGATCTAATTCCAAGGACATCTACACGGCTCAGTGAGAGGCCTCATGGAATGTGGGCAATTCCTCCTGTGGCCTGGTCCGTCTACACAGTTGGCTTCGTGCTCCCAACCACCTTCTCTACCGGTCTGCATACCTTTCAGATCCCCAGCAATGCCTATGCAAGAAAAGCTGACAGTCCCTCAGGTTTAAGAGCTGAAATCTGAAACTCTGATTCCATGGAGGAAGTGGAAAGACAGGGCAAGCGATAAAACCAATCATCAAACCAAATAGCCATGGCCTTCTCTCCTAAGTGAGCCCCACCTCCACTCCACTCCGGCCAGTGGTCCCAACAGAACAGAGACACTGGAGACGATGAAGTCAGAGGGTCAGGGACTATGTGAATTCACCAGCAAGATGTACAGATTGCTCGTACTTAACACTGTTTTTATGGAACTAGGGGAATGAAACATGATCTCTTTTAAAAATGTAAGCCATTGCTCAGCCCTAATTTTTTATCTGACAAAAGGAGCCGCTTAAGTTCCGTGAAAACGAATAAACATCTTTGTAGCCTACAGAGAACTTTGCATTCCTCTTCCGGGGGAGCCGGAACCGTTGCCGGTTATGAAGCGGCGCGGCGTGTGACTCGTGTGTTAATGTTGTGCTAACACAATGAGCTATTTTCTTTGCTCGTGTGGGTTTGGGGAAATGGCAGTTTAGCCGGTGTCACTGGTGAAGTTAGTCATGTCGAATGAACGACGCTTGGGTGGATGGTGTGTGAAATATCCCGGGGACGGAGAGGTTGGCTTAGCTCAAGACTGAGGAGCAAAGCCTCCTTTGTCCCTCGGGGATTAACTGGATGGACCACTGAAGCTCTACTAGGTTTTGAATTTTTTTTCAATATTTGTTTTTGAGACAGGACGAGTGGGGGAGGGGCAGAGAGAGAGGGAGACACAGAATCAGGCTCCAGGCTCAGCTGTCAGCACCCGACTGAGCCACCCAGGCGCCCCTGCTCAGTTGTGCTTTGAAGCTTCTGTGACTGCATCAGCACAGCGGACAAGTTTCTCTGTGCTGGCCTCTTCCTTACAATTAGACGTCTCTGGCATCTAGTTCCTTATGTCAAAAGTTGGCCATGAAAGCACAGGTCAGGAACTTCAGCCCTTCCACTGTCAAGTTCACCATCTTTGGTTGAGGAGAGGATGTTGGCAGCTAGAAACAAACACGTAGCTTGATGCACTAGGAGCACACAGTACAAGAAATCAAAGGGATACACCTGCATGGCACCTGCTCACGTCTAGGCCAATAGCAAACAAGTGGTGGAAAGAATTACCCACGTAGCCTCGCTGTGTTCGTGCACTCACGTTTAACGTTTACATACATGGCAAAACTCCAAAGTAATAAAAATATTAAAAATAACCTGCCAAGTATCCCTTGGGATACTGGCTCCCTTGGGAGACGGATAACAAGGAGAGCAAAGGAAGCTTCCACCAGCTGTGCTGAAGGGGCAGGAGGCTTGAACACAGGTTGTGCTCAAATCCCCACGCGGCTGGGAAGGAGGGATTCCAGCCAAGCAAACATTCCTTCAGAGAATTAAGGGCCACACTTGGAAAACCAGTTTGCAAAGAACTAGTTCACCCCACATGTAGAATTCTTTGCATCTTCTCGAAAACGTGGTCAGAGCCCAGAGGTGGGCAGGTGTGGGCGTAGATGACCAACTCCTTCAGCCCTTGGTCCATCCTGACCTCCTGTAGTTCTAGAGAACCCCCAGAGGCGACCAGGCCATGCCAGGCACACCCACTTCTGTACTACTGACTCATCAGGTGGTCCCCCAGGATGAGGACCCACCAAGGGTTCCGGCTCCCCGAGCTGGGCTGTTGCACGGAATGTTCCTACTGCAGGAACTACCACTTACTGGGCACAGCGGAAAGAGTGGAGGCTGGAGAGAGGGCGCTGGCAGCCCCCACAGCCCAACTCCTGGTGCCCCTGCCCTGCCACTCAGTCACATGCTTGTCCCCGTGGTGCCAGGTTTCCTGCCGCCCCCTCCCAGGGCCACAGGGCTGTCTCACCATTCCTGCCCCCAGCCTTTAAGTCCTCCCCGCCCTTCAAGCCTAGTTCAGATGTCACTTTCCCTGGACGCCTCTCCTACCTAATTACCCATCACAGTTCGCCAGCTCCCTGACTTGCCCCCGCTACTGTCAGGGGCACCCCTACTGCTTTGTCCCCAGTCATCGCAGGGCAGGTGCGTTCACAGGCCAGCCCGGCTCCAGAGCCCTGACAGCACCACTGGGGGGCCTTCCCGCCTTCCCAGCGGGCCCACGCTTAGCCCAGCATTTCCCAAAGGGTAGAATGAACTGGGAAATGCATTATAATTTCAAGGTTAGACACGTGACAACTTTAATCATTTTATATGTGACATACTGTGCTTCACCAAAACTGTATAAATAAAGCATCAAAATCCCGGAAAGATCAGCCCTTTGACATTTAGAAACAGCAGAGACAGGTCTCATCCAGCCAGCCCCAAGACACAGGTGGAGCACGCGTTCGAGTTTACAGTCACCGAGGGCTTAAGCCTGATCTGGTCCTTAACCACGTCCACTTGGCGCAAGTGTGGGACAGACACCGAACGGTCCTGAAGGGATGCCAGGGAAATGACATAGCAGTCTATACAGAAATCTTTATTTTGACATTTAAAAGAAAGAATCACATGTTCATCCTGACAGCCTTCCCAGAGTCGGCCACCGAGGAAGGCAGATGCACACGTAGGGACCGGATGGTCATTGCACACCTCTTTCACTGATGGAGTCGGGGCGGAGTGGCCACTCTCCCCGCAGTCGGGCCCCGAGCTGCCTTCCACAAGGACACCCTACTTGAGACAGGCCGTGGGGAGGCTGCAGGTGAACTTCGCCTCCGGACTGTGAAGTGGCCACAAGTCCTGTGGCTACTTTCACTCCAGAGTGCACTGTTCGCGGAAGCGGACTGACCGGGGAGGGTGAGGCACCGCCTGCTCGGTGGGCCCTTGTCTGCAGTGCCCTGGTCATGGGTCACGGCCAGGCCGTCAACAGTGTCGCCAGCTGGGCCTCGTGGATTTCTCCCCCTGCAGGATTCTTAAGATTGTTTGCTGGTTGATTCTTTGCTTTTTTGGCTACCTGATGGTTTTGATGAATTTGCCGTGACCCAAGGGTGTTCAAGTACTTCTTTGAGAGTCGGTCTTTGGCTGGGATTATGTTTCAACAGTCTTGAGATGAGGTCCCTGGCTCCCTCCGGTACAAAGTCAGGGAACGTGAATTCAACCTGGAGTACGACAAGTGACAGTCACAAAACGCGGCTTAAGACAGAACAGTATGAATATTCAGCTCAGGGCCAAGGTGAAGGCTGATAAGAATTCGACAAGAAGCAACGGATCAGTTCTCGTTAAGGTCTTACCCGCGATATTCTTTTGTAGGTCTCTTGGTATGTGCTCGCCTCAAATGGAGGCTTCCCAACTAGAAATTCATAGCAGAGTACCCCAAGGCTCCAGAGATCCACCTTCTCGTCGTGCATTCGGCCTTCAATCATCTCTGGAGGCAAGTAGTCCAAGGTGCCACAGAGGGTGGTTCTCCTAAAAATGGAGGCAGGCTCGGGTCGATGCACCTGTTTTTATTACCCTAATTGCTGCTAAACATCATTAACGATTACACTAACATTGACGGAGTGCCCTTCCTAGGCCAGATCCTAGGCTATGAAGCAGAAACTATTTAAATCCCCAGTTTCAGACAAGAAACAGATTGAGGGAGATGTGCAAGATCACGCAGCTAGCAACCAAGCCACGCCCCAAGTTTGTCCCCCTCCAGAACCTCCGTAAATGATGAAAAGTATCACTACTATATCAAAGTAGCTGGAAAAGGAAAGCTCTCTCTAAATACAATTTGGAGTTCCATAGTTGTTTTTATATTATAGAGATGCTAAAAAGCTTAACAGCCCTGTGACATTAGTGACAAAAACACTAAAAAACTGTCCCAGTGTGAAAACACTAGCTTTGGCGTGACAGATCCATGCTGCCTTCTGACACATCAGTGGTACAAGAGAGACACTGACACGTGAGGGTGGCCTAGGAAGTATTCTTGCCAAAAGTACTGGTCAGGTCCTTAGACCTACTTCCAGTTCTCAGCAACCACAGAAGATAAAGGACCAAGGTAAGGGACACCACAATCAAAAAAACCCATTTTAGAGGCGCATGGGTGGGTAAGCATCTGACTCTTGCCATCAGCTCATGTCATGATCTCACCTTCGTGGGATCCGAGTCCCGTGTCAGACTCCACACTAAGTGTGGAGCCTGCCTGGGGTTCTCTCTCTTCCTCTCTGCCCCTCCCCCCCTTCTCAAAATAAACAAACATTAAAAAAAAAAAAAAAAGAGGGGCATCTGGGTGGCTCAGGTCATGATCTCGCGGTTCCTGAGTTCAAGCCCCACATCAGGCTCTGTGCTGACAGCTCAGAGCCTGGAGTCTGCTTTGGATTCTGTGTCTCCCTCCCTCCCTCCCTCTCTGCCCCTCCCCTGCTCATATTCTGTCTGTCTCTCTCTCAAAAATAACAAACATTAGGGGTGCCTGGGTGGCTCAGTCGGTTAAGCGTCCGACTTCAGCTCAGGTCACGATCTCACGGACCGCCTGAGTTCGAGCCCCACGTTGGGCTCTGGGCTGATGGCTCAGAGTCTGGAGCCTGCTTCCGGTTCTGTGTCTCCCTCTCTCTCTGCCCCTCCCCCGTTCATGCTCCATCTCTGTCTCAAAAATAAACGTTAAAAAAAAATTTTTTTTTTAAATAATAATAAACATTAAAAAATTTTTTTAAATAAAAAAATATGGGCACCTGGGTGGCTGGCTCAGTAGGCTAAATATCTGACTTTGACTCAGGCCATGATCTCACGGTTCATGAGTTCAAGCCCCACGTCGGGTTCTGTGCTGACAGCTCAGAGCCTGGAGTCTGCTTTGGATTCTGTGTCTCCCTCCCTCCCCCCCTCCCTCCCTCCCTCTCTGCCCCTCCCCTGCTCATATTCTGTCTGTCTCTCTCTCAAAAATAACAAACATTAGGGGCGCCTGGGTGGCTCAGTCGGTTAAGCGTCCGACTTCAGCTCAGGTCACGATCTCACAGACCGCCTGAGTTCGAGCCCCACGTCAGGCTCTGGGCTGATGGCTCAGAGTCTGGAGCCTGCTTCCGGTTCTGTGTCTCCCTCTCTCTCTGCCCCTCCCCCATTCATGCTCCGTCTCGGTCTCAAAAATAAACGTTAAAAAAAAAAAATTAAAAAAAATAATAATAAACATTAAAAAAATTTTTTAAATAAAAAAATATGGGCACCTGGGTGGCTAGCTCAGTAGGCTAAATATGTGACTTTGACTCAGGTCATGATCTCACGGTTCATGAGTTCAAGCCCCACATCGGGCTCTGTGCTGACAGCTAAGAGCCTGGAGCCTGCTTCAGATTCTGTGTCTCCCTTTCTCTCTGCCCTCTCCCCACTCATACTCTGTCTCTCTCAAAAATAAACATTTAAAAAAATTTTTTTAATTAAAAAGGAAAAAAGGGATAAAAAAGAAAAATCCATTTTAAATTGTGAGGCAACTGCTTTAAATTTAGACAAAAGAAACACAATCAAATATAATGCATGGACAGACCTTAGTTGGATTGTGACTTAAAGAGCAGCTCTAAATTTTGTGGACAACTGCAGAAATGTGAACATGGACTAAATAGCTATTGACAAGGCTGTTAATTTTCTGAGGAGTGATAACGGTCGTGATTATAGGGACAATGTCCTTATTTTTAGGAGATTCATCCCAAAGTGGCCAGAGAACGAAGCATAACGTCTGCAATACAATTTTGAAAATTTACTTATTTTGGTCTATTCACCAAAAAATCGACACAGCCAATATGGCAAAATGTTCGCACTTGTTGTATGTAGGCCCTAGATGGGAGCAATGAAGCCGCCGATTCGGCCCTTCTGTGCGTGTTTCTACCAAAGGCCAGAAATACGCTGGGGGTGGCAAACATCGACTAGGCACGAACACGCGTAGGTCTTCGTTGCTTCCTATCAGTTATTCTTTGCCAGTGGCTCTCCTAGGGGGTCACGCGGGCCCTATGCTCAGCACGCCCAGCACCCAGAGAGCACACGTGAAACCCTCATCACCACGGAGATGCTGAAAAGGGACCGAGTCAGCAGGTTCCTCCAACGACAGCACTCCCGGGAGCTCTTATGGTTACTCGTGTTGGGGAGGCGGGGCGACATGGCTGGCGTATCCTTTCTGAAAAGGACGTTTATCTTTCCTATTACATGACACCACTGGACAGGTTAAGGTCCAGTTTAGCCCTGCGATTTTATAAAACCTACAATTCTTCATCATCATTTGCCTCACTAGGTGCCAACAGCTCCCACTAGTGACAGACAACCAGCTTTAAAAAAAAAAAAAAAAAAGAGACACTGCAACAGCAGATTCAATGCATTGCTGCGAACAATCACAAGTGATCTGGCAAAAATAAAGCTCCCCACCTCCACCACGTCATCTATTTTAGGTTAAAAGATATAGGTGGTTTAAAAAAATGTATAAAGTATTATGGCTCTGATTTTGTAAGTCCTTTGCCAAAGTTGACAAACTTACCAGTAGATGAGGGTTTTTAATGCCCTACCACCTCACGAGGCTTCAAAATCTCAATTAGACCCAAATTAAATTAAAACAGTACAGAAGATTTTAGTTCTTGTTTGCATAATTAAGATCTCTCTATTAAGAGGGGACAAGAAAGGACTATGCTACTGACAAAAGCACACCACAGAGAATCCAACCACCACCTGGAAAATCCAAACCAATTTGGATAAAATCTGTTTTTTTTTAATTCCCCAAAGCTCTGTGCCCTCAGCTCTAGATCTCTGTGTGCGGCCCTCTGAAACCGGTCTCCTGTCCAGGGAGCAGCGGAGTTTCCACTTCACCACTGCCCCAGGCATCACCACCCAACACATCCTGCACTTCCTCTGTCCTTCACTTGTCCCGTATGTCCCCTCCATTAGCCTCTGAGGACATGAAGCATCTTTAACCCAGGCCTACGACACAATAACCCCACAACAGTAGGAGAATCAAATATTCTCAAAGACACTTAACGGGCCTAGGTTTCTCCCAAGTATGTGTAACTGTGACCAGCCCCAATTCCACATTTCTATCCTTAAGTATTTGACTATTTCATTCCTGAAAGCCCCGAAGGCTTTTGCTAAACACTAAGTAAGTTCCACCTCTAAGATTACATACCTGGAGGATGGGGCGTGTACCGACCATCCAAAATCTGCAATCTTAAGCTCTCCAGCTGAACCGAGGAGCAGGTTCTCTGGCTTAATGTCTCTATGAATGACTCTCTTTGAGTGACAATAAGACAGGGCATCTGCCAACTCCGTGATATACTACGGAAACAAAAAGTATGGAGAGTCTGCGTCATACATTTTAAAAATAAAATGTGTTATATAAAGTCTTTATTTATTTTTGACAGGGAGAGAAAGAAAGAGAGAATACCAGCAGGGGAGGGGGAGAAGGAGAGGAAGACACAGAATCGGAAGCAGGCTCCAGGCTCAGAGCTGTCAACACAGAGCCCGACTCAGGGCTCCAACTGCAAGATCATGACCTGAGCCAAAGTCAGATGCTTAACCGACGAAGGCACCTAGGCGGCCCTATATAACACAATTTTAGACATCTCTTCTGAAAGGAAAGCCAACATCGATTTTAATATGTTTTATAGGTTTTAAGGCTAGAAACAACAGAGGACTCTAAAAAGAAATTTTTTTTCGAACCAAATTCATGTTTAGCATAAAATACAAGTATTCCATACTAAGTTATTTATTTGCTAATATAGCAGATAGGACATTGAAGGACAGGGGGGAAAACTGATGAGCTAGAAATACTAGTAGCAATGAATGATGATAACAACTGAAAAACTGGCACAAATTAGCGAGTCAGACATGTAAACAATTAAAAATTTTTTTTAATTTTCAATGCCATTCCCATTTTTTTTAATTCCCATTTTTAAAACTAAGATCAATTTATAACACAAGCATTTGTTTGAAACTCAAAATTTAAGGGGAAAAAACAATCTTGAAAAAAATTAAAAGCAGGTACATTTGCGTGTTACATAGTGTTAAAGTTGGGGGTATACGTATTCATTAGTCAGCTTAAAAAGCACACACAGCATGTCAGTCCTTTTGTTAGTTTTCTTTTCATCTCAGCCAAAGAGAGCTCTAGCAAGTCCAGAATCTGTTTTAGCATAAAGATAAGAATTGTTATCAGCGTATTGAAAGAATATGTTTAGTTCTGGCTGAAGGTTTTTTTTTCTTTTTAATGTTTATTTATTTTTGAGAAAGAGAGAGAGAGAGAGAGAGAGAGAGCGCGCGTGTGAGCCAGGGAGGGGCAGAGAGAGGGAGACACAGAATCTGAAGCAGGCTCCAAGATGTTAGCAGAGCCTGGTGTGGGGCTCGAACCCATGAACTGTGAGATTATGATCTGAGCCGAAATCGGACGTTTAAACCGACTGAGCCACCCACTCTGGCTGAAGAAAGGTTTTCCAAAGCAACCACTAGACAGAACTGAACACATTATTTTACACCAAAAAGTTCTACTCGACAAATTGCTGTAAAAAGCAAATATCATGGTCAGAAGAAACGTTTTCATTTTTTTCGGGCAAAAGCCAGAGACCAAAATCTAGACAATAATAAACTGAAGGTGGAGGCAAAGAGAGCTCTTCTACACCAAACTGAGCTACTGACATAAAGATCATATACTAGATTCTTGAGGGCAAGGCATTTTCTCCGCTCAAATCAAGGCCAAGGAGCTAGTTCAACCAGGGCTCTCCAGCAGCCGCCTCCTTCAAACCTCCCACATCACACTGTGAATATGTATAAAGGGCCCCAACATTTCTCTACAATTACTTTTATTTGAATTAATCAGAAAAGGGAAACTGTGCCTACATAGTCATTCTAACTACTATGGAATCTAGAAAGAACCGAGTTTTTCTTCCAAATAACTACTGCTTACACCAACATAAACTCCATCTGGATTGAACAAAACGTAGTAGTAGAAATATTAACTGCCAATTAAATAAGACAACTAATTTGGTTAGCTAATATTTTGAAAGTAATAAGATGAATCTATTTTTTTTTAATTTTTTTTTAACGTTTATTTATTTTTGAGACAGAGAGAGACAGAGCATGAACAGGGGAGGAGCAGAGAGAGAGGGAGACACAGAATCTGAAACAGGCTCCAGGCTCTGAGCTGTCAGCACAGAGCCCGACGCGGGGCTTGAACTCACAAACTGTGAGATCATGACCTGAGCCGAAGTCGGATGCTTAACCGACCAAGCCACCCAGGTGCCCCAAGATGAATCTATTTCTACTTATCCACAAAGCAAACATTTAACATTAAGTTTAAAATAGTATGTCCATTTTCCTGAGACCACACCAAAGGGTCATTCACCACTCGTGCTGTGAATTCACAAGTACAACCACCTGAAAGTAACACCATTTCCATCAATGCCAAAAAGAATGAGTGTAATCAAAGTAACCACCCATCATCTGCTGATTCAACAAAAAAAAAAACTGCCCAAAGACTCTCTACTTCTTCAAACAAGTGATTTCATCCAAAATAAAGAAGCAGCACAATCCATAGGGTAAAAAACCAAAACACCCAAACCAAAAACCCAATTATGTTGGATGTTAAGATTAGATGCAAGTAAGAAAATGAAAAGACAAGCCACCAGCTGGGAGAAAACGTTTGTAAAACACGTGGGATAAAGGACCTGTATCCAAAATATACAAGAACTCTTCCAACTCAAGATGACCAAAAGCCTGATTAAAAATGGGCAAAAAATCTGAACAGGCACTGGAAAGATGACAATACACATGGCAAATAAACACATGAAAAGATACCTGTCATAGATCACTAGAGAACTACAAATTAAAACAATGAGTTACCACATACACCGAGAAGAAGGGCTAACCTCCAAAACACAGTACCAATCGCTGGTGAGGAGGAGGAACTTTGCACACTCACTGGTGGAAATGCAAAGATGGTGCAGCTACTCTGGAAGACGGTTTAACAGTTTCTTATAAAGTTACACATAACTCACCACACAAGCTAGTTTTCAAATCTGTTAAAAACGTATGACCCACAAAAACATGCATGCAGATGTTTATAGCAGCTTTATTCATAATCACCAGTAACTAGAAGCAACCAAGATACCCTTCAATCGATGAAGCGAGAAACTGTACTGTAGCCATGCTGCAAAATATCATTCAGCAATAAAAAATGAGCTACCGCACCCTGAAAAGACACAGGTGAATCTTAAATGCATCTAGTTGTTTCCCCACTGGGGTAACTGGTTAATCATTCGGATACCACTGCACATGGACACTGGAACTGAATAATCAAACTGTTGGTGGACAGAATTCAGGTTTTTCAAGGCTGCAATGGGAGGTTACAGATAAACAAGGGGAGGAGGGTAGAATGAATCCTGTGGTAATGGACTCATGTTTTGCTTAATATAGATGCAAATGGATAAAAATACAGATACACGTGTATACATAGATTAGTCCCTGTTCTGTCAGCTGAGATCACCCAGAAGACACGACACCCCACTAGCAATGAGCACATCTTGCACCCAGGTCTTGGTTTCTAATACCATTTTCCCATAAAAGGAACCAGGGCTCCTTGGACAAATGGCTGATTCTAGGACTGAGATAGGAAATCTACAAAATGAGGTGCAGCATCCTACAGGGCCAGATGCAGGGAAGTGCTCAAACACCACACCCACAATGATGGGAGTAGGTCAAAAAAACCAACCAAACAAAAAAACAAACAAACAACAACAACAACAAAACACCTAAAACAGGAGCCATGTGAAAGGGATCCCAAGGGCCAAAGTAGTATTGGACTATACTCAAAGTATAAAATATCCATGAGTCCACATTAGTAAATGACTGAATAAATAAGGGAGAACACACAAATCTCTGATGCAGAAGAATTCGAAACATTTATGTAGATTAGGGTGGGGTGGCACATAATCCCTGCTCCTTAAGTGTGGGCTGTGCATAGTGACACGCTTTAGAAGAACCCAGTATACAAAGAGAAAAAGAGTAACTTCACAGCAAAGACACCTAATGAACGTGACCTCAGCCAGGGGACCAAGGCCAACACCCGCAGTGATAAGCCAGGTGAATAGTAGGTACCCCACACTAATGTAAGATAAACAGGAGAAAATAAGTCTGCACGATCTTCACATTCCGTAAATCTAAAACTATTGTAAACTTTTTAAAAAGAGGATAACTATAAAGGGGCACCTGGGTGGCTCAGTCGGCTGGCCGTTCAACTTTGGTCATGATCTAATAGTTTGTGGGTTCCAGCCCCGCATCGGGCTTTGTGCTGACAGCTGGGAACCTGGAGCCTGCTTCAGATTGTGTCTCCCTCTCTCTCTGCCCCTCCCCTGCTCAAATTCCGTTTCTCTCTCTCTCTCAAAAATAAACATTAAAAAATAAAAATACAATAAAAAAAAGAGGCAACTATTCACATATACATTTCTCTAGGAAACCGCTGTGGAAACACACCATCCACAATATTCCACCTGGTACTTGATTTTATGTGCATGGATGGTACAACTAAGGCATTCTGATTCTTTCATTCAAACACTTGATCCTATTAAGCAATCTTTCTTTAGATGAAACCCACTGGACTGTAATGAAAGGGCGCATTGCTATGTGGGGTGGAACAGAGGGAACAAGAGTTAGGACAGTAAATGAAAACTCACAGTAGCAGTTCTCTGCTCATCAAACTTGGACAGTTTCTGAAGTTCTCGGTAGACAGCTCCAAGAGGTGCATATTCTAGAATTAGGTAAACTCTGGTGGCGTCGTGGAAATAACCATACAGTCTGAGAATATTCGGATGCCTGCAACAAAGGATGAATACTCTTTAACACCTGCTTTCTGGAGAGGATACAAGAATATGTACTAAGTTCCAATCAAACCCCTCATGTAAAACCAGTGAAAATTAGTTCTGGTCACAGACCCCCTACCGCACCCCTCACCAAACTTGAGAATCTGAAACTACAGACCTGCTCTGAAGAAAAATACACACATCTGCCTATCAGTTTACAAGCAATGCAAGGTATTGATGGACCTCAGGTTTGGTTAAGACTATTTCCTTCCTTCAGGTCATCTTTATTATTAGGGGGGGAAATTCAGCTAAATATTAATTTTCTGCCTATTAGAGAGAAGGAGGGAGAGGCACGGCACTCCCACAGCAGTTTGATTCCCAAGCACTAGGAGACACAACTTAAAAGCAGGGTTCAACAGCAGCAGATGTTTGCTGCTGAGGACTTCGGGCAGCTGAGAACACGGCCCAGGACAGTGGCCCTTCAGCTCCAGCTAGTTGTTGCCAGGGAGGGTTACAGGCCTGATCGGACAGGTTTTTAAGTATTAACAAGTGATTCAAGTCTGAAAAAAATACTAAGAGGAAAAAAAGAAAGGAAAAAGACCCATTGGCCAAAGTCAACCTGCAGGCTGCCAGTTTGCAACCTCTGCTTAGAACTCAGAAATATCGAGGCCCTGGGTTGAGCATCCGACTTCAGCTCAGGTCATGATCTCACGGCTCGTGAGTTCAAGACCCTTGTCGGGTTCTGTGCTAACAGCTCAGAGCCTGGAGCCTGCTTCGAATTCTGCGTCTCCCTCTTTCTCTCTGACCTTCCTTGTGCTCGCTCTCTCTCTCTCTCAAAAATAAACATTTAAAAAAAAAGAAAAAAAAGAACTCAGAAGTATCATTTCCCTTAATATCTCTCTCTCTCTCTCTCACACACACACACACACACACACACAAATTTGACTCATATAAATTACTTCATTAACACAGCATAAACCTCCAAGTGATTTTTCAGGACCACAGCACTTCTCTAGACAAATCCTTGAAAAATGATGAATTAAACCACTCTTTGCAGTACTGTGGAGCAGGCCTACCATGGTTTAACTCTTAGTAACTAGGTTCTGTACCACATTCTCTCGAACATCAATCTGGAAACTTACCTAAGGTGGGACTGTATTTCTACTTCTCTTCTCAGCTGATGCTCGACTCCTGCTTTCTCCAGCTGAGCTTTAAATAATACTTTAAGAGCCAGGATAAACTTGCTTTGTTTTTCTCTCGCCAAATAAACATTACCAAACTTTCCTTTACCCAGCGGGCGACCGATTTCAAAATCTTCCAAAGCCCACTGCCTTCTAGGAAAAATTTTGAATATTTTAAAATATGAAGAAAACAAATCTTTTCTAACAATTTATTAACGGGTAATAGATAGACCTCTAAATAATTTTATATTTAATGTTGTATTCGGTAGGTAACTCGGCAAGAACCAAGCCAATAACTACGCTACGTGAGTCTCCACAGGCATTAAATCCCCCGCTCCCTTATCTGCCAATGACTGTATGAGTCAGACAAAGAACAATCTGGGCTTTTAGAGCTGAAGCATTAACGCAAAGTGTCCCAAGACGGTACTACACTCTGAAGTGCACACTTGTTGCCACCACCGTTAAAGAGCACAGGAAAGGTTAGGTAAGTAAGTGGAGGGAGGAAGCCTTCAGAACGGTCTGTGGGCCTCTAGCAGGCTAACCACAGCCTCCTCCTCCAACCTAGAGATGCTGACTCTCTGGGGTGGACAATCAGTCTGCCAAAGCAGGCGGGATGGATCCTACAAGGCAGTTGGGGCGAGAACTGCTGGGTTTCGATTCTCAGAAAGCCACTATTAGGCAGTCAGGCAAAAAAGCCTGTGGGTTCATTCCTGGCTCCGCCTCCTCCATTATAGACATTACGTTCTACGTTGTAGAGTCTACACAGTTCAGAAGTTGGGAACAAGCTTTTGGAAAATATCCGGGGGAGACGGTATAAAGAACAATTCAATGAATACTGTTGAAATATTCATATAGTCATATACACGTGTGTATACAGTTTTGCAACAGGAGAATAGAAATAGTATAGAAACATACCTAAGCTATATGTAGTGGTTACTTCTGAGGGTAGAGAGGAACTTATTTTACACATTTCTGTAACTGATTCATACAAGTTTGTTCTAAATTTGGAAGGCAGTAAGAAAAGCTTGAGTCACGAGTAAATATCATTAAAATTCCCTTTTTCCAAAGGTTAGAATTTGGAAACATTTATATATCCTAAGTGAAAATATAAAGACCTTTTCTATTTTTAACAAGTTCCCATAATTAAACTTGCAATCAGGGGCACCTGGGTGGCTCAGTCGGCTAAGTGTCTGACTCAGGCTCAGGTCATGATCTCATGGTCTGAGTTCGAGCCCCACGTCAGGCTCTGTGCTGACAGCTCGGAGCCTGGAGCCTATTTCAGATGGCAAGAGTCTCCCTCTCTCTCTGCCCCTCTCCTTCTCACACTGTCTCTCTCTCTCTCAAAAATAAATAAACATAAATAAATAAATAAATAAATAAATAAATAAATAAAAGTATATTCTAACAGCACAATAGCACAGGACTTTGTAAGTAAAATAAAACTTACTTTTTTGATTCTTCGTTTTTCTGTTTTGTTGTCAGTTCCTTTTCAGAATTATTTCCTATATAGAATAAGTCAAAAACCTGCTTTTAGAATAATTATAATTACTTTAGAATAACTCTACAGAATAAATTAAAAACCTATGAACAGAAACGAATCAAAGAATGGTCACCAAAATATTAATGGTGTGTCCAGAATGGAAGATCTTCTTAGTTTTCTTTATAGAAAAAAGATTACCACACCCTAACCTGACTCCCACCTGGTGAAGCCTTTTCTAGATTTCTAAAGATGAACAGATATACACCTATATAGAGAGAGATACATATACATACAGCTAGGCCCTCCAATAATTTAAAGCTCAAGACTATGCAGATTCTCCCAGAAGCCTCAGTTTCCAAATGAAGACCTTCTAAGGCAGAACTGCCAATCTCTCGACCCATGATAAGCACCCACTCATCACCTTCGCCCCCCCCCCAAGTGGGCCAGCCGACTCTCCATCAACTACATACAAATTAACGGCGTGCAACAAAACATAAATCAGCCACCTTCCTTCATTAGTTGCCAAGGGGAAATATAAAAATAGAAGCCCCCGATTCAGCAAAATGTACCATAAACCAATTGCACAACACGGTGCTAAAGTCATCGTTTCATCAGCCAGAGGCTGGACATTTCCACTTCAAACTCCAAAACGGCAGGGTGTGCTCTGCTCAGACACGTGACGGGAGCCCAGACCGGTTTTCTCCCTTCGCGCTTCACGATCTCAGTTAATGCCGGCAAGATAACCACCATCCCCACATCCAGCTTACTGCCCGGCTCCACCCAGTCTGCATCCGAGGTCAGCCCTTGGATGTGCCTGCACTCCTCCATCCTGCTGTGTCTGTGGGCAAGTTAATGCTTCCGAGGCTCCACTCCCTCGTCTGTGAAACAGAGTTGGTCACCGACCACCTTCACAGAGTGGTTGCGAGAATTGAAGGAGACATCGTGGATGAAGGAAGCACTTCTCCTGAGTGTGGGCACGCCAGGCTGGCAAATAAGGACTATTAACATCCACCTGTCCCTGCCCACTTCAGGTCCCTGCCATCTCTGACCTAACCCCCGGCAGCCTGCCTCCTGTCTGCTGCCCCTGAGTGCAGTTCTGCTTCTCTCCGCTTCATTCCACATAGCCAATCTAGTAAGATTTCTGGAAGGCCAGTCCCTCCTCCGCTGGAAAACCTTTCGGCAATTTCCCCACGCCCAGGGGATGAAGCCCCACTCCTCAACAAGCCGACAGCTTCCACCATGACCTCACCCAACCGGCCTCAGTCCATCCGAGTTCATCTGCTTCCCCAACTGCCCTCCACACTCCAGACTTTGGAAGTTTTCAGTTCCTCAATCACACCACGAGGGTGGGAATCAGGTTCTCCCTCCTGAGCGCGGGGCTGGCCCACAGGAGACCCTACTACCTCAACCTGACATCAGATTTTTCTCCGTATCCTCAATAAAAATGACATCAAAGCTAGGGCTCCAAACAATAAACGCCAAGTCTATCCTCCACCCCCACCCCCCCTTTTTTAAGCAACTGGAAGGAATAACAATCTAATAGTCTCAAAAAGTTGATTTACCAGTGGCCGACGGCAAGGGCTGCTCACTCTTTTGGGTGTTATTCAGCGGCCTAGAGACACAACGAGGGACACTGGCTGCCTGCAGTTGCTTTTGCTTCGGATTCTGGACCGGTTTATGGCCGGAGACGAGCTTTTGTGTTTGTGAAGGAATTCGCTGGGAGGAATTTGAAGGACACAAGACCCGCTGAGCCTGGCCACTATTTGCACATAACAGATTCTGAGAAGGAAATTGCTGAGTCACTGGAACACGTTTTGGACCATCGCCAAGGGGAATCGTGGTCTAGATGGAGAGGGAAAAAATAAACGTCATGGTCTTCATGAACAAAAGCGGGGTATTTTGAGAATTCCACAGAGTCTCTTTTCTAATATAACAATAACAAAGGTCACTGATAGTACATGGAAGGGGAAAGCAATGTTCATCAGCGCTTCCAAAGGATGTGGTTAGTAGATGGCTGAAAGGAATACCAGAATGATCCTCTTACGCACCCAACGCCCCACTCCCAAAAATCATGCTCCCATAAACAAATGTTCATTAACTAAATTCCCATCTAAAGAGGGAGACATTAAACACTTCCTAAGAATTCTCAATGGCTTGAGAATTATTACCCAGCAAAAAGCTACAATGCAGAAACTTTATACCAAAATCCCAATTCCACTGAAATTTCTTTGGTAATATCATACATATTTTTAGCAAAAAAGACGAAGAATTACGTCAAAATATTCAACAGTGGTTATCTTCTGTTTTTTTTTTTTTTTTTTTTTTTTTTTTGAGAAAGAAAGAGAAATAGAGAGCAAGTGGGGGAGGGACAGAGACAGAGAAGGGGGACAGAGTATCTAAATAACTGAAGTAGGCTCCATGGGGACAGCAGAGAGCCCAATGTGGGACTAGAAATCAAATTGCGAGATGATGATCCGAGCCGACGTTGGACACTTAATCAACTGAGCCACCCAGGCGCCCCTCAGTGAAGATGTTTTAGAAGATCATCTGGGGGTGCCCGGGTGACTCAGTCAGTTAAGTGTTCAACTCCCGGTTTCAGCTCAGGTCACAACGTCCAGCTTAGCAACGCCCACAACACAGTAGGCATTCAGGCAGTGACATTTTAAACAACAGTTTCCTAAAATGATCTTTACCGTAGGACTTGAGAATCAAATACAATGACTCAAGTTAGCCTTTTTCTAATTGATCATTTTAGACTTTCAGTCAGTAAATAAAGGAGAAGTATCCATTTATTTGAAAATGAAAACTTCTCAAATCTGTCAGAATGGCTAAAATCAAAAAGACCACAGCAAGTGTTGGTGAGCATGTAGAGAAAAAGAAACCCCTGTGCGATGCTGGTGGGAATGCAAACAGGTACAGACACTGTGGAAAAGAGGATGGGAGTTCCTCCAAATGTTAAAAATAGAACCACCCTCCGACCCAGTAATCACACTACTGGGTATTTACCCTAAAAATACAAAAACACTAATTCAAACGGATATATGCACCCCTATATTTATAGCAGCGTTATTTACAAGAGCCAAATTAAAGGGGCGCCTGGGTGGCTCAGTTGGTTAAGCATCCGACTTCAGTCATGATCTCGCCGTTCCCAAGTTCAAGTCCTGCATTGGGCTCTGTGCTGACAGCTCAGAGCCTGGAGTCTATTTCAGATTCATTCTCTCTCTCTCTCTCTCTCTCTCTCTCTCTCTCTCTCTCTGTTCCCCTTGCCTGCTCACACTCTCCCTCCCTCTCTCTCAAAAATAAACATTAAAAAACTAAAAACAAAAACAAACCAAGAGCCAAATTATGGAAGCAGCCTAAGTGTCCACTGATAGGGGAATGGGTAAAGAAGATACGGTATAGATATATAAGGGATCATTACTCAGCCATAAAAAATGAAATCTTGCCATCTGCAATGCCATGGATGGAGCTAGAGAGTACAATGCTAAGCAAAATTAGTAAGAGAAAGACAAAATACCATATGATTTCACTCATATGTGGAATTTAAGAAACAAACCGGCAAAGGGGAAAAGAGAAAAGAAAAAAGAAAAGAGAAGAAAAAAGAAAAAAGAAAAAAGAAAGAAAGAAAGAAAAGAGACAAACTCTTAACTACAGAAAACAAACTGGTGGTTACCAGAGGTGAGGTGGGGGGGGGGGGGGGGGCGGTGGTGAAACAGGATGGGGACAAAGGGGACCCTTATCCTTATGAGCACGGGGTAATGTACAGAAGAGCTGAATCCCTGTAACGTACCCCTCAAACTAATAAACCATACTGTGTTAATTACACTGGTATTAAAAGACTTGGGGCGCCTGGGTGGCTCAGTTGGTTGAGCATCTGACTCTCGACTTTAGCTCAGGTCATGACCTCAGGGTCATGGGATTGAGCCCCGAGTTGGACTCTGTGCTGAGCGTGGAGCCTGCTTGGGATTCTCTCTCCCCCTCACTGGTACTCTCTCTATAATACATTTTTAAAAACATTAAATTTAAAACTTAGTAAAAAAAAGAAAATTAAAATTTCTAAAAATAAGACACCCCCCCCCCCACACACACACACACACAAATCTTGCTTGATGTGTGTGTGTATTTTTACACTGATTTCCTAGAAGGAAAAAACTCTGGGGCTTGCTTATATTAAAAGATCTTTGTATAAAAATTCGTTCCCCCAGCCGCTCCACAAATACTATAGGCTGAGGGTCCTCCCTGGGGAAGCCCTTCCTGGATTCCAGCCCATCCCAACCTGAGTGGAGCACCCACCCTCCACGGAATTACTCGGGTCATCTTACGCACACATATTTTGTGAAGGCGCAGTACTGGCTCCCATAACTCCCCAAAAGGGCTAAATTCTTTAGTCAAAGGCCATGTGCTTTGCATCATTGTAATCCCTGCATCTGACACAGAACCTGGCTCAAAGTGGATTCCTAGGAAATATTCACGAAAACACAGCCCGACATTCCTAGGAGCTTACCACGTCCTGCAGCGTGACCAGAGCAAGCTGTGGCGAAGCAATTTAATTTCTGGCAAGCAAGCAAATACAGGCAAGTATCGAGCACCTATTGTATACATTATTGTCCTGCACACAATGGAGGAACAGATACTTACAGAGCTAGCTAGAAGACAAAGCAGAACAAAATATCAGGTGCCCATCAACAACGTGGTATGAAATGCCGAGAAAGGGGACTAACTCCTCCAGGAATGTAGCAGACGCCTCTAAAGTTACAATCCAAAGTGACGGTGGAAAGAACTCCAGATCTAAAACCAACCTCCATTTGGGTTTTCTAAATGTGACAGAGATTACGATTATTCGATTTACCTTAACAGGCCCTGCAACGCAGTTTTCTTTAGATTTGTCCATGATGCCTGGAAAGAAAAAGAACGACTTTTAATTTACACAAATCCTCACGCTTCAAAGTGTTGTTATGCGAGGTCAGGGATATGGCTCCTGATGAAAAAGCCTCCACAACACAAAAATTTTACATTTTTTTTCTTTGTCCCAATGAAGCTGACAAGGGTGTCTTATTTTCTCAAGTGACAAGAGGGACAGATGTGGGGCCTCCACCCAACTTCACTCCCAGAGTCCTCCTGCTCCATCAATGCAGTAGCCTGCTTCAATACCTGCTGCCTTTTATTATTATTTTTCAACGTTTATTTATTTTTGAGAGAGAGAGAGAGCGCGCGTGCGCGCACACACGAGTGGGGGAGGGGCAGAGAGAGAGGGAGACACAGAATTGGAAGCAGGCTCCAGGTTCTGAGCCATCAGCCCAGAGCCCCACGCGGGGCTTGAACCCACGAACCGCGATATCCTGACCTGAGCCAAAGTCGGATGCTCTACCGACGGAGCCACCCAGACGCCCCTCCCCCGCCACTGCCTTTTAAAAACAGGTCCCCCCTTCCCCATAACTGACTCCAGCTACGACAGCATCTCGCCCTCCACACTCACCGCACCCATGTGTCTCTCACCCTCTGGCCCTCCCCCATCAGGATTTCATCCCACAGACTGGCCTGCTCGGGTGGCCAGCTCATGACTGACCTCTACTGTTAGCAAATTCAAAAGTCCATTCCGCGCCCTCAGCTCACTTGCGACCCCAGCGGCGTCTGACAAGGTCACTTTTACTCCACTCCCAGCCTCCACTAGCTTGTAGGCTTGTCTCTCCCCACCCCCCCCCCCCCCCCCCCCCACCAGCTGTCCTGCCACAACATCATTTGCTCGATCAGCCTCACTTTTGCCAACCTGAGAGTCTGGGCAGACTGGACCCAGAATGAGTCCTTGGACCCCACTTCTCATCCATACCCGTCCTAGGGCCCCTCATCCAGCACCAGAGCTCTAAACATCTTTAAGGTGATCTGAATTTACATCTTCTACCCTAACCTCTCCTCTGACTGCCAGACTCCTACCTACCTACCTGCTCAGTATCCCCCCCACGAAGGTCTGCCAAGCATCTCCACCCCAACACATCCAGACACACCCTCTTCTCTCCTCCCGGCTACTCCTCCCCTCTGCTCTCAGGAGAAGCCTAAGCTCAGGCCCAGAAACACCTTTCCTTTTGCAGCTGTGCTCACTCCCTCTGTGCACTCGCTCATCCAGTCTCCTGGCTCCCACCACCCTTCACGGGATGAGACCTGCAAACCTCCATCTCCAGACCTCTCCCCTGACCCTTGCCACCTGCGAAACATCTCGACCCGGAATCTGTCATCGGAGAGGCATCTCAATTTAGAAAAGTTCCAAACTGAATTCCTGCCCCCTCCCTGTCCCCATCTCCCCAGCCCTATTCTCATAGATGACCCCACCTCAGTTGCTGGCAAACCCATCCTGCCCGTGCTCGGGTCCCCTCCTCTTTTACACGGTTCTCCCTCAAAGCCCGTATCTAATCCATCAGCACACCTTGGAGGCTCTACCTTCAAAACCACTGCCCACAACCTTTAATACCACCACCTGGTCAAACCAAGGCTCTCTCCCCCCAATTATTTGCCACGGGCTCCCAATGGTCACCCTGCTTTCACCTTTGCCCCGTGATGGCCCATTCGCAACACTGCACCCTGTGGTCCCATTAACAAGTCAGCCATGTTGGCCCTTGGTTCAGAAGCCCCTCGCGGTCCCTCAAAATCCTCCTTGCCTACAGTCTCCTAGAGTGTGGACCCTGACCGCCTTCTTGGCCTTATTTCCTCTTCTCATCTATTGCATGCTGGTCATACGGAACTTCTTTCTTTCCTCAAGGCAGTGCCCGGCCACAGGGCCTTTGTACTTCCTGTTCTCTCTTCACCATTTGGCTCTTCGCTCAAATGGAAGTGTGGCTTGCTCCTTCGTTACAGTCAGGTCTCTGCTCAGACGTCTCCTTTCTGACCATCTCTATTTTTCTGCTTAGCCCTTAACATCTTACAGAACCTCACTGTGCTTGTTTATTTCTGCCTCCCCAGGCGATACCCCACCCCCTGCCAGTATCTCCAAGGAAGACCAAGGCCTTAGTCCCACTGTGTTCACTGCGGCCTTCCCGGAACATGCCTGGCACACAGTAGGTACACCCACCAGTGTCTGCGGAATGACTTAATCCACTAAGGAAGTGAAATCAGCAATGAAAACGGTTCATCACACTAGGCCCATGCTGTGAGGCAGGTACAACACCCCATCAAGTAAGTAGAACATAAACCCCAAGAAAATGGAAACCTTTCTGTGCTTTTCTTACCCAGATACTCTCTGAATTCCAGAACCCAGCCAGCAAGCACCCCCCCACCCCCACACTTCCACGTCCATTCCACAAGTAGGCAAGTAACTCCACGCTGAAGACGGAACCACGGCCAGGAGTCCTTATATCAAACGGCGGTTAGTAGAAACGACAGAAAGGGAAAAGGAGTTCCGGGGCGCCTGGGTGGCTCAGTCGGTTGAGCGTCCGACTTTGGTTCAGGTCATGATCTCACAGTCCGTGAGTTCGAGCCCCGCGTCGGGCTCTGTGCTGACAGCTCAGAGCCTGGAGCCTGTTTCAGATTCTGTGCCTCCCTCTCTCTGCCCCTGCCCCGCTCATGCTCTGTCTCTCTCTGTCTCAAAAATAAATAAACGTTAAAAAAAAAAAAAATTAAAAAAAAAAGGAGTTCCAAGCTCGTGCTGTACACACACTCTAACGCTCTCTTCGCTTTCCCTAACAATTACGAGCAGCGGATTGATGAGATCACGCAGGCCTAAGGACATCCATTCGACAGAAGCCAGAGCTTTGCTCCAACGGAACATACTTTGCCTTCCCAGGCAGAGGAATAATCATCAACAGAATGGAATATGAGGGTTCTGATCCAGGAACGCCGGAGAGAGCCCCCAAGAAGACTGCGTCCCCAGTGGTTCCAGTCTACAGCCAGGTCCCGGAGCCACATAACCCGATGACCTTCACAAGACCCTGCAGTTCAAACCACACATCCTACTATTCCAAACAGGAAACCTGTTGACATTTCACGTCACCGTGCATTTAGAAGACTTCGCCTTCTTCAAACCTGCTAGTGTCTGCACACACTTACTTGGGGGAGTGGAAGTGAACGTGCAGCTGAAAAGTGCTTCGTTCAAAGAACAAGGAAGGTTAATTAAGGAGGAGGAGGACCCGTTAAAAGTCCGCGACAGTATCTCCATCTGGACGGCACTGGTGAGACGTGGAGGCCGTCAGGCCGAACCACAGACCTAACAAATCACATCCAGCATTCTGCCATCCCCACATGACTATGTGCGCTCGCTGGTCTACACCACCGGTTCTCCGTGAAACATCAAGAATCAGCTGGGAAGCCTGACCAACTACAGACACCTGAATCCTATGCCGAGCACTTCTGATTCACGAGGTGGGTCTACATTTTCAACAAAGGCTCTCAGAAATCCCGACAAAGGTGGGCCAAGGTCTGTGGTTTCAGCAGCACGCACCAAGGAAGACATCTTCGAGGAAGTTTTCATTTACTCCTCCAGAGTAGCCCCAGGTCAACCAACTACTGTTTTCTATTGAAAGCTATCGCGCCAGTGCGTCGTCTGGCCCCCACCCCCCTCTAGAACGTGAACTTCCCGACGGCAAAAGCCCTATTTTTTCTTACCCAGGTGCTGGCCGATAGGAGAACCCCCTCAGAAGGCACCCCCACCCCAATGCCACTCAACAACCCCATGCACTCCAGGAGTGTAACAAACCCCCAAGCGGCATTTCACAGGGCGCCCCAGTACCCAGGCGCAGATGGGAGGGCGCTGCGAAAGCACCGGGCACAGAGGAGAGGAGCTGGGAGGATGCAGGGGGACAGGAAGAAGAGGACAAGGGAGGACGAAGGTGGAGACCCAGGGACGCCTGACCTCGACTCTTCCTCCGCCGCCCGCTCAAAGGCCACCCGGGCCCGCCGCCCTCGCCCGTCCGCCTCACGGAGCAGTCCCAGGGTCTACAAACCCGTTGGCTCCCGTCTCCGACCCAAAGGCCGCCGACTCCTGCCGAGAGCTCAGCCGTTACGATTCAAAGTCCTTATTTTAAATAGGAGTTAAACCCTCTAATCCGAAAGCTCATTGGCCCGGGCTAGAGAGGCACTGCCTTTTGATTGGTTCACAGCCCCTCACGGCTTGAGGCACGTCCAAGGCGGTGACAGCACGCAGGCGCACTTGCCCCGTAAGGCCCCGGAAGTGGTGGAGCCAACGGCCCGCCAGACTGTGGCCGTTCTAGCGCCTGCGGTGCCCTCCGGGACCCGACATTTGTCAGCGAGATAGCATTTCCTTGGCGTCAGTCAGCGTTGTCGCGCAAGAGATAAAGTCGGAGGAGGTTAACGAACCCCTCGAACGCGCCAGTAAGTAAGATGGCGAGAAGGGCAGGCGAGAGTGGGGCCGATCGATAGCGCAGCGCTCGGCGCCTCGCCCTGTGCGCGTGCGCAGTGAACGTGCGCTCGGAGCGATCGATCGGACAGATTTCGTGCCTCCATTTTTCCGGGAGAGAGCGGGAGACCGAGAGAGCCGGACTAGCGGGTACTGGGGGGCTGGGATGCATGGAGAGCGGCTGGTGCGGTCCGCTGGGGTCTTCACGGGACCCCCGGAAAGACGAGCGCGGCGGGAAGGCCCGATAGTGAGCGGGGTGGCATGCCCCCTGAGTTGCCGGGCTCGGCCTGCACACCCCTTCCTCTTCCTCCAAGGCCTCGCTCCCGCCCCCTCTCCATCCTTGGTGCGCTTCTGTGGCGGGACGGTGGCGGAGCCTAGTGAGGGGGCGTCTGTGTTCTCGCCCTGGTCCCCCCTTCCAGTTCCCGGGTGTAAACAGTTTCTAGGTCCTGTTCTTCCTGATCTCGGGCCTCGCCTGCAAACTGGGGATGGTAATTAGGCACCTACTGGCTCAGGGAGCGAACGTTCTGTGAGAGTTGAGAAGCGGGGCTCGGCCTTTTCTTTTTGAATCTTTGTACACGCCGTGATGCTCCTGGCATGAGTGCAGAGACGGGATAGAATAGTGGTTAAGTTCTGGGCTCTGGTCTGGGCAGTCCTGGCGGCCACTTGACGAGTTACTCGGCCACGTTTTATTTTCAGTTTCCTAACTTCTTTGTGCCGATTTCATCATCTCTATCGTGCCCTAGTGCTGTCTGCACAAGCATAGATTTATATACATTTGCTTCTACATGTGCTTGAATACTTTGAAGGATTTCATTCAATGACCTAATGCTTGTAAAGTGCTTAGCACAGTGTCTGGCAAGTGCTTACAAACGTTAGCTGTTGTTAGTAACACCCATCAGTGCAGCACGGAGAGGACTCAAGCTCTGGGGTCAAATACCCGGAGTAAAGATCCAGGCTTTGCTATTTACAAGCTCTTTGATCCCATGTAAGTTAATCTCTCTGGCCCTCGTGTTACCTATCTCTAAAATAGGATTAGATGAGTATTCAGTGAGGTAATGCGTATTAGTTGCTTATGTGATGGGTGTCATACACTACCCTGAATGTCTAATTTTAGCTAGTTTGTCATTAAGCTTTTAAGGAGCACTAAAGGTCGTCGTGAGGAACCACACAGTCTCTAGAGTCAAACCACCTGCATTCTAGTCCAGGTTTCTGCAAGCACTAGTCGTGGGACCTTGAACAAGTTATTTTCCCTCCTCATCGTTAACACGATCACAGGGCTTCTCTTACAGGATGGTGTTGAGGATTAAGTGAGATAAAGCATAATGAACGCTCAGTAAATGTTAGCTATTCTCATTATCAGTAGCTCCAGTTATTCTCCGGAGGGAGTTAGAAAACATGGTTTCCCACTTCTTTCCTATAACACACCCCTCCTTCCAGAATCAGTCCCTGTAAAGCACAGCAGTACCAGGCAGTGCTGGTGTTACTGCTTACTCCTCTCCTTTCTTGTATTCATCCCCCCCACCCTGTCTCTCTCTCTCTCTGCCTTATACTCTGACTTCCAATTTCTTGTCTGCCTTCGACTTCTGTTCTTTATTGCTGTTCCCAGGCTCCCGTGCCCTTCTGATAGCTGTCCAGACACACATACACATACGAATATTGATTTTTGAAAGTCAAAGTTATCTACTGTCCACCAGTTGCAGGTTTTTGTTTTTGGTTTTTTGTTTTTTTTTTTTTTTTGCATAAACCAGAAACCATCATCTACAGTTTTCATTTTACTTTATAAGAGAGAGCTTAAAAACTTGGAAACCAATCCAAGTGCACAGTCCTTTAGGTTTTTGCCCTTTTTTTCCTTTTTTTTTTTTTTTTTTAAAGTTTATTTATTTTGAGAGAGAGTGAGCAGGGAGAGGCAGAGAGAGGGAGGAGAGAGAATCCCAAGCAGGCTCTGCAGTGTCAGCGCAGAGCCTGATGCAGGACTGAAACTCACAAACCCTGAAACCATGCCCTGAGCTGAAATCGAGAGTCAGATGCTTAACTGACTGAGCTACCCAGGCACCCCTTTCCGTTTTTTATACTCGTTTTGGCTATACCCTATTTGCCAATATTTTATTAAGCAATTTGTTTTTGAATCTTTCCAAGCATTCAACTTGATTTAGTTTTCATAGCGTGGTGGCTTGTTTGCCCTCATGTTTTTATTTACTATATAATTAAGTTATATAATTTAACAAAGTCGGTTACCTTAAAACATGCTTTAAGAATGAACATAACTCAGGGCGTCTGGGTGGCTCAGTCGGTTGAGCGGCCGACTTCACTCAGGTCGTGATCTCATAGTTCATGGGTTGAAGCCCTGCGTCAGGCTCTGTGCTCACAGCTTGGAGTCTGGAGCCTGCTTTGGATTCTGTGTCTCCCTCTCTCTCTGCCCCTCCCCCACTCACTCTCTGTCTCTCTCAAAAATAAATAAACGTTAAAAAAAGAAAACTTTAAAAATTTTTTTTAACATTTATTTATTTTTGAGACAGAGAGAGAGCATGAACAGGGGAGGGGCAGAGAGAGAGGGAGACACAGAATCTGAAACAGGCTCCAGGCTCTGAGCCATCAGCACAGAGCCCGATGCGGGGCTTGAACCCACGGACCGCGAGATCATGACCCGAGCCAAAGTCGGCCGCTTAACCGACTGAGCCACCCAGGCGCCCCAAAAAAAAAAAACTTTAAAAAGCAAAAAAAAAGAATGAACATAACTCAGAGTGCCTGGATAGCTCAGTCTGTTAATTGTCCGACTCTTGATCTCAGCTCGTGTCATGATCTCACAGTTGCAAGATTGAGCACTGCATCTTGAGTCCTGCTTGGGATTCTCTCTCCCTGCCCCTCCCCTGCTTCTGCTCTCTCAAATAAATAAACTTAAAAAAACAAAACAAAACAAAACATAGCTGACATTAGTAAACATACAGCTTACCTGGTGGAAACAGTAATGTCTAGGCATTCAACAATAGTAGCCATCTTCCCTACTGCAAAAACCAGTCGGTGTTTTCTTAACAGAAGAAACAAGATTCTGGGATAGCAGAATAGAATAAAAGTGGCAGGTGGGTAGTATGACAGAGAATAGTTGATGAAAAGAAGTTCTGTAAATAGTTGCTGGTGCGATTTGAGTAATTTCTGTGTGCTACTGTGCTCAATGCTCCGCACGTGCCATCTGTTTTTACCTTCGCTAACGTGCTTGACAGCTGAGGAACCTGACCTCGGAGGAACGAGGTCACTGACTGAAGATGATGTAACCAGCAGGGCCGGGACGGAAGCCCCGCCAGTCTGCCCGGACTGCTGCGTGGCTTCCGTGATTTACCGGTGCCTCTGCCCTTCACCATCCCTGTTTTCTCCCCTTGCAGCTGCCACGGAGATTGTCTTCGTCTTCTCCGAGATGTACAGAACCAAAGTGGGCTTGAAGGACCGCCAGCAGCTGTACAAGCTGATCATCAGCCAGCTGCTCTACGATGGCTATATTAGCATCGCTAATGGCCTCATCAACGAAATCAAGCCGCAGTCCGTCTGTGCGCCCTCAGAGCAGCTCCTACATCTCATCAAACTAGGTAGCTTGGGGACGCGTGGACTCCTTGACAAGGTTCCAGAGGTCTTCGCGATCAGAATTTTTCCCGATGGTTTTTGTTCAGTCTTAGTGCCCAGTATCTGTCAGGTACAGTGGTAGGTACTGAAAGGGTAAGCAAACCCCAGATTGTGAAGATTTCAAACCGGCTGTAGCCCCAGGATCTCTATGAGAATTATCTGCAACATTCTGTCATTGTTTTATTGACTGCAGATTTCAACTCACATGTCATCTCAGAGTCCTTTTCACTTTTTTGAAAATAACCCGCTATCTTCCCCAGACCTCCCCAGTTATTCTACAACAACAACCCCATTTCCTTCGTGACAGAATCACTCTCCGAAATGTACTTCATTGTTTCAGGTTGTTTCCCACACGTCTGCACCTTCCCCAAGAAAGGACAGCACGTGCAGTAAACATCAGGATCTCTGTCTCGTTCAACAGTACATCCTGGTGCTTGCCTGGGCTGTAGAAAGCACTCTGTAAAATATAGACATCCCAATATGTTTATACCCTTTGACTTAGCGATGCCAGTTTTTATGGGTTTTTTTTTTTAATTTTTTTTAATGTTTATTTTTGAGAGAAAGAGACAGTGTTTTGAGAGAAAGAGACAGAGTTGGGGGGTGGGGGGCACAGAGAGCAAGGGACACACAGAATCTGAAATAGGTTCCAGGCTCTGAGCTGTCAGCACAGAGCTTGAGGCGGGGCTCGAACTTGTGAACGTTGAGATCATGACCTAGGCCAAAGTCAGACACAACCGACTGAGCCACCCAGGCGCCCCATGGTGTTTTGTTTTGTTTTGTTTTGTTTTGTTTTGTTTTGTTTTAATTAAAAAAAACAATGTTTTCTCATGTTTGTTTTTGAGAGAGACAGAGCACAAGCGGGGAAGGGGCAGAGAGAGAGGCTCCAAAGAGTGGAAGAATCCAAAGCAGGCTCCAGGCCCTGAGCTGTCAGCACAGTGCCCGATGTGGGACTCAAACTCACGAGCTGTGAGATGATGACCTGAGCCAAAGTCAGACGCTTAACCAACTGAGCCACCCAGGTGCCCCTAGCAATGCCAGTTTTGAGAATTTGTTCCGAGGAAATAAAACAAAAACAACTGAAATATCCAACGATAAGAAATTCGTTGTGAATGTTCTTGTATCCTCAAATTGGGTCCAACCACACGATGTAGATAAAAATTACACTGGCCAGATTTTTATTCTGTTTGAGTAAATGAACAAGTAAGTTACAACATGTCATATGGTTTGGTTCTATTTTTGTTGCAAGAATTGTAACAACTGTGCATGGAGAAAGGTCCAGAAGAATTCATCCCACCATTTTAACAGTAATTATCTCTGAGTAATCTAATACAAGGTCATTTTTGTGTTCATCTCTATTCCTAATTTTTCTTATACTAATAAACATACTCATACTGTTTATACGGTACATGAAGTTATTTTTCAATTTAAAATGCATTTTCTTGAAAAACTTGTTTATTTAAATATCAACAGTCTTTCAACTACATTTCACTAATGTTAGTGCTAACAGTGTATCTGTCTTAATGAGCCCCAGAGCTGCTACTAACAGATCTCAGCACTAAAAATATTAAAATTCAGAACGAGAAAAAATGGGCAGCTTAACTATAGAACTGCTTTTTTTGAGTTTCTGTAGTCGTAGTTACAGTAGAAAATTTTGGAAGCAAAAAAACAGGGGGAGGTGACGTGACCTTTTGAGCCTGACCTTCCGCAGTCAATGTCCTATTGCCTACAGTGTTGTCACTGAACATACACCCGGGTTGACATATACATAATTTTGTGAAGGGTTAAGTGTCAGGCCACTCCAAGACAGAGTAAGTTGATCTTGGCCAACATCTTTCCCAGTTTGGATCCAGAATTTTGTCTTGGCTTTTTAAAATGACATTTTTGCACACACTTAATTTTGGTTCATTTCAGGAATGGAAAACGACGATACTGCAGTTCAGTATGCAATTGGTCGTTCAGATACAGTGGCCCCTGGCACGGGGATTGACCTGGAATTTGATGCCGACGTCCAAACTATGTCCCCAGAGGCTTCAGAGTACGAAACGTGCTATGTCACATCCCACAAAGGCCCCTGCCGCGTAGCCACCTACAGCAGAGACGGGCAGTTAATAGCCACCGGATCTGCCGATGCTTCCATCAAGATACTTGACACGGAAAGAATGTTGGCCAAGAGTGCCATGCCAATAGAGGTAAAAATCCCAGCAACGTACGTACTGTCTGTCTTTCGCTCGCTGCTCGTCGGGAGAGTGAGAGACTAGTTTAGACCAGCTTTAACTTAGCATAATCGGGGGCTTTGAGTCCGATTTTGCCCTTTGAGCATCTCTTTTCTCGTTGGTCTAGGTCATGATGAATGAGACTGCACAACAGAACATGGAAAACCACCCAGTGATCCGAACGCTTTATGACCACGTGGATGAAGTCACATGTCTCGCTTTCCACCCAACAGAACAGATCCTTGCCTCTGGTTCCAGGGATTATACTCTGAAGTTATTTGATTATTCCAAACCATCTGCAAAAAGAGCCTTCAAGTACATTCAGGTTAGGAATGTTTAGAAAGGAGCTATCCAGTTTCTTCTTAAAAGCAAAGAGCACTTATTGTATGACTGTTCCTGTTCTTAAAGTAGCCTCAGGGATCATCTTACAAAACGAAGCAGCTGCAAGGACGCGTGCTGCAGGTGGCACGGGAATCAGTGCGTTGGCCCGTGGTTCCCACGCTGTCACGCACCCACTTTCTCTGGTCACAGTTTATGCAGCAGGGGCTCAGAACCTGTGTCACTCTTTCAAAGTCACAGATCCCTGTTTAAAGGTGAAACAGTCACTTCACCGAAGTGTAACTCAACGGGAATCAAAAAATTATTCAGTTGAAACTCTCAGACGTTTACTGGAAAAGCGATACTGCAAAAGTGATATTTTGAGTGTGCAGTAAAGAAATACTAATGTTTTAGTAGTGGCTTCCACCTTTTAGTAATTGAACTGAGTTTTTTACTCAGTATTTGGAGCCGTAGGACAGATTAAAGAAGCTGTCCACACGTACAAGTTGTGTTTATCCTCACTCGTTAACGTGTGAAACTATCCTAGCTTGATGATGCTCCATTCTGAGTTCTCCCGGTGCTCGTTTGCAAATGATGAAGCTCACTTCCACGGTTCTGGGAATATAATCCCACCAGTAGCTGGTTTTTAAAATCTCTGTTCAAATGATACCTTCACGTATTTTACAAAGTTCGTCGTTCCTTCTTCTGCCTTGTAACATCTGATCGTTGTTTTATGTATTCTCTCCGTCAACCAGATATTTTCCACATTTTCTCTGCATTTAATTATTCACCAGCCGCTTAATGTGTCTGTCCTAACAGGAAGCTGAAATGCTACGCTCGATCTCTTTTCATCCTTCCGGAGACTTTATACTCGTTGGGACTCAGCATCCTACTCTTCGGCTTTATGATATCAACACGTTTCAGTGTTTTGTCTCTTGCAATCCTCAAGATCAACACACCGATGCTATATGCTCCGTTAATTACAATCCCAGCGCCAACATGTATGTAACCGGTAGCAAGGACGGCTGCATCAAGCTGTGGGATGGTGTCTCGAATCGATGCATCACAACCTTTGAGAAGGCGCACGACGGTGCTGAAGTTTGTTCTGCCATTTTCTCCAAAAATTCCAAGTACATTCTCTCCAGTGGAAAAGACTCCGTAGCTAAACTTTGGGAGATATCAACAGGACGAACACTGGTCAGATACACAGGTACGTGAAAAGTTGCTATTACCTCTTCTGTAGCATTTTCTGGCTTCCAGAAGAGAGCCACACGATAAATGTATGCGTTGAGCAAGGCAGATGTTACACCTCTTTTAGGTAAGAAAGCAAAGCTTAGAGGTTAAGTAGTTTAGCCAAGGCTACAGTTGGCAAGAGCTGGAAATAGAACCTTAGTTTCTGAACTGTGTTCTTCTCAGTACATCACAGCTTCAACTAGATGTGAGTCTATGCCAGTAAGATTGAGACTGGTGGTCCGTTTGTAGACCAGTGGTCTGTCCTTTTCCCTCAGAAACATAAAAGAAGTCCAGAGAAAAGGCGGAGTCAGTAGATCTCAGTGAGTGTACACATTAGGGAAGGAAGGCGGAGAGGGACCATCTAGGCCTGTTCGTAAGAGAGCACAGCTACCCTGACAGTTACTTGGTAATGAATGTTGTCAAAATATTGTCTAATTCTTCTGTTCCTCGGGGCAGCAAAGGCTGTTGTTTGGTAGCAAACCTCCAGGAAAGTTCAACTAGTTTCCTCTGTTGTGAGATGTTTGTGTCCCACACTAAAATCACCATAACCAGAACTTTAAAACTCTACAAGAAAACACCACCAGGACCGCCTGGGTGGCTCAGTCGGTTAAGCATCTGACTTCACCTCGGGTCATGATCTCACAGTTCGTGGATTTGAGATTCGAGCCCCGCGTCGGGCTCTGTGCTGACAGCTCAGAGCCTGGAGCCTGCTTCATATTCTGTGTCTCCCTCTCTCTCTGTCTCTGTCTCTCAAAAATAAACATCAAAAAAATTTTTAAAGAAAGCAAGCCACGCCGTCGTAAGGGCTCAGCTGTTACGGCAGTCGCTTCTCCTTTTAGAGAAGATTGAAGAGGCGGGGACGTCGGAGCCACCAGGGTGCAGCATCATCCACCTCACATCCGTCTCCTGGGGACACTTTGCTTCCTGCCGTCCCTCTCTGGCTCTGACACAGACCATACGGCTAGCAGGTCTTAGGAAGCGTCAGTTTCGTCCTCATTCTTGGTCCTTTGTAGAAACGCTTCTGTAGGCAGCTATTTTGGAAACCTTCCGCTAATTATTACTGTTAAAGGGCTGCGTGCTTGTTGCAAAAAGAAGATGCAAAAGTGGTCAAAGTAAAAGTGGGCGGGCCGTCTCCATCTTCAGCAGTAACAGCCGCCGTCCGGGTGTGATGTGTGTGCAGGGCACGCGCCAGATTCTCACAGCATTTCTTACGTTTGCTTTGTCCTGTGAACGGCAGAATGTTTTATGCTTCTGTGGGGCTGCCTGGTTTGCTTTGGCAGAGAATTGGGGTTTGATTTTAAAGTGAGATTATAGTGAATCGATACGCAAATTCCTTGTTTTCTAACTCACAGGCTAAGAGCCCATCATGCCAGCATGTTTAGGTCTGTGTTTCCAGTTTTAACGTTTAGTTAGAATTCAGTGGGTTTTTGAAATACTGAAGGAAAAAGAAAAGCTATCGAGCATTAGAAATTTCAGTGTGAGAAATTAATTCAGAAGACTAAATAAAATGCTGAGCTAGGGACACCGTGTAGCACGTGTAACAGACACCTGCCAGACACTGGGCAGTGAGCTCAAGGAGAGAGAGATGACCATCAGTTCTACAGACCTAAGAAATGCACGTCAGAGTATCTTTTTGTATTCCCCAGATGGTAGGAATTTAAAAGGTTGATACTCTCTCGTATTGAACAACATTTGGGGAAGTTACATACTTCGTTGTTAAGGAGTGCTGATTGGAAACCTTCTAAAGGGGGGCTGGTGTCATGAATCATATTTTTCAGCATACGTATATATTTTGGACTCTTAGCAATTCAGCCTAAAAAGATTGCTGGCAGGTATGCCCACGCACACGTAGAAAGATGTCCGTCCCAACATAGTCTCGAAGAGGGGAGCGTTAGAGACAGCAGAAGTGTCCACCAGAAAGCACCGAGGGCACTCTTGTCACGCGTCCTTTTCACAGCGTGCGGCCCTTAAAAACAAACACAGGAACATTTGTGAGCACGTATGCCACTGGATGTGCCCTCACGCCAGTCCTCGCGACATCGTGTGAGTTGGTGCTGTAACTGTCCCCCAGAGAACGGAAGAGAAAGGTAAGACTTAAAGGTGCTACGTAATGTGTCCGTGTTCACGTCACTAGTAAGTGTTGAGCCCAGATGTGATGCCAGCGCCTCTCTCCTTATCCATTAAGCCGTATTCCATCTTTATAGATCTCTGCTGCACGGCTGTATCAAAATAGCATGTGATGTGAGCTCCGATTACAGAATACAGAGGTATTTACAGAGATATTTAGAAAGGATTCATCGAAATACTGACTCTGCGTGTAGAATTATCAGGCAGTTGTTCTTTTTAGACTTTATATGATATTTTAAACATAAAGTCTGTATTTTCACGGTCATAAAAAAGCCTAGAGCTTCTTTCTGGAGAGCGGGCGTTCAGACATCCCAGCAATTCTGTTCTAGGAATTTAATCCTGAGGAAATAGTATGTTCAGCATAAAGAATTTGTCAGCATAACTTGCAACCAGATGCCTCTAGCAGGAAAAGAATTACTAAATAGTAAGGGTGCTTCCAGATGGTGGTGTATTTTGCGGCCAGTAAAAAACACAGAAAAATGTACCTAATGAAAAGTTGGTTTAAACTATGACAGAAATGACCTATATGACACGGCACCAATTTTCTATTTTTTATTATTTTTTTAACGTTTTATTTCTTTTTGAGAGAGAGCGAACACAAGCGGGGGAGGGACTGAGGGGGAGGAGACACAGGATCCAAAGCGGGCTCTGTGCTGAGAGCAGCGAGCCCAGTGTGGTGCTCGAACTCCCGAACCACGAGCGAAGTTGGCCGCTCGACCAACTGAGCCCCCCCCACCCCCCGGGCGCCCCTGTATTTTTTTTTCTTAAGACGTCCCTGTGCCTGGAAGTACGTCGGGACGTTGACGGAGTCGGCTGCCTCAGGTGGTAGGTCGGTGGCGATTTATTTCTGCATGCTTCCTTGGAGGCTCCAAAATTATACGATAAATGCGTATTACTTCTGTTTTAAGACGCCGTTTTTACATCGACAGGGTAACGAACAGAAGGACGGCAGTGTGAGGGTCTAAAGTGTAGCCCTGGGGAGCTAGCCCTGCCACTCTGACCCTTAACCTCTCGTGTCCGCGCAGGGGCCGGCCTGAGCGGGCGGCAGGTGCACCGGACGCAGGCCGTGTTCAACCACACCGAGGACTACGTGCTGCTGCCGGACGAGCGGACCATCAGTCTGTGCTGCTGGGACTCCCGTACCGCCGAGCGTCGGAACCTGCTCTCCCTGGGCCACAACAACATCGTGCGCTGCATAGTGCACTCGCCCACCAACCCCGGCTTCATGACGTGCAGCGACGACTTCCGAGCCCGGTTCTGGTACCGGCGATCCACCACGGACTAGCCCGCCTTCCTTGCCCGGGGTTCTTTTCTCGAGGACTGTGCCCCTGCCCCCACCGGGTCCCGTCACCAGCTTCGGTAGTAAGTCACCGCGCCATCTGGCGGTTGTGCCGCCACCCCTCCGTCCTTGGATTTGTACGAAAGAATCTTTTTTTACCTTGATGCGGAATCATGGTGGGAAAAGTGGGAAACGCAGATCCGTGCGGTTGCTCTGCATTCACTGATTATCACAGTGTGATTTTCATCGGTTTTGTAAATACAGGACTTGCCACTTCTCTTGAATCTCTTGATCATTTGAGGAAAGGTAGAGTTTTCAAGTGCTTTCTCGATCTCCAGTGGATCTGTCGTGAGGGATTTTCATCCGGTGGTTCTGTCGACTTCTGTGCCTCTTCTACACACACCCTCTTTGTGTCTTTCTTTTCAGGACACATTTTGGCAGGTAGGTAGGCCTGCAGCTCTGAGAATCCAGAGCGTCGTGCCGTGTTAAAACCAGTTTAGAGAATCCATCAGTCCTCTCCTGAAATGATACCATTCTGATAATAAAGCTCAGATCTGCAACTTTAGTGTTCTACCTTTTTCACGTCAATAAAATTAATGGCCAGTTTTTCCCGAAGATTTCTAGGAAACGTATCTTTCGTCGTACCTCCCGCATTCTCCTTTCATTGCCCGCAATGCTTCTCTTCAGCAAATATTTCTGGTAAGGTTATTACCAGCGGATGGAAAACGTAATTGAAGATAAAGCCAATCTAATCAAAATTCGGTGAGCCCGCTGCTGCTCTCCGACCGTAGCTTATTTCACAGATGATTACTATTGATTGACTTTGTTCTTACATAATTTCAAATCTTATTTTTCAGTTCTCTTCAGCATGACTCATTCACTACTCGTCGCGGATGCACGTGGCAGCTATGTGCTTGTAAGATTTTTGCAATTAAATCTTGATCGAGGTTTTTCTTGAAACTTTCTAATTTAGAAAGTGACAGTATTTGTCTGGATTCAGCTCAAGCTAGGTGAGGGGACCCTAACCTCCCCTCTGCCAGATAGACTTTGGTTTATATTTATCCCCAAGTGCAAATACCTCATGCTCTGGGTAGGAATACCTAGAAATATAATCTAGGGTCAGTTGATAAAAATACTAAATAGATTGATTGTTTCATTTTACAGGAACTTTCAAATCTTCTGAAGTTTATTGCCTAAAAATTCTGTGTTAGTCATCCTCCTTAAGGATCATTTCACCTCTTTGGCCTGTGAAACCTTTTTAAGCATTCTTAATGTGTTAAATCTGTTTTCATTCAGGTTTCCAAAGCTGTATTTTTCGGTCTGTAGTGAGTTTAGATTTATTTCTGTTTTGTGTCCTGATTCTCCAGTATTTGCACGTGACTGTGGGTGCTCCTTTATAGGATGAGAAGAAACCTGCTGAGTAGGAACAGGAATAACCAGTTCCATAAGGAAATTACAGACCAAAAGCCCTCACTTCTTTTTCTGGCTTTTCTTTTGCTTTCAACGTACGAAATTACAGCAGAGGCTGAACATGTTCCGCATTCCTCTGCTCTAGCACACGTGCTAGAATGACCACATGGCATTCCTGATTGAAGCTCCACTGGGTCTTTTTAACTGTTCGTGAATTTAAATAATGATGCCTACTTTTTCCAGTTTCTGGAATAGTCTCAGCCATGGATCTGAAGTTTCAGGACTTCTGTCTACAAGATCAAGATACTTTTCTGTGCTTCCAAAATAGACACATTTTTTCTTCTAAAAATCACATCAATATTTTGAACCGGTAAGAATGCCAGGAATATTACATGGACTCGGCCTCAGCATGTCATTAACTGTCCCACGTGACACCTGGTTTTCAAAAACGGTGAATGATAGGAACTTAGAACTTCTATGTTATTTTTTAAAGATATGTGATTTCTAAAATAAACTTTTTGTATATAATGATAATTTAAAGCTAGTCCTTTTTTTTTTTTTTTTTTTTTTTTTGGACCTTGCTTTGAATGTTTAAATATTTGAACATGTGTTCTCCAACAGCAATCATGACTTTGGACTGGAAACCTTCATGCTCTTCTTTTAGTGTTTCATTCTAGAAGTACGATTTTTATAGCAGATCTCCTTTAGCTGTGTATCTCTTTTACTCTACAAATTTAAAATCTAAAAACTTTATAATTCCATTTCTTATGATGATTCAAAGAAACCAATCTTTTACCTTAAACTTTGGTTTCCCTTCGGAAGGGCAATGATGGGAATAGCCTCAGCTGTATTAGCGACATGTTAGGTAGTAAGGCAAGTCATTTCAATGTCACAGCTTCCTTTTCTGTGATTAAAGTGCTTAATCAAAATCATCCCCAACATGCACTCAATCAATGAAGTGATTTTTTTTTTTTTTTTTTTTTTAAACACAGCAAGATACAAACAGATTTGGGGGAAGACTTCTGTTTCTGAAAATACAGTGGACCAGATACTCTAGAGAGCCCTTTCAATACATACCTGTTTAGAATTTATTTTTAATCTCTAAATAGATGGCTGAGCTAGCAAGAATTTCTCAGGCAGTTCCTGAGAGGCAGAAACAACCAAAACCCACAAATCTAGACCATCAGGACCGATGGGGCATCCAGCTGAACCAAGGGCATTTGTCACTCCCCTAGAGCCTAATGATTCCTGAGCTCTGACCACAAGGTGGGAGCTTTGATCAAGACCTAGAAAGAAAGGTACCCAGAACCCAGAACCCAAAAGGTACCCCCTACCCTCCAAAGGGTGAACTTGCCAAAAGCCCTGCCTCCAGGAAAGAGGACACCTGCCTGCCTGGATGCTGGCTCAGGTTTGTGGGGCAGATCTTAACAAGAATCCCATCTATAAACTATTTGTCCAAGTAAGGTGGGAACAACTCACACTACCTATGTGGCTTGGAGAAAAGCAAGCTGAGAATTTAAAGCAACTCCCATTGACGGTGGCCAAAGACACCTGACAGAAAGAAGCCAGCACAATTTAAGGAGGAACACCTCTTTCCCCCAGGCCTCCGTTCTCTCAGATACAGATCTAAGAATCAGGGGTTCATAATCCAGTATGTGAGGAAACAGCCGCCGTGATGAGAAGCAGTAGAAACTAGAGTCGCACTTGGAGACTTGGAATTCTCAGACGCACGATACGTGAGTGTGTCCGATGTGAAGATCTCAAACGGGACCGAGGACAGAGACTAGGAAGTGACCCGGTGGATTGAAACAACAAAACCTTCGGGAAAATGGTCATTTCTATAGCGTTCATTCTTCATGCCCTTGGCCTTTTTTGGGCGCTTTTCTCCGCCTTCCAACTCACTTGGCGGGCATTCTAATCTGTGAAGCCTCTTTCCCACTCACCCTTTGGTGAATTTACTCTTCGCATTCTGGCTGCTCACCCCACCATGAGGCCTTACCTGGGGCACCATTTTCTGCCCTGGGTTTTCCGGTGCTCCCTGTTAGCACCCGGCCTTCCCCCCAGCGGCACCTCGACACCTGCAGCGTTTCCTTTGCATCCTGTTTCTCAAGTCTTGCTCTGGTTCCTTTTCCCTCTCAACCTAGGGGTCAAAATTTAGGTTTTTTGGGTTTTTTTAATTTTTTTTAATGTTTGTTTATTATTGAGAGAGAGAGAGCATGAACATGGGAGGTGCAGAGAGAGGAAGAGACACAGAATCCGAAGCAGGCTCCAGGCTCTGAGCTGTCAGCACAGAGCCCGACGTGGGGCTCGAACTCACGGACCGCGAGATCATGACCTGAGCCGAAGTCGGACGCCCAACAGACTGAGCCACCCAGGTGCCCCTCAAGATTTAGGTTATTAAACTGAGTCAGCACTGACAATTACTGGAGCTGTAGAATCCCAGCCTTCCCTGTTTTATCTGTACGTTAGGGAATTTAGCTGAATTTGGTGACGATGAAATTCTACTTTGACGAAAAGAGCTGTATTAGAGGTATCTTCATGAGGTTACAACTTACTGGATTATCAGATGATTTTAAAGCCGTGCAGTCTGACATTTCCTGCCAAGCCTTTAATGATCTGGATGTTGTTCACCTGGTGTCCAGCTGCGCTTTAAAAAGTAAGGTATTGGGGTGCCTGGGTGGCTCGGTTAAGCATCAGACTCTTGATTTGGGTTCAGGTCATGATCTCGCAGTTCATGGGATCAAGCTCCGTGTCGGGCCCCACGCTGACAGTGCAGAGCCTGCTTGGGATTCTCCCTCTCCGTCTCTCTCTGTCCCTCCCCCACCCTCAAAATAGATAAACATTAAAAAAAAAAAAAAAAAAAGTCAGGTACTGAGTGCCTAGCATTCAAAGACTACCGTCAAGGAGCTTGATAGCTAAAGGTTCATGTGAAAACAGTATAAGGCATACCAAACAACAGTCCATGTACAAAAGCAGTCTTCCTTCCTGCGCATTTATTAGGAGCTCTAGGAGTGAAGTGATCAGACGCCCTACGTTTTGAGGAGAAAATTCATCCAAAATACTGTTCTCAGTAGCATTTTTTAAGGGGGAAAAATTACCTCATTAGAGTCTCTCATACTTGGTTCCCTTGAACTCTCTAGTTGTTTCAACCTGCAGTCAGTGGGATATTACGAAAGCCACCCAATTTCCCAGAATAGTGAAATCTTGCAACGTTTGTGCACAGAAGGATGCATTTGCCTTAAGTAAATACGAACGTCTAAGGGCTTTCATTCAGAAAAATGACAGGACAAAACACCAAACTGAGAAGCCAGGCCCTCATTCACAAAATACTACACTAGGTATCCAGGTAGGAGTGAGTCTGTTTCATTTCAGGATCAAATCTATGGCTTTTGTGTCTTCCTTCTTTTTGTTTGTTTGTTTGTTTGTTTGTTTTGTTAGAGCAGTGGGGAGGGAGAAAGAGAATCTTTTTTTTTTTTTTTTTTTTAGCATTTATTTATTTTCGAGAGACAGAGAGCAAGCAGGGGAGGGGCAAAGAGGGAGGGAGACAGACTCCAAAGCAGGCTCCAGGCTCTGAGCTGTCAGCACAGAGACCCATGCGGGGCTCAAACTCACGAACCCGGAGATCATGACCTGATCCAAAGGCGGATGCTTGACCGACTGAGCCATCCAGACGCCCCAGAGAGACAGAGAATTTTAAGCAAGCTCCACACCCAGTGTGGAACCCAACACAGGCTCAGTCTTATGGCAGTGAGATCATGACCTGAGCCAAAACCAAGAGTGGGACGCTCAACCGACTGAGCCACCTGGGTGCCCCTACATTCTGTTTTTTTAATTTAGGTTTTTCCAAAAAGAAGAAGAGGAGGAGGAGGAGGAGGAGGAGGAGGAGGAGGAGGAGGAGGAGGAGGAGGAAATGCAAATCACAGCATTCCAATCTGCATTGGGAACTCCAGGTCAGCCCTTCAGTATTGAGAAGAAGTTTGCCAAGGTGGTGGGAACAGTTCAAACTGGACCAGGTGTGAAGTCTACCTTTTTTCTAAGAGACTTGAGTCTGGATTCTGCCTCAGTCACATCACTGCATGACCTTAAACAAGTTTGTCCATCCTTTCTTGCTTTCTTTCAAATATATGCAAGAATCAATCATCCAGTAAAACAATGGTTGCCAGGTCCCCAGGGTACAGGGGACTGAGGAGTGACCACCAATGGGTATGGGTTTTCTTTCTAGGGCAATGAAATATTCTCAAATTAGAGAATGGTGATGATTGCACAACCTGAATATACTAAAAGACGCTGAATTGTACTCTTTAGAAGGATGAATTTTGTGGTATGTGAATTATATCTTAATAAAGCTTTAATTTTTTAATTCAATGTCAGCAGCACAATACAATGAATTTGCATGTAGCCATCACCCAGATTCCCCAATTTGCTACTCATAGCCAATCTTATTTTATCTATACCTCTATCCACTTTCCCCTCTCTTGAGTTATTTTGAAGCAGATCTTGGATTTTTATCCATAAATATCTCTGTATATATCTGTGAAGGATAAGGACTTAAAAAAATTTTTTTTAACATTTATTTATTTTTGAGAGACAGAGAGACAGAGCACGAGCGGGGGAGGGGCAGAGAGAGAGGGAGACACAGAATCAGAAGCAGGTTCCAGGCTCCGAGCTGTCAGCACAGAGCCCAACGCGGGGCTGGAACCCACAAACCGCGAGATCATGATCTCTGAGCCAAAGTCGGACGCTCAACCGACTGAGCCACCCAGGCGCCCCTGGGACTTTTTGAAACAGAATCATAACATAATAACATCTAAATATACATGGAAGCACCAAGTTTAGGTTAATAGATTCCCACCCTGGAGACACGAACCTCAGCCTTAGCTCAGTAGTGCCTCCATGTTCCTTACTCGAGATGCTGCCCGGCCCGTGCCCACCAGCACAGAGGCGCAGGTAGGGCCAGAAGAAAGCAGGGGCGAAGAGGCATACCCAAGAAAAATGCCCAGATTCACATTCAACCACATGGAAATCATCTGCCATTTTTTTTTTTTTTTTTAATTTATTTTTGGGACAGAGGGAGACAGAGCATGAACGGGGGAGGGGCAGAGAGAGAGGGAGACACAGAATCGGAAACAGGCTCCAGGCTCCGAGCCATCAGCCCAGAGCCTGACGCGGGGCTCGAGCTCACGGACCGCGAGATCGTGACCTGGCTGAAGTCGGACGCTTAACCGACTGCGCCACCCAGGCGCCCCAATCATCTGCCATTTTGTAGAGCCTTTGCCTGACAAATATGACTAGCTATATGCATTGCGATAGTACTGTGTTAACGATTTCTTTGTCTTACCTACAAATAATAAGATAAAGTCCTTCTGCTAGTCCAGGCTGTCTGTCATTCATAACTTCAGCCCTTATGACTCATTACTCTTTCCTCTGAATCTGCTTGCTTTCCTTAAATGGAACTTGCTAATTCCATCTCTCTTTTTTTTTTTTTGCATATTCATGGTGTTACAGCTAGGAACACTCTACCCTGATCTGCCCCCGCCTCTCACATCTTGCCTTCCCCATGAAGACTTCCCTAAATTACTCCCCATCCTCCAGTCTCTGCCTTCTCCTCCTGGGATCTCCGCCTTGAACTTGTCGCTAAGTCAGTTCGTCCTCATTCTGCGGGGTCACTGTTCCCTCCCTGTGATCTGCTCCCATCTGCAACATGTCAGTTACTCGGCCCCGGAAGTTAACTTCCAACAACGATGCCAATTTAAAACATGGATTGTCTCAGCCAGAAATCAGTCGGCCGTGTCCACGAGTAAACCCTTCCTGGTGCTCAGACTCGTGAGGACTGACTGCTCAGCAGTGGGTGCCACGCAGACCAGGCAGTGAGCGCAGCACTTGCAGGAAGGTAGCAATGGGAGACACCACCCGTCAGAGGTGCTACCTGAGGCAGGCTCGGAAGAACGGGTGCCAGTCTGTTTAAATGAAGTAACAACGTGAATGTGCCCCGCAAGGAGTCTGCCTCCCCGTATATGTTTTCCCTCAACGTTGAGGAATTCAGGGAAAGTAGAAAGACCGAGCAAGCAGTGTTGAGCTGCACGAATTCGCGGTGTGGCTTCAAGTACAGACGGTGGGTGGATGAGATTTCAGAGATAAGAGAATTGTACTGAGAGGTGCTCAGCACAGCCCTGGTACAGAGTCAGCACCCAGGAGATGTTCATGGTGAAGCTTTGTGAGCAAAGACCAGGAGGTGGGGTGGGTATGGGGTGAGAGCATGGAGGACTGTGCCTCCGAGGAGAGATGTGCTGGGACCAGGTCCTTTAAGGCATTCTCCTTGGCTTGTTTTCTCCCGGCTGTTCGCAGGACAAGTTTAGAAAGCAGGAAGAAAGAAACAGCCACCATGGTCACAAATTTGTCCTAGGGGCCTCTCGTCAGGAAAACGAGCTTGGTGTGTCGGGTGGGAGTTGTTCACAGTGTTTGTGGGACGAGAATGCAGAGCGTTCCTACGCCGAGCTTTGAAAGTAGGAACTTCACCCTACAAAGCAGAAGAGTATTTTTTTTTCTTCGTTTGTGGTTTCACATAGCAAATGTGTGACACTCTCTACTTATAGACCAAATGAGATGCCAGGCATCGAAGAGTGAGTGTGGCCTGGATTTCTGTCCCCTCTCCGTCAGCCCTTTCGTTTTACTCTTATCGCGCTTTGCAGAAAGTTTGCCTGCTGGGAGAATCGTTGTGACAATTTCCCGTGTTGTCAGATAGCTCCATAGAATTCAGTTTCTGAGAACCAGCCCAAGGCATGCAGTGACATTGCATAATCCCTCCTCTGAAGCCAGAGATATCAGCCGGAGAGCTCACGGGAGCTGTTTCACACCAGCATGAAGGGAGCAGAGATCATGGATGGCACGCCCAGGGTGAGTGACGGGGGGCCGTTCGGATGGGCAGTTCACCAAACAACCAGTTATGGTTAAGGACAATGACCGACTTTAGTTCCAAGTTTCTGATGAAGTCGAAGGGTGAATACTAGTAACATGTAGGTTGGAGATGGAAAAGTTTACTAGAAGTCTAAGCGTGGAAAAGAGGGGTGCTCCAAAGCCCCTGACCAGTTGGATTCAGAGATGGATGAAGGTTACTTCTCGCAGAAACCGGTTCATGGGGTTGAGCACACAATCCAGCCCTTTGTGTCTGTTCAGCTTCCAAACAGCTTTCCCAGCAAGATGCGGGTCTTGGCCTCAGCTCACCCTGACCTCTCCTCTCTCTGAACCCTGCAAACACTTAGTGTCACTCCCAGGTTGATTCTGTGCTCCTTCCCAAGAGCAGAGTCCAGCTCTGGCTTCAGCCTCCCCTGCGGAGTCCACAGGGGGCATTCTGCGTGCCATTTCCCGGTAATTTTTGTACTGGGACGTGTGAGTGGGGCTCAGGTCTGTGGCATGAATCAAAAAAGATTTGCTGTCTAGAACATTGTAATGGCTGCTTAAAAAGAAAAATGTCTCAGACACAAAGAAAATAAAGCTCAGGGATTATCTTGCTAGACCTTTTTTAAACCTTCAGTCGTGCAGGAAAGAAAATGAAACAATTACTAAATGGGAAGATTGTTTATATGAATTAAATATATGCTATTGATTATTAAAGTAATACTAATGTATGTCACTAGTGGAATTTATGGCTGAGTAACCCATGACGCCTCTCTTGTATGGATCGTGTGTAAATATCGAAGCTACCCTAGAATTTTGTGCCCGCTTTTTTTCTTTGAAAAATGTTTAAACCATTGGAAAACTGGCGGGGGGGGGGAAGTAATTCAGTAAACCCCTGTATATCCTTCACCAAGATTCACTGATTCCTGGCACTTTGTCACATCTATCTGCATCTATTTGTGTATATTTACACACACACACACACACACACACACACACACACACACACACACACTTTGTTGTTGCTGTTGCTAAGCCATTTGAAAACAAATTGTAGGCATAATGACCCTTCACCCCCCCTCCCAAAACATCAACATGTGTCTCCTAAAAACAAGGACGTTCTTCTACACGACTCCAATATGATCACACACAAGAAAATTTAATGTTGAATTAATAATGTCCTTCTAACAATCAGTCCACATAAAGGCAGTAAGTACTATTGCAAGAACTCACATCTTCAACTCCTAGTCCACAGGCAACCTCAGCAGAGGGTTTCTTGGGTACCCCTACAGAAGGGTCGACGCCCATGTGAGATAATACACTGTTTAAAAGGCTTTATACAAATGGGAGCAGTAACTGATCCATTGTCGAGCTTCTTGCCTTTCACAATTAACAATACGTATTGGAGTTCCATTTGTTTTAGCACAGTTGATCTCCTTGATTATTGTTCATTAATTCTCTTTGATCAAAGGGTCACGCAATGCTGTCAGGGGTCATATCACGTAACTGGTTCTCTGCTTCGGTGCATTTTGCTTTGAAGCACCTTCATGTTCAGCCAAGGGGACCCAGAGCACCTCTCGTACCTTGAAGGTGGCCTGGGGACAGTGGGTGGTGACCAGCGATTGCCCTGTCACGCCGTCCCGTGGTGCTGCTGCTTTTTGTCACCCGATGGTTTCATGTCGGTAGAGCATTCACCTTTGTGTAGTTGTCTGCTTTTCACGAGGTTTTCCTTAATGTCTTATAAAACCAAGAGAAAACTGAAAACTAAACACACTGATACTAGTGATGAGAAACGCTGGGCTCACACAGTACGGTTGCGACAGACGTAGAAGTCGTCATGTGTGGCAAAGTGGTCCGTCTAACACCTCATCTGTTGACTTACTGGACTGTAGCTGATTGATTCCCTGTTCAACTCCATTCAAGAAAGTCAAGTCTAAAAGACAGGGTGCATAAGTGATTTTATTACATGTAAATCTTTGTTTGGGATTCTGGGCAGTTTCAAAAAGTGCCTTATTTATGAAAATGGAGTCTGCATGTACTTTAGTGATGCAGTCCCATTTGTTACAAATTGTGTTGACTTCTGAATGTGCATGTGTGTGTGCACATGTGTGCAGATGAATACACACCATTAGAAGTGACGTTGAAATTAGCACCTTTGTCTCACTGGGGTACATGTCCAGGAACTGAAGGAGAATCACAGAGTCAGATAAGCATGGTATTTGTTTTCCTTCGCTTTCTGAGAATTTCTGAAATGGTATTCTATTTTATTATTTTTTAATGTTAATTTTGGAAAGAGAGAGAGAGCGAGCGCAAGTGGGGGAGGGGCAGAGAGAGGGAGACAGAGGATCCCGGGTGGTCTCTGCACTGACCACAGAGAGCCTGATGCAGGGCTCAAACTCACCAACCTCAAGATCATGACCTGAGCTGAAGTCAGATGCTTAACCAACTGAGCCACCCTGAAATTCTATTTTAAACCTACTTTCTGAAAGTATTTTCTCTACAAGCTGCACTTTCTCTCTTTTGTAAACGTGACGGCGTGCTCACTTGCTTTTCTGAAGGGAGTTTTCAAACAAGTGTCTGTCCCCTCATTACTAAAGGGTGGATGTCCAGAGAATTGATCAAAATAATATTTATGTTTTAAGCACATTTAAATACTCTCAGATATTCTTAACAGTTCAGATTCAGCTGCGATTAAAGAGCAAACACCCTCTGGCTGTCTTACATCCCAATCCTGGGGGGAGTGGTCGTAGAGCCCCTCAAGGAGGGTCACGGTAAAGACTTAGAGGTAAAGGCACCAAAATTCTTAGACTCTGACAGACCCAACGGCGATGTGTCTCCCACGGGCGCAGACTACACTTACTTCAGGGCTTCTGGGCAAGAGCGCTCAGGACCTCGGGACCTTGTTTGTGGGTGGGGAGCAATCACAGGTTCTCCTTGTGCCTTTAGCACCTCTGAATGGGAAGTAAGACATTTTAACTCAGTCTTTGTGGAAGAAGGGCAAGTGGGAATGTATGTGGAGAACTTACCGTGGCCACGAGGCGTGCCTGACCCCCTCCCCACAGCCCCCCACCACGCTGCCCGCCCCTTCCCCTGCCTTGGAACATTCATGTAGGAGGGTTGGGTCCCGTGGGTCCTCCCCACCAGCATCGTCCACACTCACTCACTCACTTGCTCACTCACACGCTTGCTCAAGGCCTTTCTGGACCGCCCATCCAATCGCCTCCCACACCTTCCCTGGTCTTTCTCATTCTCCGCCTCGTCTTCATTTATCAACATCTGAAATCATCTTTCTCAATCGTTTGTCCCTTTGATCATCACGTGTCTTCCCCTCTGGAGAGTCAGCTCCACCAGGGACAGAGCTGGGCTTTCTTATTCAGGGCTGCGTCTCCAGTGCTACGGCAGTGCCTGCACTTAGTAGGTGCCCAATAAACACCTGGAGTGTGTGTGAATGAATGGGAGGTTACAGAGAGTGCAGATGGAGCTCTTGTGACATCGCCCTGCCCCGCCACAAGGTCAGACACGGCACTTCCTAGTTGTCACACCCCTGGGAACCGAGGCTGCCCGGCTCTAAGCTCCCTAACCCCTACCTGGCCCCGACCCGAGCCACTCAGCCTAGATTCTCGGGAACTGGCCCCCTTCCAGCTCCCATGGTCAGATGTTGCCTTAGATCTAAACCTTTGCAGCTGAGGTCAAGGTCACAAGGACCCGTGGCCTCCCTCTGACCTTGTGCATCAGTTCCATTGCTTCACCTGCCTCACAAAACAAAAGAGCCCAGACACCACAGCCAGCTTGAAAACAATTCACTGCCCGTTGTTTAGCCATCCATCCGGCATGTAGTTATTGGGCCCTGGGGTTCAGATGATCAACACATTGCTGATATTTTAGTGGAGTCAGAAAGTTAGTAAATGAGTAAATGGACACCATGATTTCAGATGGTGACAACTGCCATGAAGAAAAATAAAACAAGGTGATCTGATAGAGGTGATGGACAGAAAGGGCCTCTCTGGAGTCCTGAACGATGACAGAAGCATTCAGGGCAGAAGAAACAGCAAATGCAAAAGGCCCTGTGGCAGGAATGAATTCAGCATTGTGGAGTATCCACAGAAAGGCCAGTGTTGTTGGAGCAGAAGGACCAAGGGAAAGAGTGGGCAGAAATCAGATCAACGGGGTAAGCAAGATCCTGTTCACATAGGACCTTGTCAGTCCTGTAAGAAGTTCGAAGTGCATTCTAACTGCAAAGGAAGCCACTGGCCCATTTAAAGCAGGAGATGACATGGTCCGGTTTATGTTTTAAGAGATCACTCTGGCTGCTACGCAACAAAGGGAATGTTGGCAAGGAAGAGCAGAAGGAGGGGGATAAATCAGGGGACCAGGGTGGTGGCCTCTCTTTCCATTTTATTTATTTATTAAAAAAAATTTTTTTAACATTTATTTATCTTTGAGAGACAGAGAGAGGCAGAGCATGAGCAGGGGAGGGGGAGAGAGAGAGATAGAATCTGAAGCCGGCTCCAGGCTCTGAGCTGTCAGCATAGATCCCGACGTGGGGCTCGAACTCGCAAACCGTGAGATCATGACCTGAGCCAAAGTTGGACGCTCAACCAACTGAGTCACCCAGGCGCCCCCCCACTTTTATTTTTTAATTTATTTTTTAACACTTATTTAACTCTTAACATTTTAGATGCCACCATGGTGTTCTCAATGGACACAGGCGAGAATCACTTGCCCTGCCTTTCAGAAAAAAAAAAAAAACAGAGAGAAACTTTGGACATTTGAAACTGGCAGGAGATATAAACAGAAAGAATAGTAAATAAAGGTGTAAATGCTTTTATTGAACTACATGTGCTATATATACACCTTTTTCTTTTTTTGGAAACTGATGTTTGTTTTCTATCAACCCTATTTCCATTTTCTGTTGAGACAATATACCTTTCATTCATCCAACAAATATCGAGTGCTCGCTTTGCGCCAGGCACCATTCTAAATGCCACAAAGAACACAAATGTCTAGGTCCCTTTCTCAATAAAATAAACTGTCATTTTAGTTAATAAAAATGTAATAGAAAATAGAATATATAATATAACATGTAATATAAAAATAGAATATAATATAATAACACTATATTATCACTCCTGTTTAAAAACTTTTATTCTCTTAATGTTTTATTTGCTATAGAGCTCACTACTAAAAAAAAAAAAAATAAGAACTAAACAGAATACCATCACGATCCCAGAATTTACCAGACTATTCAAAGGAAAGTGGCCTACATGGTAATCGAATGGGGAAGCAGCCGTAGAAACAGAACATGGTCATTTTGGAAATAGAATGACTAAGGGAGGAAATGACAAGTTCTTGGAGAGGAAATAACTTCAAAGGAGGAAGGTGGGAGACTGGTAGAAAATATGCCGTACAAGTGATATTCGACTGCCCCAGCGTGAGCTGTGAAAAAGGGGAAATAAATAGTTTAGGAGCCATTTCCAAAGGTATGCTCATAAGCCATCTGTGTATTCGATTGGAGGACCCTGTGTCCACACCATGAGGACAGAGCCAGTGGCAAGAAGGCAGTATGTCCCACACCTGCAACAGCAGCTCGGCTTATGAGTTACTGAACACACAGAATTGTTCTTTTTTTCCTTTAAAGTGTTGCTTCTCCTGAGAATCAAGAGCAGCTTGTGTGACGCACCTGTCACAGGCAGTCTGTCATTTGGGGAGAAGAGCAGACAAGGAATGAGACGAGAAAGCAGTAGGGGCCTTCCTCCCTTGGAGATGTTTGCCCTCTGGTTAAGGAAAAGTACAAAGGGCTTTGTGGGATGTTCCCTCCGCTTCAGAATTTCAACTCGCTCCGAGGTTGAAAGAACGCGAGAGTCAGTTACAGATGGCGAGTACTTGAAGTTGCTTTTTTCCTACGCGAATGTTGCCCAGAGTGAGGAGATCAACAAGCATTGTGAGATCAAGGGCCAGTTACACACACCTGTCTCTAACGTTCTGCGTAGTCTCCTAAGGCTTTTTTTTTAATTAAAAAACTTTTTTTAATTTTTTAAATGTGTATTTATTTTCGAGACAGAGAGAGAGAGAGAGAGAGAGAGCAGGAGTGGTGGAGAGGCAGAGAGAAGGGGAGACACAGAATCCAAAGCAGGCTCCAGGCTCTGAGCTGTCAGCACAGAGCTCTACCTGGGGCTCAAACTCATGAACTGTGAGATTATGCCCTGAGCCGAAACCAAGAGTGGGACACTTAACCCACTGAGCCACCCAGGTGCCTCTAGATAATGCATTTTAATGTGCATCAGAAAAAACTAAGACGGGCGCCTGGGTGGCTCAGTCGGTTAAGCATCTGACTTTGGCTCAGGTCTGGATCTCACGGTTCGTGGGTTCAAGCTCCGCATCAGGCTCTGTGCTGACAGCTCAGAGCCTGGAACCTGCTTCAGATTCTGTCTCCCCCTCTCTCCCTCTGCCCCTGCCCTGCTCGTGCTCTGTCTCTCTCTGACTCAAAAATAAAGAAACATTTTCAAAAATTGAAAAAAAAACTAAGATTTGTTCATTGAACGTAATTCTATAGGTAATATTGCTTAGGGAGAGTTGTTTTTAATTGGCTTAATTTAACACGTGACTTGAGTAAAAATCTGTACTGGTGGCCCACGGATATGACGTGCTGTGAATAGTCGCGAGGCCGAAGGAGTGCAGTCTTAGACGAAGCTTCTTCCTTATCCGAGGTCGTACAGTCGCTGGGGACCAATCGAACAGCACAAAACACCTTTTGTATCTCCCCTGCCTTTCGTCTTTGTTTCCCTCCAAAAAAAGAGAGAAAGGAGGAGGAGAGTAAAGGAAGCTAAGAAGGAAAAGACCCTACCTGTGATGTTCTTGCCCCCGCCCTCCTTCCTGGGGTGAGAGAGAAGTATAAGGAAAGAAATCATGCAGGGGCGAGGTGTTGCAGCCACTCGGGAACCCTGCACGGCCACCCCGCTTTCAGGTGAGGTTAGGGAGGCCCCGAGAAGTTCCTAGTTTCTCACTCTCCTCCATTGATGAGCTTCTCACAAGCTGGGACTGAGCCTCAACCACTCCCAGAAGCTGCTTCCAACTTCTCCTTTTTCCGAACTAGGTATGTAAACGATAAGTCAGGGACGCGGCTGGTCAGGAGCGAGCTTAGAGGTGGTGGAGGGGACGCGGCCAGGAATACAGATGCCGGATCTCCAGGGCACAACCAGCTGTAGAACGCAGTTTGGTACAACATGCACCTGTCTTGGGCCAGATCTCAATTACTACAAGGCTTGGTTGATCAAATGTTGCAGCATTTCAATCCTGAGCTTGGATCAAGGGAACCTCGTGCACCGCTCTCCCCAGCACACGTTATCAAACATACAGTAGGTGCTTAATAAAGAATCGTCTGGGCGCCTGGGTGGTTCAGTCGGTTGAGTGTCCAACTCTTTTTTTTTTTTAAGTTTATTTATTTATTTTGAGAGAGAGGGGGAGAGAGCGTGAGCCGAGGAGGGGCAGAGACATAGGGAGAGATTAAGAATCCATAGGGAGAGAATTAAGTTGAGCGTCCGACTTCATCTCAGGTCACGATCTCGTGGTCCGTGAGTTCGAGCCCCGCGTCGGGCTCTGTGCTGCCAGCTCAGAGCCTGGAGCCTGTTCCGGATTCTGTCTCTCCCTCTTTCTCTCTGCTCCTCCCCCGCTCACACTCTGTATCTCTCTCTCTCTCTCTCTCAAAAATAAACATTAAAAACAAAACAAAAAAAATCCCAAGCAGGCTCCGATGCAGGGCTCGATCTCACAAACTGCAAGACCATGACCCGAGCTGAAATCAAAATCCAGATCTTAACTGACCGAGCCACCCAGGCACCCTCCAACTCTTGATTTTGACTCAGGTCATGATCTCATGGTCATGAGATCGAGCCCCACATCAGGCTCTGAGCTGAGTGTGGAGCCTGCTTGAGATTCTCTTTCTGTCTCTCTCTCCCTCTGCCCCTTTCTTCAGCTCATATGGCCTCTCTCTCTCTAAAATAAAGTAAAATATACCTTAAAAAATAATGATAATTGTCAAATTAATAAAGCACTAACAGTGAGTTCTAATAAGGTTCCCATGAATAGGGGAAGTTGACTCAAACATGTTGATCTGGCCAAGACCCAAACCTATTGGAAAACCACGGTATTCAGACATCAGGGAAGAAAACATTTCACTTCCACCGAGTGGCTTTGGAATTTTTTTCTGGCCACAATCGCTTCCTCAAAGTCTCATTATTGGGCGATGTACGGAAGTCCTGTGATGAGTGGCTTCTTCATCCGAACCATCAGGAAGAATTCGAAGCTGGAGGGGTCAGAGTTCGACGCGTCTACAGAGAAATCGCTTATACCTTTGTGCTTGTTCACAGACACCGCCGTCATCCCCGGCCACCGGGCCATTTTCATGGGCCTTAGGAAGACAAGGAATCATTCTTTAAGTTTTTCTTTTTCGCTCGTATATCTTCTCATGTCCAAGTTCACCAGGGTTATTCCCTTCTTTGTCCCCGGTGCCTATAGATACACCCACCATAGTGGCTATTTGCACCCAGAAGGATGGGAGGGAACCAGGGAGCAGATCAAGGGAATGCGTTGGGTGGCCGGGCCCATCCACACCCAGGGCTGTCGGGTCCAGCCCAGATCTGCTCGCAGGAACAGCTGTGAAAAGAGCACTATTCACGCCCAAGTGTTTTAGACCCACACCTGTCGGCACTCCGGCACAAACTGCTACGGAAGACCCTCCCTTCCCAAGCGGCTTCTGCCGGTGTTTTCCAGGACACGGAATGGTCACCTTTAAACACAATCTCCTTAAAGGATCAAGATGAGAGTGAATGTGAGTATCTGAGTTTCTCTCTGCTGGCCTCCATTTCTTTGCAACTCTAACCGTGCGAAGGGGGCCGTGACGTGTTATTTCAAATGTTCCCCCCAAGTCAGGGAAGCCCGGAAGGACGGTCCTCCGATAGCTGTCGCACCGGTGGGACTAACTGAAAGGTGCTCTGTGTCCCGTGTTTTGAAACCAAAAAGAGAGAATTTACATTTTGTTTAAAAAGCTGTATTCTGCTCGGTTAATTTTTTTAAGCTTCCGTGTTCCTCTAAATATAAAGGTAATGGGGGGGGTGGGGAGAAGCGCGTTTCGGTATCTCGCGTTCAGTTAAATGACCTCGGATCCCTTTCTCCACATCCTGGAGCCTCTTCATTCGAGAACTTGTCCACTTGTACAGAGGGGTTGCTGGGGCCGAAGCTCGCTGATTTCCCTGGCCTCCCTGGCAGACAACAGCAGCTTCTCCTCAGCCTTCTCTCCTTTACCCACTTGGCTAAGTCTTTAAAAACCAGCTCCAAGAGAATCAACCCTTCCTTATGTCGCAGGATGATGCAAGAAATCACTCAGCTGTCACTTCATTAAAAAAAAAACAAGCAAACAAAAAAAGCCCGAATATTTCCGAGACCGGAATGCAGATGACTGAACCAGAGCTGTCTCAGGCTCTATGATACCACAAATGAATTCTCTCACTACATTAGGCATGACAAGTGGAAGGATATTAACTGGGCGCCGTTGCAAATCTCAGGGCAAGTTCTGATTACGAAATGCACCATTTTGCTATCTTCCATGACTCTTAGTTCCCTAAACCTGGCGGAACTGTACTTGGAAACGTAAACGTTGCTGTGGAAAGCTATTGAAATCCACGAGGGAAGACAAAAGTTAAGGCAACAGCCTCTTTCTTGGACAATTGTTTCAAAGAGGGATTCTTTTTTTTTTTTTAAGTCCATTTATTTATTTTGAGAGGGGGAGAGAGAGAGCACAAGCAGGGGAGGGGCAGAGAGAGAGGGCAGGGGGGAGAGAGAATCCCAAGCAGGCTCTTGGTTTACAAAATTCTAACTGTACCGAGGGGCGTGGGTTGCAAGCATGTTTTCCTTTAATCCCAAACCTCTATAATTTCCTGGGCTCTGGTTCCTCTGACCAGAGGGAAAGCCCCAACCAACAACTTATGTCATCTTCCAGAAAGATGCTATCCTCACAACAGCATAAATGGGGACATAACATATGCACAGTTGGTCATCCTGATTAAATTAATACTGAATTTTGGAGATTGTTCCATTTCAACTCACATACACTCTACCTCATTATTTTTAATAGCTGTAGAGTATTCCATTATAAAAGTATATCATTATGTACCAGTAATGACAGTCAAGCTATTTCCTAAATTTTTTTTTAAGTTTATTTATTTATCTTGAGAGACGGAGGGTGAGCAGGGGACGGGCAGAGAGAGAGAGGGAGGGAGAAAGAGAATCCCAAGCAGGCATGGAGCCTGACGCGGGGCTCGATCCCACAAACCGTGAGATCATGACCTGAGCGGAAATCAAGAGTCGGACGCTTAACCGACTGAGCCACCCAGGTGCCCCTAAGCTATTTTCTGAATTCTTAAGGCAGGATCTAATTCTGATAAATGGCCACACAACTTACACAACTGAGTTAAAATGTAGTTATCAGCTTACCATTCCTGTCCCCAGGGCACACTCTATCATTCGCTGCTCTGTGAAAATGCACATGCCAACTGGTGGAGTCGGTACCAAGCTCTGCGATTTGTGGGCCAAAAAGGCAAACTCCAGGGTCAAAACTGCCTGTGTTCCATTCTTGGTTCTGTTCCTTGCCCTCTGAGCAACCTTACGCTACTCAATCACCCTCTCTGTGCCTTAATTTTCCCATCTCTCCAACACTAATCACGCTAACTGCTTCATGGGACGGTGAATATCAAGGGAGATCATCAAGGCTAATTACTCATCGCAGCGCTTGGCGCAGATGTTGAAAAAGTGTCGGCCACCCCATCTATGAGCCATTGGCTAAGTCGTAAACTATGACAGTAACAAGATGCCTGGCTCAATATGCGTCCAGAAGATTAAAGGGGAGGGGGCGCCTGGGTGGCTCGGTCGGTTTAGCGGTTAAGCATCCGACTTCGACCCAGGTCATGATCTCGCGGTCCTCAAGTTCAGGCCCCAGGTCGGGCTCTGTGCTGACAGCCCAGAACCTGGAGTCTGTTTCGGATTCTGTGTCTTCCTCTCTCCCTGCCTCTCCCCTGCTCGCACTCTGTCTCCTTCGAAAATAAATAAACATTAAAAAAGAAGAAGAAGATTAAAGGGGAATTTTTTCTTTGATCAATTACAGGAAATTACTTTTAGCTGACACGCCATGTGTAAGAAGAAGGCTGCATTGTTGTGTAGGGTTTGCAAACTGGGAATCCTTTCCAGACCATCTCTGCTGTAACTCCTTACGAGCCTGTCTACCCTCTCTCCTCTTTCCAGAGGTTACCTCACAGAATGCTGTCGCCCATCAACACCTCTCACAGGAGTATCATGAAGATACTTTGTTTCTTCCTCAGGATTGTCCTTCTTCCTCTGTCTTTCTTCCCTTTTTGGACAGTGTGGGTGGGAAAATGGAGGTGGTAAGGGGATTTTGCTTACGCTCTTGGAAACTTTTTTTTTTTTTTTAACATAAGTGCTTTTTAAAATGATGGAAAATAGGGGCGCCTGGGTGGCTCAGTCGGTTAGACGTCCGACTTCGGCCCAGGTCACGATCTCACGGTCCGTGAGTTCGAGCCCCGTGTCGGGCTCTGGGCTGGTGGCTCGGAGCCTGGAGCCTGCTTCTGATTCTGTGTCTTCCTCTCTCTCTGCCCCTCCCCCGTTCATGCTCTGTCTCACTCTGTCTCAAAAATAAATAAACGTTAAAAAAAAATTTAAAAAAAAATAAATAAAATAAAATAAAATGATGGAAAATAAACAGGCACAAACCAACCCACAGCCCGGGTTCTCTCTGCTTTGATCTCTCCAAGCCTGTCTGTGTAGTTACATAGTGTGAAACACTTCCGGTTCATCCAAGGAGAGACGGTTGTCTCTAACGAGGATCAAAGCGCTTTGCTCTGCTCTGGGTCTACGTCTGAGTTTCCGAGTCTGGGCTCAGCTGCGCTGGAGAGATATACAAGAGAAACTTTCACCGATGTGAAAGTCAAAGCTCCCACACCCAGGGAAAGCCTTTGTGAACTTCAGGGATTCATACTTTCCATATGTCAAAAGCTTTGAAATATATACACTGTATGCTTTTTTTAAAGAGATTGTGGTTTATGTGTTACTATGCTCTCCGGATCCTCAGAGGGGAAGTAGGAACAATTCTGCCACCTTCTCCTAAAGAATTCTTGGAAACAAGTCATAGAACCTATGAGACAGAAGCCAAAATGCTACATGTGGACATTTTTCAAAGAAGGATTTTAGTAGAAGACAGGTGCCCATCTTACGAGCAATGAGGTTCTATGACATTGTAAGAGCAGGGGTCCAACCGTCACTCGCTGCTCAGGGTTCCTGCCTCATGTACCGTCTCGATCGTTGTCTGGGGCACTCACTTATTTATTGCTTCCTGCTGTGAGCTGGTGACCTTGTGGTACGATTTACGTTCCCAAGGGAATGATCATATGCCGGCTACTTTGAAAGACACCATCTCGGGGTCTCTTGTATCCCCGGCTGCGAACCTTTTAATTTTAGGAATACAGGAGTCCAGAGGGTGGGGATGGCAATTGTATCAGCTGTGATGCTGATCTGACCCTCGTGAGGGGGGTGGGGAGGAGGAGGCAAGCAGGAAAGGGCAGAGAGACAGAGTCTCAAGTTGCGAGCAGGTGGCTGTTAGTCTTGGCTATAACATAACCGGGCAGGGTGGGGGGCAGGGGTGATTCAGGGCAGATCGCCTGTTAAGAGGAGCCCTGCGCCGAGTCAAAATGCGCTAGCCTCCTGCCCTTTAACTTTGGCTTCGCAAAGGAAAACAGTGTGGGGCCTCTAAGGCCCCAGCAGCGGGCTGGACTCAGCCCCAGAGCGTGTCGTGTGGCCCAAGAAGTTATATTCTAAAATCTGTGTGAGCGTGCCAGTCTCCAGCACTCGGCCTGCCTCACTCACACCCACTCCTGCGATCATGCGAGCCTGCTGCAGCCTACGGATGTCTTTCAAGCAGCTTCTTCTGAAAGTACATGCGTGTAGACTTTAGCGGATCAGAGCAAGAGGTTGACTTGGCTTTGGAGAGGCCATTCGGGCTCAGGAGTCAGGCACACTGGAGTTTGACTCCCCTCTGCCACCGCGGGCTGCTGGGTGACCTGAGGCGGGTCATGTGATCTCTCCCGGGCTCAGGCACACGCCGCTCTGAAATGAGGTAAACCCGCAGACAGCATCTCCCAGGGTCCCCCGTCCTGCCCTAGCGCTCCGAGTTTCTGCCGCTTCGCTCTTCCAAGCGAACTAAAGAAAATAAAAAAACGGAGAGCAGAGCAGAAAGGCAAGCCGGGCTCTTGCAGGGTCTCAAGCTGTGTCCGCCTTCCTGGTCCAGAGAGTGATGAGCGGTGAAGAAGCATGGAAATGAAGCTTCGGCAGGTGGCATCTCTGTAGGCTCGTCTCAACCGGTTCCGCTTAGACTGGTTGCTGCTGCTGCTGCCTCTCTGTGCCGCTGCAGAAGACAGAAAGTACACGCACCAACTGTCTCCATCTGCTTCTCATTTCCCCCGGCCCAGACTGCGTCCCTCCTCCCTTGTCCGGCACTTGTGATCCTGCCCGGTTTTCAAGACTCGCCTCAAAGACCGCCTGCCATCCTTCACTACCTCCTCCCTACAGCTATCCTAAATCCAGCCCGCCCCCCATCTCCCACCCGGACTGGGTGACTGGCTTCGATGAGGCTCTTTGGCCTCCCCGTAGCCCCCCACCAATCCCTTTCACCCAGCTAGCCGATATACAGGCAGCAGCCAGTAGGGAATCAAGCCCCACATCCCTTGTTTACTTCTCTCCAGCCAGTTCATCTTTCAGTTCCTCTGGCCCACCACACACACACACACACACACACACACACACACACACACTCCGTCACTCCAGCCCTCACACATTTCTCTTCCCCTGCCTCGATGATCGTCCCCCCCCCCTGTCGAGATCTGACTAACTCCTACTCACCCCCAGAGCACGCCCCCACTTTCTCCCTACCCCAATAATATTTCTCACCACTTCCTGTATTTTCCATCATTGCCCTTAAGAGAAGTAGAAACCCTATATTGATTTCTGTGAAAATCTGATGGGAGTTGATCTCCTCTGCTGTAACATGCGTTGGCGTAAGATCAGGCTCTGCTCTGTCTCCAGCAGAGCCCTGGGCGTATAGTAAATGCTTAACACAATCTTCGCGAACAAATGCACGAATGCCTGAACGAACAACGTCCCAGATTTCTCCAGTTGTAGCTAACTACTCTCCCAGCTCATTGCCGATTCAACATAGATTAACACATTGCATCTGGCAGCCGTGTGAAGGTCTCCCAGAAAGGGAATCGTATTCTCTGCCTTTTTGTTTCTTTCTTTTTTTTTTTTTAATTTTTTTTTAACGTTTATTTATTTTTGAGACAGAGAGAGACAGAGCATGAATGGGGGAGGGTCAGAGAGAGAGAGGGAGACACAGAATCGGAAGCAGGCTCCGGGCTTTGAGCTGTCAGCCCAGAGCCCGACACGGGGCTTGAACTCACGGACCGCGAGATCGTGACCTGAGCCGAAGTCGGACGCTTCACCGACTGAGCCACCCAGGCGCCCCATTTTGTTTCTTTCTTCGAAGTGCACGTTCATTTTCCTTGCCCCTTTTCCAGCTGCCGCACGAAGAAGGGCACTTGAGGGAAGTGCCCCTTTTGGAGACTAGTTAGCACCGTTTCTTCCACGGCTCGCAGGATCCCACTCCCAGCGTGCCCACGGGGAACAAAAATGTAAACATATGTCCTCCTTCATGTCTTAAATATCTACGCAAACGTTTCCAAATTCACACCCTATTTAAAAGACACCCTGTGAGTGGCCTCAGAGATGATCGCGTTGGTTGTTGGGTTGCCTTCTCGGAGCTGACGGTTGTTTCCATGCCTTGTCCGTAAAGAGCTTGGCACGGCACCAGGAACACAGGTGTGGGACAAGTGTTTGTTGCGATTTCTTCCTCTCCCCCCACTGCCAGCCTGCCCGAACGAAGTCCGGCTTGCCCTGTCTGGACTCCTTCTTCAGAGTGCCTACGACATCAGCGTCTCAGTCGTGCGTGGGTGCGGAGAAGGAGGCTAGCCTTCCATGGGTGGTCAGGGATGCCTCGGCAGGAGGTGACTTTTGAGCGGAGGCCTGAAGGAGGAGCCAGTCATGCAAAGATCTGGCGGAAGAGTGTTCTGGGCAGGAGGCATAGCAAGGGCAAAGGTCCTGAGGTGGACGTAAGCTTAGCGCATCTGGGAGAAGAAACCAACGTGGCCGAAGGAAAATTAATGGATGGGGGGGGGGGGCTAGGGGGGCGATCAGGCAGAGAGTGTAGATTTTGCTCCAACTGTATGTCTAAGCAATTGGAGGTTTTTAAACCAGAAACCAACATGATCTGATTTGTGTATGTAAATATTTGTGCGTATAAATGTCTGGAGAATGGATTGTAAGGGGAATGCGCAATAATAGATGTGAGGAGAGCAGTTAGAAGCTAAGTGACCTTAGACAAGTCATTTCACCCCCCTGAGCCTCGGTTTCCTCCTCTGTAAAATGAGGACAAGAAAAGCCACCTCTGAGGCTTCTAAGATTTCAGTGATATGACTGCAGTTCCCCCAACACAGAATAAGGCCCCATTCAATATAGTCCACGGTTTTCTTTTTTTAAAAATGTTTATTTTTGAGAGAGAGAGAGAACCCACAAGCGGGGGGAGGGGGTGCAGAAAGAGAGAGGAGCGAAGGATCCAAAGTCAGCTCCCCGCCGTCAGCACAGAGCCCGATGCGGAGCTTGAACTTGGGAACCTTGAGGTCATGATCTGAGCTAAAGTCAGACACTTAACCGACTGAGCCTCCCAGGCGCCCCGATATAGTCTACTGTTTTCTAGGTGAAGAAAGACCCCCCCAAGGTTCCTCTCTGGTGTTTAATTCTTCCTCTGGAACAGAAACTTTGATACGCTTTGTTATTCAAACTCTGAGACATCAGTGGATTGCATGAGGTGTCCAGAGACATCCCTGCCAATTGTAACGAAATCTCGTGCAGAAGGGCATCGTGTGACAGCAGCACACGTAGGATTTTCCTCTGCTGGGAGGTTACATCCTGTAAGGTACGCGCGTTTGCCGACAGCAGGCTGGAAGCATGAAGTAAACCTTGTCTCCGGAATTAGACCGGGGCTGTCCATCGTGGACCGCCGTGGGTGCCCGTGGCTGGGTGATCATACAAGCCCACTGTGCTCTGGAAGATAATCCACTGCCTTTCACAATAGGCAAGTGCATCAACCACGCTGGTGCCAGTCGGGACACTCCCCGGCAGCTGCCCAAACGCAGCAACTGCTCTGTCTGGACATACACACGATCTTCTTTCCAGACACACGCGAGCACATCTCAGACGACCAGCTTTCTCTTTTCCGGACGCATCAAGCGGGTTTCATGAGATTGTGATGATGGGTTAGAGACTGTGTTGTTGTTGTTGTTGTTTTTCTTGCCAGTGTGGACAGTTGAAGTATAATTTTCAGGAAGGTAAAATCATGACCCTCATGCAAACATAAAACGAACTCCTGTCAAAGGTTTCATTAAACGGATTAATGAATGAGAGAACCACTAGAATGTGAAAACTAGGTCAAAGAGCATTTGAGAATCTAGGTATTTGTAGGCAATTTAGTAAAGGAATATTAAGGGGTGCCTGGGTGGCTCGGTTGAGTGTCCAATCTCGGCTCCGGTCGTGATCTCACGGTTCATGAGTTCGAGCCCCGCGTCAGGCTCTCTGCTGTCCCTGCGGAGCCCGCTCCCTGTCGCCCTCTCTCTTTGCCCCTCCCCGGCACGCGCTCTCTCTCTCTCTCTTTCAAAAACAAATAAACACTTTTTAAAAGATAAAGGAATACTAAGAAGGGATTGCAGGGCTCCTTCTAAATCCGGTGAAAGTCTGACAAGGTATTACACCGCTAACTTTCAAGTTCTTTTCTTACCATACAGAGATGATTCGCCTCTTTAGGAAAATAATCTACAAAGTAGCACGGAGCTTCACTCAGTCCTGGCCCTTAATCCATCCTCTTTATGAGGCTCTAAAATTGTTCCCTCTAAATGCTTCATCTCTGCCAGCTTCTCCGAGCTGAGCACCCACATTCACTGGAAATGCACTTAGAACACATTTGCGGGACAGGAATTGAGTGTGCAGATTAGCAAGGTCCTGCAGCCCATTTTCTGGACATCTCAGTGGTCGTTTTCACCGAAAGCCGCCTGAGGGGCTGGGCAGAGAGTCACGGAGAGCATCCTTTTTGACCCTAGTCTAGACAGAAACAGGGACTCTCATCTTGGTGCTGTCTCTCTATCTCCCGAAGACTTGAACACAGGTACATTACGCTACTCGTCCTTATCTACCCACTAACTCAACAAGCAGACGATGAGCACCTACCAGGTGCCAGAAGCCGAGGATGCGGCAAGAGCCAGGGAGATGTGCTCTCTTGGAGCCTGTGCCCGGACACAGACGCCAAATAGATGATCACCGATTTAATGAATTACATGTGAAGGTCGTCAGTACGGACCTGGAAACGCATTGAGCAAAAAAAAAAAAAAAAAAAAATGGAGAGAACTAGGTGGGTCTGGGAGAGTCTGAGTGTGAAGAAATCCTTCGGCGAGGAAGAGACGTCTAAGACGCGTCTAGAAAGATGAGCGGGTCTCACTGGGCACAAAGCTGCTGACTATTTGGGGTGGAGGGTGTAGCCTGTGTGAAGGACTCAGGCCCCACAAAGGGCGGGGTGTGTGGGGCGATGAGGAACTGATACTCTGAGCCTTGGAAATGTAGGCGAGAGTGGAATTGTGTAGGGCCCTGAGGGTTTGGGCAGAGTTGGGGCTACAGGGGAGCCCCAGGAGGCTCACAGAGCGGACCATCCCATGATCAAAACTGGTATCCCCGAACTCAAGCACGGGGAACGGTGCTGTACCTCGTGAACATTGAGCCAAGGTTGGCCGCGCTTGGGAAGGAATAAGTGACCGGCTAAGGGGACACTGCGTGGGTCTCACCCCCAGAAGGCAAGCGGTGTTTATTAGCCCTAACTGGGCTCTCTGCTTTTCAGTGTCACCCCGTAAACTCACTCTGCCTCAAACCAGTGGGATTTGCACCATCCCTCTCAGGTGAGCGTTTCGGTTCACCACGGATGGGAGAGGAGATGCCCATGGGCAGGGATGCCCTTCACAACACACATGCCCATAACGCTGTGGAACCGTGTTCCCTCTTTTAAAAATGAGTTGGAGGGGCGCCTGGGTGGCTCAGTCTGTTAAGCATCTGACTTCGGCTCAGGGCATGATCTCGTGGTTTGTGAGTTCCAGCCCTGCGTCAGGCTCTGTACTGATGGCTCGGAGCCTGGAGCCTGCTTTAGATTCTGTGTCTCCCTCTCTCTCTGCCCCTCCCCTGTTCGCGCTCTGTCTCTGCCTCTCAAAAATGAATAAACATTTGCAAATTTTTTTAATTAAAAAAAAATAAGTTGGAGCACCTGGGTAGGCTCAGTTGGTTGAGCGTCCCACCTCGGCGCAGGTCATGATCTCACAGTTCCTGAGTTCGAGCCCCTCGTTGGGCTCTCTGCTGTCAGTGTAGAACCCGCTTCAGATCTTCTGTCCCCCTCTCTTTCTACCCCTTCCCTGCTTGTGCTCTCTCTCTCTCTCTCTCTCTCAAAGACAATACATCTTTGAAAAATAAATTTTAAATGAAATGAGTTAATGGTGGAGTGTAGCAGGGAGGTGACCCCTTCCCAAGTTATCCACTCACAGGGGCATGAAGGCTGAAGCCAATTCTATAGTTTTCAGTAGTCTGGGCATTTCCAAGAATGTGTTACAAAAACATTTCAAGTTTCCATGACAAAGATTTTAAAACAAACACAGCATCGAACAAAGAGCTCATGTGCAGGTCATGGGGTGTGAGGAAATGGGCAGTCTCACACCGGGGGTGGGGGGGGGGGTCGGGGGGAGTAAAAATGGGTCAGCCATGCCTGAGGGCAGTGAGGGAAGGAGGAGCCCCAATGACCGCCCTGCCAACTTCCCACCTAGAAATTTCTCTGGGGAAATAAATAAGGAGGGTTGCAGATATTTAGCTACGAAGATGATCATCTTAGCGTTGTCATAGCTAAAAACTGGAATTAGCTAAAATGTCCCAGAACCTGAGGGGAAGGCATGATTCGTCCTTACAAGGGAAAACAGGACTGCTATTTAGAAGGATACTGAACAGGGGCGCCTGGGTGGCTCAGTCAGTTGAGCGTCCAGCTTCAGCTCAGGTCATGATCTCACAGTATGTGGGTTCGAGCCCCACGTCAGGCTCTGTGCTGACAGCTCAGAGCCTGGAGCCTGCTTCAGATTCTGGGTCCCCCTCCCCTGCTTGTGCCCTCTTTCTCTCTCTCTCTCATATAAATAAGCATTAAAGATAGATAGATAGATAGATAGATAGATAGATAGATAGATAGATACTGAAGAAAGTAATTTATTAACACAAAGATGTTCATAATCTATTATTAGTGGGAAAAACAGATTGTAGCATACGATCCCGTTAAGTTTTAAAAATGTAACTGACTTGGGGGGCCTGGGTGGCTCAGTTGGCTAAGCATCTGACTTTGGCTCAGGTCATGATTTCACAGTTTGTGGGTTCGAGCCCCACATCAGGCTCTGTGCCGACGGCTCAGAGCCTGGAGCCTGCTTCAGATTCTGTGTCTCCCTCTCTCTCTGACCTTCCCCTGTTCTGTCTCTATCTGTCAAAAATAAACATTAAAAAAATTTAAAAAAAATTTTTTAATGTTTATTTATTTTTGACAGAGAGAGAGAGAGAAAGAGAGCGAGCATGAGCGGGGGAGGGGCAGAGAGAGAGGCTCAACGCGGGGCTCGAACTCACAGACCGTGAGATCATGACCTGAGCCAAAGTCGGACCCTCAACCGACTGAGCCACCCAGGCGCCCCTAAAAATTTTTTTTAATTCAACTGACATGCGATGCTTGGAGGACTCAGTCAATTGAGCATCCGACTCTTGATTCTGGTTCAGGTTATGATCTCACAATTGTGGGATCAAGCCCCCCACATTGGACTCCAGGCTGGGTATGGAGCCTACCTGAGATTCTCTCTCTCTCTCTCTCTCTCTCTCTCCCCCCTTCTCTCTCTGCCCCTCTGTCATGTACTTTCTAAATTAATTAATTAGAGGAAATACGACTGACTCTAGGTGCATATATATGAACAAATGTGCACAAGACGTCAGGTCATGAACCAAAGAAGTGACAGTGGTTACCTGTGGCAGCCATTTCTGTTCCCTTCTATTTGTGTATCACTATTTTATACCCCCTCTGTAATGAATTTTTATTTCTTTGCAGTAAGAAGAAAGTTCCATGCACAAAAATTGTTCGTAATCCCCTAGGATCTCAATCGCAGGAGATTTCACGTGGGACTTCTCAGTGCCTGTTTGTCTGCATTGTACTTACTGCTTCTCAGATACATACACATGTCACAGTGTTTCTCTAAATCCATACTGACCTGACTGTGTGTTTAAGGTGATGCTTTTTAGCAGTTGGACATCCAATTCCATTTTTGTAACAGAAAAACTTTATGCAAAAAAAAAAAAAAAAGGCCACACTTCTTCACAAACATAATGGGATCGTTGGTCATTTTTGCTTTGTTTTATTTGTAAATTGCATGTAGTAGGAGCTAACAAGCATCAAAAGTATAATTAACTAAATTTAATTGAAGAAAGAAAAAAGCACCTGGAAGGATAAATACTTAAAATGGTATGACAAGTTACCTCTGAGTGGCGGGATTATGGGTAATTTTCACAGATTTCTTTTTTTCTTCTCTGTATTTCCCAATTTCTCTGTGTTAAGTGTGCACTAATATAGGAACAGGTGACTCCATTAAGCCCCACAGAAACAAGTCGCCTTCATTTAATTCGGCAGAAAGTTCAAATAAGAAGGAGGTTTGCTTACCCATTGCTGCCACTGCTACGAGGTGATTTTCCTTTGAGGGTCAGGGGGCGAACAGAAAGGGTATGAGTTCTGAGAATTAGGGAGACTGGGTTTTGATCCTGGCTGCGTGACCACAGATAGACCGGTCCTTAACCGCTGTGTCTCTGCTTCCTCACTCACCAATCAGTGGACATTTGCCGAGCATCTCCTATGCACCCGAGTGTGTGCTCGATGCTGGGGACAGAGCAGCAAATAGGTGAGCTATGGTCCCGGTAGTCACAAAACCTCCAGTCCAATCCAGGAGAAAGAGAATAAGGACCAGACAGAGGGCGCTGTTATCGCTAGGACAGTAACCGCCAACCTCTACAGAGCGCCAACTGACTGCCAGGCACTGTTCAGTGAGCTTTCCGTACATAACAACCCATTGAATTCTTACCCCTACCCCGGGAGATATTAACATTTGTCCCATTTTACAGACCAGGAAACTGAGGCCCAGAGAGAGTAGCGAATTTGCTCCAAGGCACACAGCTAAGAAGTGGCAGGGTCAGGATTTCCACTCAGCTATGTGTTGGCTGCACTCACGCACAAAGGTCATGGCCATCACGAATTAAAACAGTGGCTGTTGGTGGGAATGCAAACGGGTGCAGCCACTCTGGAAAACAGTGTGGAGGTTCCTCAAAAAATTAAAACTAGATCTACCCTATGACCCAGCAATAGCACTGCTAGGAATTTACCCAAGGGATACAGGAGTACTGACGCATAGGGGCACTTTTACCCCAATGTTTATAGCAGCACTCTCCACAATGGCCGAATTATGGAAGGACCCTAAATGTCCATCAACTGATGAATGGATAAAGAAGTGGTGGTTTATATACACGATGGAATACTACTTGGCAATGAGAAAGAATGAAATCTGGCCTTTTGCAGCAATGTGGATGGAATTGGAGAATGTTATGCTAAGTGAAATAAGCCATACAGAAAAAGACAGATACCATATGTTTTCACTCTTATGTGGATCCTGAGAAACTTAACAGAAGACCATGGGGGAGGGGAGGGGGGGGGGAAAGAGGTTAGAGTGGGAGAGAGCCAAAGCATAAGAGACTCTTAAAAACTGAGAACAAACTGAGGGTTGATGGGGGGTGGGAGGGAGGGGAAAGTGGGTGATGGGCATCGAGGAGGGCACCTGTTGGGATGAGCACTGGGTGTTGTATGGAAACCAATTTGGCAATAAATTTCATATATTTAAAAAAACAACAACAAAAACCGAATTAAAACAGTGCGATGAGAGTACGTTTGGGACACTCCACAAGTTAGACTTCCCCGAGGATATGACCTTTCACCGGACCCCCAAAGGGGAGGCAGGACTAAATCAGGCAGAGAGCAGGGCCGAGAGCCTGTGGGGTGGTGGAAACCCACGAATGCGCCCTAGTGTTTCTCAGCCGGCGGTGCGGGTAGAATGGTTTTCGGCCACAGAAATGACGATGAATTCTTTCTCCTCCCGCCCCCAGACCCTCCTGGCCAGAGCACTCTATGACAACCACCCAGACTCCTTCTACGAGCTGGCTTTCTGCAGAGGAGACATCTTGACCATTCTAGAACAGAATGTGCCAGAAAGCGAGGGCTGGTGGAAGTGTCTGCTCCACGGGCGGCAAGGTCTGGCCCCTGCCAACCGCCTCCAACTGCTCCCTGAGGTCCCCGCAGACAGGGGACCCTGCCCCCCCTCCCTGAGAGGCCCGGGGGAAGCCCTCACCAGCTCCAAGGAGACCTACCAGGTGCCCACCCTGCTCAAGCCCCCGACTCCAGGCCCCGTCTACGAGCACATGAAGAGCTGGGTGGAGGGGCCCCCAGCCACCACCGCCCAAGTCTACGAACTCCCTGCCCCGCCCTCCAGAACCGGAATCATCTGTGAAAAGACCCTAAGCTTTCCGCAACAGGTACGCGTGTTTCCAAGTAAAACAGGTGGGGCAAAGGGTGTGTAAACTCAGGCAGGGGCTTCCCTCTGCCTTGAGTTCTTGGCGTCCTTCAGGAGATTAAATGTGCAAAGTGGGGACCTAAACCAGGCGTGATCCGGTGAACTTGTATTTGGCCCCCACTTCAGTTAGCACTGATATTCTCGACACCCCGGTGATTCCCTCGCTCTCCAAGACATCCATGCTTTACGGGAAATCAAATGTTGAGTGCACCCGCTCACAAAAGTATTATGGATTTTCCCGGCACTAGGATGGGTTCAGGGGCGAGAAATTACTCAACAGGCTTAACATCTACACTCCCTTCAACCAAGAAACTTGACTCCCAGAATTGCTACAGAACTACACAAGAAGGCAAAGCTATATCTGGATGAGGAGGCCATGACCATTGTAACATTTTTTGTTATAGGGAAGAATCAAAGATGCCTAAACGTTTGTCGATGGGGAGACTGGATGGGGAGATTGGTTACATAAGTCTTGGCATGCCTCTGCAACATGTTAGGCCTGTGCGAAAAACAGATGGAATTGTTCTTGGAGGCAAAAAAGAGCCATTTGAACAAAAATCAACCAAAAACCAAAACGACCCGTGTGTATGTATGTGTGCATGCTCACACATTGAAAGACCACACACCGGGGCGCCTGGGTGGCTCAGTGGTTAAGCATCCCATTTCAGCTCAGGTCATGATCTCACGGTTTGTGAGTTCGAGCCCCACATCAGGCTCTGTGCTGACAGCTCAGAGCCTGAGGCCTGCTTTGGACTCTGTGTCTCCCTTTCTCTCTGCCCCTCCCCTGCTCACGCTGTGTCTCTCTCTCCTTCAAAAATAAATTTAAAATATTTTAAAAGAGAAAAGAAAGAAAGAAAGAAAGAAAGAAAGAAAGAAAGAAAGAAAGAAAGAAAACACACACCAACAGTGGTTCCTCTTTGGAAGTGGAATTGGTTAAGGAGAAAGTGAAAGAAGGCGTCCAGCAGGAACCTTTATTTCATTCACTCCTGTGTCCCCAGCACCTGGGACCGTGACTCCCATAGGTTGGTACTCAGTAAATATACAATGAGCAGAGAGATCAGAAAATGGATTTGTGTGTTTTATATGGCCTGTATGACAACTGCGATTTTAAAAAATAGCACTTAAAAAACAGAGGAAAAGAAGCATTAGGTAAATGCAGAATAAAAACTTTTTTAAGAAGGAAAGCAATTTAAAAATCTTTTTAATGTTTATTTTTGAGAGAGGGAGAGACAGAGTGAGAGTGGGAGGGGCAGAGAGAGAGAGGGAGACAGAATCTTAGGCTCCAGGCTCTGAGCCATCAGCACAGAGCCCGATGCGGGGCTCGAACCCTCGAACTATGAGATCATGACCTGAGCCGAGGTCGGACCCTTAAGCGACTGAGCCACCCAGGCGCCCCGGAATGAAAGCAATTTAGAGAAGAAAGGAGAAAAACAGCGTATCGTTTTCCCCCAGGCCCAGGCCTTGATGAGGGGCTAGGCGTGCAGAACACATCTGCACGGTCTTCAGCCACTGTGGGCGTTTCCCGCATTGTACGCTTTGCTCTCGGCTCAAAGGACACTTCCCACCTGGCCAGAGCTCTGGGCAGGTGTCCTGGCTAAGTGTGTGTCCAGGAAGGACTCTCCCCCTGGTGTGCGTGCTGGGGGCCCTGGGAAGTTTCCACTAACCACCCAGGCCTCCTCCACACCACTTCCAATGACCTCTTCAAACGGAAAGGTGTTGGTTTCTTAAAATATTTTGAGTAGCTCAGATGTTCTAACCCCCCGGGCTGCCAGGCAGAGGACCAGACAGACTTTACACGGAACAGCTGCCACCCAGGGGCGCTGGCTCCAAACCCCAGAAGGACGCTGCTCGAACCTACTGTGACAGCCCCTTTCTCTGGAACAGCTGGTCCACGTCGAAGCCTGGCATGTTCAGCTGCTGTCTGAGCAGCTGACTCAGAGCAGGGCCACGGTGTTGTTCCTCCGAAAACGAGTGGCCTTTGCCAAAGGCAAAGTTTGATTGGAGTCCCCCCCTCTCCCCCCGTAAAAGACAAACAGGTGTGATGACTGTTGTTGACCAGGTACCCCGAGTGCCCGAGCCAGTCCAGGCTCGTCCAAGTTCAACGTTTGTTACATGAATGAAGAGACCGGGGACAACATGGCACCTCATGACCGTGGACGTAACTTCTAGACTGGCGCTGTGATAAACAGAAAAGGGTCAGAGACTTGTCCTTACCATGAAGCGTGTCCGTGATTGGAGCCCTCGCTCGTGTGAGGCTGTGGCCGTTGACAGAAACCACAGCCACCAAAGGGGAATTCAGAAACCCGGGGCCCTTGGCCACTCGAGCAGGCTTTCTTAAGGTGGCCCCAGTAAAGCACCTGGGGAACTTTCCTGCCTTTTTCTCCTGCTTAAGTTGGAGAATCAGCAGTCCGGAGTCACCTGGCTGGGTCACCGGGCTTCTGGGGCAGCCACGGCCGTGCTGGGAGAGTGGACACGTCCCAACACCCTGTTTACCTGTCTGGCCCTGCCGTGTCTCAGTTCTCCTCGAGTTGTGCCTTCTGGTGATTCTAAGTAATTCCACTGTCTCTTCTGCTACGAGAAGGAAGGAGCTAGAAGAAATGGATGAAAACCAGTTGGGAATCTTCTGATCCGTGGAAAAGGCAGACCTCTCTGCGCCGCTCATGTAATAACCTGGGAGTTAGCCTGACTCCGCGGCGGCCGGGGAAATGCATTCTGGGTGGAGCACTGGTTTATAGAATTAGGCAGGTCCAGCCGCTAGCTGGGAGCTGTTTTCCCACGGGCTTGGAACTGGCAGGTGGCCCACCTCACAGACTCCCCTCGTCCCTGTGCCAACTGTCCCTAGGTGAAGCTTGGCCAAAAGTCAAAAACCAAGAAGGTGAAAATAGGTCACCTTTCTCAAGTCCACTGATCCAGGACCCTACATGTCAGAATCAGACATCTCTATGGCTGGGAGAGACCTCTGTGGATCTGGGGAACAACTCTTCATTTTACAGATGAGAACGTTAGTTTCCAGGGAGGTGAAATGGCCCAGCCAGGGTCCCAGGGTGTCGAATACCAGAGACTGAAGCTTCCTTGTGCCCGTGTGGGGCTGACTCTGCCCCTAGACTTTGAACGCCCTTGCTCTCCGTTTTCCTGACTCTGTGGCTGACACTGGTCTTTGCAGTTAGGTTGTATTTTATTTTTTTAGTTTATTTATTTATTTTTGAGAGAGAGAGAGCGCGCGCGAGGGAAAAGAATGATTGGGGGAAGGGCAGAGACACAGGGGAACCGAGGATCCGAAGCAGGGTCCGTGCAGACAGCAAAAAGCCGGATGGGGAGCTCAAACTCACAAACCGTGAGACCGTGACCTGAGCGAAAGTCAGACGCTTCACCGACTGAACCACCCAGGTGCCCCCGCAATTAGCTTTTTATTGAGATTAATCTACAGATCCTCAGGGTACCTCTTAGTCACTAGTATCCATATCAAGAAATAGAACAAAACTAGCACCTCATGAGCCCCCCTCCCACCTTCTCTGAGTCACTTCCTCCAGGGTAACCACTATCTTGAGCTTTGTTTTACTTTTTATTCCAACTTCCTTAATATAATATACTAGCCTGACTTTTTTTTTTTTTTTAATCACCATACAAAAAACACATCTGATGTTGGTTTGAATTCAGAAAGGGGAATCTTTCACATTTCAAGTGAAAAGGGTCCAACTTCCTGGTGGGATCACTCTCAGACCCACTAGTTCCCAAACTGGAGTTTCCATCTGTCCCCCCAAACCTTTCGAAACCATATTTCTCAAACATGTTCCTGAATTGATTGCCATCTTGAACCCATGTTTTCCAAGAAACACGGGCGTTTGTGAACCAGGTTCCTCTACCTGAAACTCTACATGCAGGAAAATCCCTTTGTCCTCTGCAGGTGGTCTTCAAGGCATGTGTGACCCACAGAGGCAGCTACAAAAATAAAATGGGGCTTGGGGCCACAGGGAGTAGTAGGAAATGGAAGTCCATTTGGAAAAGCTCTGTGGTAGGGGAGAGCTTGGGGTGTTAGAATAAGTGGGAGCAGGAGGAAGAAAGAGTGGAGGTGATGGCGGATGGCATGGCTGGGGACACACCACGCGTGGTCCCTGGGGTTGGATGGGGCAGGCCTGTGGGATATTGGATTGAACCCAGACTGCGGTGGAGAACCACCGTCCTAAACCAATCAGCCTGAGACTGACAGGGACAAAGTCAGGTTCATTGCCCACCGGAGAGAGAGGGGTCACGTCGCATAGGGACCTCGGGGCATCTCACAAACAGAAGAAGGTAGCATACGTCGTGATGAGGTTGGGGAAGGTGGGGTTTAGCGTAAACAAAGCCTGTCTTGATAGGCTCTAAGCAAAACAGGGCAGTGTCTCAAGGGTCGGCATCGGCCCAGACTGCAAAGCTGATGCAGGCTGCTCCTTCCTTGGGGACCGCCAGGTTGAGGTGGATGTGGGACACCTGCTACCCGCCGTCTGAAGCTCTGTGTTGGGGATGAAAAGCCAGCCTGCCTCGCGGACGGGAGTAGGATGTTTCCTTCTCGCTGATAGAGCTTCAGGCCATAATGCTCCCGGGAGCCCAGGATTTTAGAGAACCAGGTTTCTCTGTAAGAAATAGTCATCACTCAGAAGGACGTTATTTTGACACTGGGCAGCTGAGTGCGTCCGGGGGAGACAGGTTTGTCCTGTCTGCTTTGCAGTTGCTTTATCTGAGTCTGTTATTCGGCCTGATGAGTGGGGGCCCCACTGTCTACTACCTACTGTCTCAAGCTGTACACATTCTTTCGCCCAAAACAAGCAGGTCGATTATGAAATACGAGCACTCACTTCATGCCGGGCACAGAGCTGGGTCACCCCCCTGAACAAAGGGACCCCGATCTAGTCCTTTCCAGCCTGAATTGCCCTCCCGGTCTCCACACCTTCAGGTCCTAACCATCCACTCTATCCAATCCGGAAAGCCCCCCGCAGTGACAGGTTCCTGGCTGCCAGATGGGAAATGCAGTCGGCCTCTGACAGACTCTGTGGACTTGACCTTTTGCTCTCCTCAAGGCCCTGTCTCGCTTTCCAGCCTGTGTCCTGGCTCCGTCCATACTTTATTTCCTCCTTTAGACCTTGACCCTGGCAGACGGCACCCGCCCCCCTGGAAAATCACCCCTTCCGGCGCCCCTCCCGGAGACACTCTTGTTTGAGAGGGCTGACATGGGGCCCCCGCAAATGTTTTATTTTAAAGTTTGTCAGGTGATTGGTTCTCTGGCCGGGTTTGGAAGCTGTCGCCCAGGAGCAGCTAGCCGGGTACCCGGTCTAGAGTGGACATTCACTGCAATCCAGTGACTCCAAGGCTGAGGCCACCATTGGTCTGGTCACCTCCCGCGGCCCCATCAGCCCTCAGCTGGAGCGACAAGTCCCGCGACCCGCCCCTGCCCCTTCCACACCCCCGATAGTCCCTTCACTTTACACCCTTAGAGCCTCTCTGCCTGCCTGGCTCACAGCTACATCCTCAGCATCATCGGGTGAACACATTAGTAACCTCGGGTTCGAATCACAGCCTCAGATCCCGAGCGAACTCAGAATCGTCTGGAGGCTGGCTGGTGCTGCATATCCCCACACTCCCCGGGAGCACTCGGAGACCCAGATTCAGGGCCCAGGACTCCCCGGGGGCACTCGGAGACCCAGATTCAGGGCCCAGGACTCTGCATTCTAAGCTGCTCCCTGCTGAGGCTGAGGGCAGGCAGAAGACTGCCCTCCACCACGGGACCCGCCCCTCTTATGTCCTGGGTCCCCCCCACCCCCGCCGTCTGAGCAAAGGGCCGCACATTATGGGTGCAGGGAGAACACCTCCACGCTGCGGGGGTGCCTTCGCCGTGTGAGGGTGACACGGAGCATGAGCTGTGGACACCACAGTGACGTTTCCTTCCCACGACTCTTCTTTTTCTCCCCAAGGCCCTCTTCACGATTCCCAGACCCGCTCGGGCCTCGCTGCCTGCTCAGCCTTCCCAGGTGTATGACGTGCCGACCCAGAGCCGGGCCCCCCCGGTGCTGAAGGTGAGTCTCAGCCGTGGCCCTGCCCCACACGTGAGGCTCTCCGCGACACCCAGATGGCTCCCCCGCATCCCTGCAGGCACCGGCCGCCTCTCCCACACCCATTTTTGAACATCTCCCACCTGCAGGTTCCGAGGTGGGCCAGTGATCACCGGCTCGGGGACAAAGTCTCCTCCCTGGGCTCTGGGACAGGCCGGTCGCCTCCAGCCTCAGCCTCCTGAGATGCTCCCCCCCACCCCCCCACTTCTGGTCTGGCTCTTGCTCAGGTTCAGGTGTGACCCACATCTGGCCCTTGGATGAATACACTTGATCCCTTTGCCGTGACAGGTGCCAGGAGCACAGGCGGGGCCACGTGGGACAAGGAGGCGCTGGCCTTGGGCACAGAAGTCTTAAATAAAGACACATGCAGGACTCATCTCCCTCACCTCACCCTCACCCCAGCCCTCTCCACCCTGTTTGTTTGTTTGTTTAATGTTTATTTATTTTTGAGAGAGACAGAGCATGAGCAGGGGAGGGGCAGAGAGAGAGGGAGACACAGAATCCGAAGCAGCTCCAGGCTCCGAGCTGTCAGCACAGAGCCCGACACGGGGCTCAAACCCAAGAACCGTGAGATCATGACCTGAGCCTAAGTCAGTTGCTTAACCGACTGAGCCACCCAGGCGCCCCACGAAGTCCCAATTTCCTTGATTCCTTTTAAAGTCAACCCTAAGGCTGACTTACAGAACTAAATGAGCCACTGTTTTTAACTCAGGCCAACTGCGTTTCGTTCTCTCTCTAGTTTGCCCCCATCTTCGGTCGAGAAGGCGAGCTTTTTAAAGCACAGGTCCGTTGTTGAGAACATAACCACGTAAGCTTCCGCCTTGCAAGCGTCATGACCGGAAGCCCCAAAGTTTTCAGTGGTTTGCATTTTCATTTGGAAAAAACACTGGAGTGGGCAGAGTCTGTGATGTGCGTCCATCGGGAGGGAAAAATCCAAGCTATCCTTTTCGGTCTCTCCCCAGGAGCCAGAGAAGCAGCAGTTATATGATGTACCCGCCAGCCCCCAAAAGGCAGGACTTGGTCCCTTGGCCAGCCAACCAAGTGTGAGTATGATGAGACGCAGAGATTTGCTGCTAGGAAAACGTGAGCCTCCTCCCGGACGTCTTATCAGCGTGGTCCAAAGTAGGGATACAAATGCCTCACAGCAGAACTTATTTCATTTGGAAACCCGATGGCAGTGATGTTCAGGAACAGGGTGGGCGATGTGGTTTGGGTGAGTCCTCTAGCTTCTCCGTGCCTCAGTTTCTTATGACGGACTAATTGTGAGAATTGAGAAATTCCTGCAGAGGACCTACTACAGTGCTTGGCGAAGCTGAGATCCACAGAGCAAAAGCCCAGTGGATCTCAGTTAAACGCTTATTATTCTATACCTCACAGATGTGTGAAAGTAGGTTTTTACTTATTGGAGAGACGCCTTAATTTGAAAATCTGGAACCCGTGTTCATCGTTGAATTCTGTCCCATGTATACGATGCATATGCCTGTACCCAAGGTTATCAGGGAAGGCCTTACAAAAGAGGGGACATCCCCACAGGGTCGTGAGGGTTGCATAGGAGTTTGTTAGGTAGAAAGGAAAGGGTGGGGAGGGCTTTTAGAACAGAAGGGCTGGTTTGGGCAAAATGAAATACAGTGGGCTCAGGGAGTACTCAGGGAGTTCAGGGGACAGTAAACAGCCTGGGCGACTGGACCCACAAGGAAGGTGGTGTGGAGGCCTGAAGGTGGGTGCAACCAGACTGTGAAGGGCCTTGAGCAAAAACAGCAATGGGGGCCGCTGAAGCAGCTGGAGTAGGGGAGTGACAATCAGATTTTTAAGAAGCACAGTACCTGGCATTTAGGAGGCCCTCAGCCTAACACACGTTCGTCAAAGGAGTGGCTCACACCCTCTCTTTATCGCTACTAAGCTGGGCAATTTTGTTTGGTTCTTCACAGGGGCAGGGTGCTCCCCTGACGTCAGCGATCGCCTTGAGGCAAGGCGGCTACAACACGTTACCGAGCCCTCAGAAATCTGAGTGGATTTATGACACGCCGGTAGCTCCAGAAAAAGCTAGTACGAGAAACGCATCTCTAAGCAGCTTTGCAGAAGGATCGGGGCCCCACACTCCCCCCAGTACATGCTGCTCCCCCCAGTATATGTCCAGCCTCCACTGTCCTCCAAATAGCAGAGCAAGGTCCCTCGATCCATACCTGCACAAAAATGTGCCCATGCAGAAAAAACTCAGCCTTCCAGAAATTCCTACGTATAAATTTCTGGCCTCGAGGGACACGTTCCCCTTGGACGAAGGCGTCGGCTACAAGGTTCCTTCCAGCTTTCTGATTCCCCGCGCGGAACAGCAGAACACCAAGCCAAACATTTATGACATCCCTAAAGCGACGCCGAGAGGCCCTCAGGCCCAGCACGAGCTGGGGAGTGCCGACGGGGCTTCAGAGAACGTCACGGACCGTGGCTCCTCGTGGCTCTCGGGACGGCCACCATCGCTGTCTCCGGAACCGGACAGCCTGTCCGTTTCCAGCTCCGACAGCCGAGCCAGCATTGTCTCCTGCTCCTCCACGGCCACGGACTCTTCGTCCAGCTCCTGCGCGGAGGAGGCAGGGAAGGAGCTCTGCTTGGACCTGGACTGGGCCCGAGAGACAGCAGCGTCTCTGCAGCACAAGGTGGCCGGCTCTGTCGCAAGCCTGATGCTCTTTGTCAGCAGGAGGTGGAGGTTCAGAGACTACCTGGAGGCCAACGTCAGTGCCATCCGCAGGGCCGCCGACCACGTGGAGGAATCTTTGAGGGCTTTCCTGGATTTTGCCCGCACGGTCCGTGGGCCCGCCTGCAACCTCAGTGACACTCACCTTCAGGCCAGAATTAGGGACCAGCTACAGACGATCTCCAACTCCTACCAGATCCTGCTCGGAACGAAGGAGAGCCTGGATGGCTGCGATTGGTCCCTGGAAGTCCTCGTGACGGACGAAGCCCAAAACAGCCCGGACGACCTCGAGAGATTTGTCACGGTGGCGCGGATGGTTCCGGAAGACGTCAAGAGGTTTGCCTCCATGGTCGTTGCCAACGGGAAGCTCCTTTTCAAGCAGAACTGTGAAAAGGGAGACACCTTGCAAGTGACCCCAGACGCACAATTTAAGTTTGCCGAATGCATCCAGCTTCCCCGAAGAGAAATGGAATTGTACCAAAGAAGTGCTCCTTTTGATAAACAGAAGGAGAGGGAGCACTCCCCTGAAATACTAAAGAAAAACGGGACGAGTGTCTGTGAACAGGTGAGTTTCGAGTGGTATAACACAAAGAGCCCTTCAAATTTTATCTGGAGACGTCGCCCATCAGTTAGATGCTGAGAATCCTTCAGTAATTGTTAGAAACAGTTCAATAACTGAATATCGAATGATGATAATCTTTCGATAATTTCTGAGAGACACTGGTTCCATTTTCCAGAAGATGAAATTCATGGAAGTGCTGTTCTGGATGAAATCTTATTAAGAAGTAAGATAGGCATTTGAACATTCAGGCAGATAGGACGTCTTCTGGAAACGTGGTATCTTGGGGTTTATCTCTAACACTAGGGTTACAAAGGCCTTTGAAACCCTTTTGAAATCTGTTCTTTGAGCACATTTTTTAAGCTCACCGCCGAGTTTCCTTGCATTTTTGAAAGTCGTAGATTTAGTCATTGTCTCTGTGTTTCTTAGAAACAGAACAGGAAGTGTAAACACTCTTCCAAATCGTGTGTGTTCTTAGCAGCCTCCAGCCTTCATTTACTGTTAGCAATACTTGGCTGCGTGAATTCAGACACGATAGAAAAAGAGCCTTTGGTTCGAGGATTGCGAATGTCAAGGGGTACAGCAGGTAACCTGGGGGCTGTGTCAACACGACTTGATCCCTTTTAGCCCCAATCTTGTGTGGTATTCTGTCAAAATGCCTGGTGGTTGGTGTAACAGCTTTAACACATTCTAGAGAAGGCAGAAACCTGGGTGTTTTTCATTCCCTATTTTAAAAATATAGATATAGATATAAAGAGGTATAAAATACATAAATATAAGCATATATAATTTTCAAACTATGTGTCCTTATATCAGGCCATGTGGGTAGGCAGAATTTAGCCCTGGGTCTGGCAAAGTTTCCTTTGTTGAAAAAAAAAAGGCACCAGGGGGCAAAACTATTCACAAAAATAAAAAGATAAATGCTTGAGTTCTTTTTTTTATTAAATTTTTTTTTTAGCGTTTATTTATTTTTGAGACAGAGAGAGACAGAGCATGAACAGGGGAGGGGCAGAGAGAGAGGGAGACACAGAATCGGAAGCAGGTTCCAGGCTCTGAGCCGTCAGCCCAGAGCCCGACGCGGGGCTCGAACTCACGGACCGTGAGATCGTGACCTGAGCTGAAGTCGGACGCTTAACCGACTGAGCCACACAGGCACCCCTCGAGTTTTTTTTTTTTTTTTAATGTTTATTTATTTTTGAGAGAGAGAGACAGAGCACAAGAGGAGATGGGAGGAGATAGCAGAGAGAGAGGGAGACAGAATCCGAAGCAGGCTCCAGGCTCGGAGCTGTCAGCACAGAGCCCGACGCGGGGCTCGAGCCCACAAAGGGAGATCACGACCCGAGCTGAAGTCGGACGCTCTACCGACTGAGCCACCCAGGCGCCCCAAAATGCCCACCTTTTAAAGTAGACTTAAACACCTCTGAACCGTGTCGAAACCACTCAGGTTGGTAATCGGAAGGGATTTTATTTTTCAGAAGTTGCCTAATCTAGAAGAGACAGGAAAACCCATCTTGGAACAAAGGTTGGATGAAAACAAAAACCTGGGAGCACAGGTAAGTGACAGGGCCGGCTCGCCCGTCTTTCTGCCTCACGTGCTTCATCCCTAGAGATGCTTCCTGCTATGAACAAGTCAACATGATAGCCGTGATCCACGACGCCTTGGGAATAGATGTGGTGTTTCAGATGGTCCTTCCTATTTGCAGTAGAAGGAGCCCTGGAGATGAACAGGTCCAACGAGCCCCAGAATGTGGAGCATGATCCTTGAACCATGAGTGACAGCTCTAGGCGTCGCAGGTTTAGCGTGGGTGGGACTGACATGGTGTTCGATACCATGGATGCACATTCCCTTTGACATTCTCTTTTAATGTTTCTGGTTACAACAGGAAAACCATTTTGGTTTGGGGCTTATGTGTCACCAACGCCTCTGTGACACTTGATGTTCTGTCTTTTTCAAAAACATTCAAAGATGTTATCGTGGTGCTTATTTTTGTTGGTTCCTTCTTACCGGTGACAAATGACAGTGGTTTTCCAGTCACCAATTTGAAAAGTTTCCTTTAAGGTAATAGAGGTAAAACCAGCGGGTTCCTTTAAAGACAAAGATGAAGCAAGTCAAGGTGAAGAAGGAAGCAGACAGGGCATCCCTGGTGAAGGTTGTCTGAGTACCTAGAGCCTGGAGAACAGGGAACCAGATCAGCTCCCTGGCTGGGGGCTGGGTGTGAGTGGAAGAGAGAAGGACAGAGACGTCTGATCATGTGGACATCTCGGGGGCAAATTGGGACGAGAACCCTCGTCTGAAAGTCTGAGATCAGGGTGCCAGCTTGGGCAGATCCTGGTGAGGGCTCTCCTCTGTCTTCTCATTGTGTCCTCAGGTGGCAGAGAGCAGAGACAAGGGCTCCAACAAGGGCACTAATCCCATCCCAGGGCCCCACCCAAATGACCTCATCTAATCCTAGTTACCTCCCAAAGGCCCATCTCCTACTACCTTCACCTTAGCGGGTGGCGTTTCAACATATGAAGTCAGACCCTAACGCTGAGTTCTTCTAGGCTGTGAGCTTTGAGATCACAGGTGGATGAGAGAACATGCAGTTTCATGAAAAGACTAAGACATTCAGACTTAGCTGACTCCGCCTAGAACTCTGGATCTTTATTTTACAAAATGAATGACCATAGGCAGCCCTTTGCTTCAGGGAGCATCAATCTCCCCACCTGTAACCTAACAAAGAGGCTTTTGATGATCCCCTGGAGTGGTTGCCACTAAAATTTTTTTTTTAATGTTTATTTATTCTTGAGAGAGAGACACAGAGAGAGAGAGCAGGGGAGGGACAGAGAGAGGGAGACACAGAATCCGAAGCAGCTCCAGGCTCCGAGCTGTCAGCACAGAGCCTGATGCAGGACTTGAACGCACAAACCGTGAGATCATGACCCGAGCTGAAGTCAGACTCTTAACCAACTGAGCCACCCAGGCACCCTTTGCTGAGAATCTTCGATAGTGCCTAGGCTTTGGGAAGACATCGGTTCCATATTTCAGAAACTAAAACTCATGAAAGGAAAACTCTAAATGAAACCTTATTAGCAAGTTAGAGAAATATTGTCGTATTAGGACAGATAGGTCAGCGTATTTGGATTTCTTCCGGAAATTTGGGGGGATCAGGTTTATTGCCGATGCTGAAATTAGAAAGGATTTTTTGAAAATTCTGTTCTTTGAGTAAATTTTTAAATCTCATCGAGTTTTCTTGCATTCTTTAAGGTTATAGATTTATTCATTGTCAATGTGTTTCTCTCTTTTTTTAAGTTTCTTTATTTCTCTTGAGAGAGACAGAGACAGTGCCAGCAGGGGGAGGGGCAGAGGGAGAGGGAGAATCCCAAGCAGGCTCCACACTGTCAGCACAGAACCCGATGCGGGGCTCAGACCCACGAACCGTGGGATCAAGGCCTGAGTGAGATCGTGACCTGAGCTGAAGTTGGACACTTAACCAACGGAGCCACCCAGGCACCTCTGTCCATTTGCTTCTTAGAACGGGCTTCTAATGGTTTGTTGAGAATACTGAATGAGATTTTATGTATTTAACACGCAAGATTATATATACAGTGCAATATATAATATTGTATATGTAAATACCATACTTTATATGTAACCGTGCTTTGAAAACATTAACATTAATTTGTTAGGCAAATGGTGCACGGTGGGGCTCCCCACACAAAACTGTACTTTTTCTGATATAAAGTCTAGAACGTTGAGCAAAACAGGAAAAGGGAGACACCCACAGCCTGGCGATCAAATCTGCCTCTGATCGATTACTTTCCTCCCTCTTCCAGCATCCTTGTTCCCCCACCCCCCGGCCTCTGAGTCAGCAGAACCCTGAGAAGAGATTCCACCTTTCTCAACACTGCCGGCTCTATTTCGGGGCACTGTTCAAAGCCATCGGCGTATTTAACAGCAGCCTGAGCAACAGCCAGCCCCCCGAGATCTTCATCGCGCAGAGCAAGCTGGTCATCATGGTGGGACAGAAGCTGGTGGATACGCTGTGCCAGGAGACCCAGGAGAGGGACATGCGCAATGAGATCCTCTGTGGCAGCAGCCACCTTTGCAGCCTGCTCAAGAACCTCGCGCTGGCCACCAAGCACGCCGTGCTCAAGTACCCCAGCCCGGCAGCCCTGGGGCACCTCCAGGCCGAGGCCCAGAAGCTGGAACAACACACTCGGCAATTCAGGGGGGCGCTGGAATGAGCCTCCTTCCCCCGCCTTCTCCCTGTTCACCTCTTAGCTTCAACTTGCCAGTCCCCAGCCGTGCAACTGTGTCCTATGCGAAAAGCCAGCCCGGGGCCACAGCAACGGGCAGAAACAGCCACGGTGGCCAAAGCCGGTATTGCCAAGGGACCAAGCTACCCCAGGACATTGACTTATCCCATAGAGAGCCAGGTATTAAGTAAGGACCTCGCTAAGGTTTTAGCACAGCATGTGGGGTCGGCGTACCAAGTGACATGGTAGAAACCAATTTTATGTTGGTTGAATGCACGCCTGTCTTAAATTCACTCATTCAACACTTATTTATTGGGCATGTACTATATGTCAGATTCTAGGTGCTGGGCCTATAGCAGTGGATCAGAGCCCTTGACCTCAGGGAGTTTACAATCCAGTGGGGAGAGGGACAAATGATGGAGAGATACATATACAACGTATCAGATGCTAGGGTGAAAGTCAAGGAGGAGGGACTTGTTTTCAGATGATCAATTCCTATTGCGACCGTTAGCAAGTGTTCTGTTTTTCATTTTGGACTGACTTAATTCTGTGAGATTTGGTACAAATTATGTATCTGCCTCTTACACTCTGTACATATTTGCTGTTTTATCTTAATCAAGTTAAAGACGCATGTTCTGTTTCCAACATAACACGTTCTGTTGGGTTCCTTGTTAATTTATTTTGTGTATCACAGATTCTGTGTCGGTAAATTCAGCATGCCCAATCAGAAAAGGCCGATGCTTCAACAGTCTCAAATCTGTCACCGTTTATAACGTTACGTAAATATAATCGTGACTCAAAACATCCTTCGTAGCAATCCTTTCCTTGGAAGAGTCGTTGATCCGTATCACCCGGGTTCTGGGGCCGAAGCAAAGCCTCCGATATTGACTCGTCTTACTCAAATGCTTCTCCCGGACGTGTGCAAGGAGACGCAGTAGAGGCCAAGTGCTCATGCGCAAGGCTAGCACGGAAAAGGCAAAGCCGTCCCTCGTGGTGGTGCAGGCAGGAGGTATGGTGTGGACAGGACACCGACTGCCGGGCACGGGTCTGAAGGTGGTGCAGGAAGCGCCTCTCGAATCAAACCACCTCCTTTTCCGCTCCTTGCAGCTGGGACTTCAGCTCCTGTTGCTATGGTTACAGCATCCCCTCCACACACCTCAGCCACTAAACGCCTTCTGCATTTCGGGCTGCAAGTGACCCGAAGTGTCACCAGATCCAGGCTCTTCGCCCGGTCGGCACTTCTAGATTGTTGACTGCTAGAAGGCTGGTTATTTTCACCGAGTTACTCTTAGGGTCCCTAAAGGAGGACCGCGTCTTTTGTGGGGCTGGCTTGGTTCTCTCCGCCAGAACAGGGAGGCCCCGTTCTTTGAACAGCCGTGATCGGTATCAGTTAGAACTTCTGTTGGAAGCGATCAAAAACCATATCCAATCTTTCTTAAGCAACAGAGGAAATTTGTTGACTCAAGTATCTTAAAATAGCCCAGGGGCAGCCTGGCGTTAAGGCCGGCTGGTGTGGGTGCCCAGTTTCTCAGTCCCGCTTGCTCTGTGTTAACACTCATGATTGCAAGGCGGCTGCCCCAGGTTATATCCTTGGTTTGTAGCCAAAGGAGAAGAAAATGGTTTGATTCTGCTTGGGCTGGCTTAGAGCAAGTGCCTGCCCCTGAAAGCCCACGACAAGCAGGGCATGTAATACCCAGGTTGACCTAGACGGGATTCACCCACATGCACACACACACACACACACACAGTCCCATGTGTCTGGAGAGAGGGAGAAGAATGGCCCTCCCAACAACTATCACGTGTCTGAGATCCCCCTGCTTTAAATCAACAAGTGAGCCTGCCGGTTTCATAGATGCTGAGAGAAGACACAGACGCTGGCATCAGAGGGTATGTGTGGGGTCCCCAAGATCACCCCTAGGTCCAATGATTCGCTAGGAGGAATCCCAAGACAGCATTATGTTCGCGGTCGTGGCTATGATTCATTGCAGTGAACGGGGCCAGCAAAGGGAAAGGCTCAGAGAGTGAGGTACAAAGGACACCAGGCTCAAGTGGCCAACAGTCCTGTCCCCGTGGTCACACGGGACACTTCTAATTCCCCCAGCAACAAGTTGTGACAACACACGTGCGATGTTCCCAGCCAGGGAAGCTCGTGAGAGCCTCACGCCCGGGGTTCCTATGGTCGGAAGCCTCTCCAGAGCATTTTCCCTAACTCCAGGCTCCCAGAAGGAGAGCACGTAGCCAGCACGAGTGACACTCGTTGTATGAACAGCTTAGGCAGACTGACCCGTTCTTATCAACCCTGGGGATGCTGGGAACCCTCCCCAAATGCCAGCTTTTATAAGCAACCAAAGGCCAACCTCATGAGCCAGCCTTCTAAGGACACTATTCAGGCGAGCTATGTCACAGAGACAAAGGAGTTTCCTCACAGCATCGCAAGCATTGCTTCACCTTTCCTTCTTTCCACCTGACCCCAAGTCCCAGGGCAAAGCAAAGGAGGGCACAGGTGATGCTGTGCGCACTGGGGGCTTGTGTCAAAGCCAAAGAACTCTGAGCGTAGGCGACCCCGGTCTTTTATAATGGCCTCTGTGCAGACCTGGCCAAGTTTTGCCTCAGAGGGAAGCATGACCTTTACTGGGCAGCAAACAGAGCTCTCTTTCTGCTCCAGAGGGAGACATCACCTCTCTCTTCCAAGGGTGTTTGCTGAAAACAACCTAGAAGAGGTAATCCAGAACAAAATGCCGTCAGTGCCTCTGCCCAGAGGACATACAGAAATGCGAGAGACCCTGGAGAGTTGCGTCCCAACAGGGGCCCCGACCCAAGTCAGGAATGTTGTTGCAAGAAGGAGGGGCGGCTGCGGGGAGGCACCCATGGGTGTTCACGCCAGCGGGCAAGATGATTTTCGCACAATAGTAATGACAGCAGTACATATTGAATAAGTGATTACTACCTTCCAGACCCTGTTCTAACGCTTTAGATGTTTTAACTCATTCGGTCCTTCATAAGTGAGAGGCTCTAACAGGTAATCAACAGACCTCCATTGCTTTCAGAACACTACAGACGTAGGTAGGCAGACAGGTAGAGAAACATATGTGGTTGGGGCACCCGGGGGGCTCAGTCGGTTGAGCATCTGACTCTTGATTTCAGCTCAGGTCATGATCCCAGGGTCATGGGATCGAGCCCCACGTTGGGCTCAGGGCTGAGCATGGGGTCTCCTTGTGATTCACTCTCTCTCTCTCTCTCTCTCTCTCTCTCTCAAATAATAAATAAATAAATAAAAATTTAAATTTAAATATATCTGGAGACATATTTGTCTCTCTCTATATTTTTGTACATATTTGTGTGTGTATATATATATTTGAGATGAGTTCAAACCAAGTTCAACTTTGTTGACAAAGTACAAAACCATTGGCTTTAAAACAATTGAAAACTGCTGCTGTTAGCTAAATGTGTTTCCTTCCCTTTTTTTTTTTTTTTTGAAAGAGAGCAGTTATGGGATGAGTTTCCACTAATTCAATAGGACCATTACTTCTGAAAAACATTTAAAAGTAGAATAGTATCAGTTGTTGTTGTGTGTGTGTGTGTGTGTTTTTTTTTTTTACCTTCAGCAACGTTTTGCTGAGTAGTTTTCTTTAATGCCCAGAACTCTGTACTGCTTCCTTTCAAGGTAGGAAGAGGAAATAGTGGCTGGTGTGGTGGTGCCCGTGGTGATAGCAACTTGACCTCAATTAAGTTAAATTTCATCAGGGGGATGGAAGTGACGAGGAACCCAGTTAAGAGATCTTCCAGTGTGACAAGCGCTGGCGAGCTGTGTTTCTGGTTTGGGGGCAACTATCTTTTTTATATATACACACAAAACAGCTTTTAAAAATTTTATATTCTCCCCCAATATGCATCCAGCTCTCCCAACGCTTCCCATGTGCAAAAGTCTCCCGTTTAGGGTAGGCTGATTTGCCAATGCCTTTTTCCTTTCATTCATTCGTGGGACAAATATTTACGGAGTATCTCCCCTTTATCAGGCCTCTGCTGAGCACCAGAGGTGTTGCAGGGGACAAAACAAAGGTTCTGCATCGTGCAGCCTTCCTTCCAGCTGAAAGGGGGGGCGGCAGGAAACCAGGGCGAGAAGAGGTGAGGTGAGTGAGGCATTCTCCTTGAATGCAAAATGTAAAGGGGCACCCGAAAACCTAGCAACCAAGATACATTTTATTTTGATGCAATATTTAAACAATCATAATCAATGCAAAAAAAAAAAAATCCACGGCACACAAGATGTCAAAATTTAAATTTATAATATGATGCCAGGGGTGGTAGGTGCCATGATGAAATTAAATCAAGGTGGGGGTAGTGGTCAGAGGAGAAGCTCGGAGGAGGGCCACTTTATTTTACTTGAACCCTCCTTCGGACATCCTCTTAAGTGTAACCTTGAATGATGTGGCTGTAAAAGTCTTAAAGAACCGTAACACATATTTGTTGGTTTTTCATGCCAACTCTCAAAATGAGTCACTTTGCCTGTCAGCCTTGTCCAGACAGAATTTTATTTATTTGTATTTGTATTTTTTTTTATTGAGAGAGAAGGAGGGAGAGAGAGGGAGAGAATCTTAAGCAGGTTCTATGCTCAGCACAAAACCCGACGTGGGGCTCGCTCCCACAACCCTGGGATCACGACCTGAGCCGAAATCGAGAGTCAGACATTCAGACTAAGCCACCCAGGTGCCCCCAGACAGAATTTCAAACTACAGCGCAGGGGGAGAGCTCACAGGAAATCAAACCCTCAACGGTTCAGAAGACTAAAACATTTGGAAACAATTGCAACAGGCAGTAGGAACATTTAAACTACTTGTTCTTGGCCGGGGCCTCAGGGGCTGGTGAATGAGCTACATTTTCGTATTAACTGCAGCAATATTTTCTATGCACGACCGGATATTTTTCCACGGGGAGTGAGTCCAGACTTTTTCTCAAATTCTCCAGTGGGTCCAAACACCCTTTTGGGATTAAGAAATACTGGTTTTGCTAGGGGCTCATGGTTTTCTTTCTGTTGGTTTCATCCATCTCCGGCCCTTCACATCCACAGCCAGGCTGGGGCAAAGCTGTCGTCAAAGATCCTCACAAGGGAGTATCCTGTGTCAGTTCGTTCAGCAAAGGCAGTGGAAGGTAACAGCAGGTGATGGCTCCAGTGTGTCTAATGTGGCTCAAGCAAAATGGCACAAAGCGCGTGAAACACCGAGTGAGGTACCTGATACTTAGCCGGCTCTAAACACAAATGAGTTGCTACCGCTGATATTAACTATATAAAAGCTTAAGCTGTGTATTTTCGGTAGCACAGCGTAGCCTAATAGCCAATACTCTAAATGAGGAAACCAAGGAGGAAGAGAAAAAAGAATCCAGCTGCCTGAGTTTCAACGGCCCACCCAGTGGTCACTGCTTTGCTGGGTGTCACGGTAGCTTTGGGGGAGAGGTTAAGGAACATGGCATTTGTAGTTCCATGGGCCTCACTTGAGAAGGCCTCTCATCTTGAACTCCTGTTACTCACCTGCCGTGTGCCCCTGAGCCAAGACACCTTGCACAGCTCAGTCTCAGGTTTGTCATTCGGAAAATGGAAGGCGCTGTACCCCCTGCCTCCTAAGTTACAAAGACAGAGGAAACCGTGCCTCCCAATCTCCCGGTCCGCCGCCATGGTTAAATGCAGAGCAGGTATTTTTATTTTCACTTCTCCAAATGAGCTAGGGGAGGGGCAGACTCTGTTGCCAGAAAAGAGCACTGGTTTGAGAGTCTGTCTAAAGATCTTTGGGTTTATGCTATTCCGTCCCTGATTTTCCATCCTTTGGGGGAGAAAAGTAATCTTGGAACCCAGTCCCAGCTCTCCCTCCTACCAGCTGTGGGACCTTGGGCGAGTCCTTTGATCTTTCCAGGACTTCTATTTCTGTACTTGTAAGCTTTCCAGGCCTCTATTTCTGTACTTGTAAATGGATTCCCCTAGTACCTAGCAGTTTTAGGGCCTGCCCAAACTGGACTTATCACCCTCGCTGAACGTGTCTGTACTTCCTTTGGTCTTATTGTGGAAATACATACTGAGCGAGCCAAAGGTTCTTCCAGGCACCGAGGCTACGATGGGGACTAAAACAAAGTCCCCACGCTCACAGTTTACAATTCCTGTGATTGGCATAAAAATAAATCATAAGGCAATGAGAGACCAACGGATTAAAAGGTTTATTTTCTTTAAATTCCCATCAATTGCAGTCACAGAGAATCCAATGTTACAGTCCTTGAAGTTTTCATATCCACGTTTTCTGTTCCCAACTGGGGAATATTTTCAGGGTTGTTTGTTTGTTTATGTCTCACTGTGGTCAGCAAGGTAACATCCAATCGTATAGGTCCACCTTACTCGCTGTGGTTAGACTTTCCCCTAATATTTACCATAATTAAAGGAAAAACTAGAAAGAGAGTCAAGAGCCTGAAAGCAGACAGTCATGGATTTTAGCCGGGGTTTTGCAAGAGATTTGGCCTCTCATTATGGACCTAATACAACCTATCTCTTGGAAAAGGCAAGCAAACATCAGCGTAGCCTTGATAGAGCTGCCTCTGTTCACTACACCTGCTTTTTAATAAATTAAGGGGGGCTGTGGATCGGATACATTCCTGCACCAACTCTGCAACATTTCATCTATAGACGGTCCACACGGCAGTATGAAAGTTGCAGGCCTAGAGAATCTTACTCCCCCAGAACCTCCTAGAACACCACTTCACGGGATTTGTTGAGAGTGTTAAAGTCACGGTGGCGCTCAGTTACAAGTTCTCCTTTGCACACGTGATGGTTCTCTGACACAACGGATGTCATTCACATGCATCATTAATTGCGTTAATAAAATGCGCCCCTTTCCCTCCAGGCGCTCCCATTCCGGGGATGTGCCAGACCCACAGTCAGACGTGCTGGGGTGGGTCGGGGCCCGAGAACCGGGGATGCTCCTGAGTCACCCCCGCTCCCGAGCCGCGGCGAGCGACCGCCACAGGGCGGCAGAAATCCAGCGCCCACCGGGAGGAGGGAGGGACGCCCCGCCAGCCCCTCGGCGCGCAAGGCTTCGCGCGCGCTCCGGCAGGCCGGGCCGCGGGGCCTCGCCCACCGCCTAGCGACGCTCGCCATGGCAACCGGGGCTTGGCAACGGATCCGCCCCACTGCGTGGCGGCGGGCGTAGCGCGTCATCCAGGCGCGCCGGAAGTGACCGCGGCGGTCGCCGGGAACTCCCGGAAGTGGTCGCTCCTGGGGATTCTGACTCCGGGTCTGCGATGGGTTGCGACGGAGGAACCATCCCCAAGAGACACGAACTGGTGAAGGGGCCGAAGAAGGTTGAGAAGGTCAGCGACGTGGGCCCGGTGGGGGCCGGGGGTGTGGGGTCCCCAGGGAGCGAGGGGGAGGTGGGGGTGGTGTGAGCCAGCGGGGCTCCTGACGCTGCCGTGCTCTTTTGGAGAACTCAGAATTACCGACAGTATTAATATCAGACCTTTATTGAGTGCTTGCTTTTGCCGTTCACCTGGGGGTACGCTTTATATGGGGTAGCTCGTACAGTTCTTACTGTCATTATCCTCGCTCTTCGGACCTAGAAATTGAGGGCCGGGAGGACAAAGTTACCCCTCTAGTTAAGTGCCAGGGCCAGGATTTAAAGCCCGTCTGCCGTTAGTTAGTAACAAGGATACGGGTGGCTGCTGTTGGTTGAGTTTTGTACACACCAACTTCCTTTTCTCCGGGAATTCTTCCCAAAGGTTCCCTTATCCACACGAGAGCAGGCCCTTCTCCTAAAAAGCTATCTTACCACTCTGTGCACTGCCTTCGTGGTTGATTAAGGTCCGTCACAGAGAAAGGTAAGCTCCCTGTGGCAGAGGCTTTGCCTTTTCCCCCTCTACAACTAGCACAGTTCCTGGCACAGTAAATATGGTGAGTACCCAATGAATGAGCGGGTAGTTGTTAATTCCCATAGGTAACTGAGAACATTGTATATAATTTCCATGCTGCTAACACGAAAACTGAGTCAGTAACATGACCAAGATCACACAACTGATAGCTAATGAAGCCGGGATTTCCAACCATTTTTGCAGGAATTCAAAGGTAGCATTAGTAATTACTTTTTTTTTTATGCTTTATTTATTTATTTTTTAATAATTTACGCCTGTCATGGGGCACCAACCCATGACATCAAGATCGAGAGTCACATGCTCTACCGACTAAGCCAGGCGCCCCGAAGCATTAGTAATTGCTTTTTAATAACAGAAGGCGCCCCGAAGTGTTAGTAATTCCTTTTTAATAACAGAAGGCATGTAAAGCACCCAGTTTAGTGCCCGGCACACGTGGGTGCTCCATGTATTCTCCATTCAGCAGCTGGAGAAAGCTTTTTGAAAGGTAAATCTCATATATCACCCCTCTGTTTAAAACCGCCCAGCAGCTTTTTGTCATATTCAGAAGAAAATCCCACCAGGTCTTGTGTGATCAGATGCCTTGTCTCTCTCACCCCTCATCTTCTACCCACCCCCCCTCCAGGTCTTTCGTTCTGTTTCAGCGACACAGACCTTTGTTCTTCAGCCTGGAGTAGAATGTCCACAACCTGATACATCGTTCACCGAGATATCATTCACCTCTGTTACTTCGTTCAGTTCTTTCCTCAAATGTCATTTCAGTCCACTGTTGCAAAATACATTCCCTCTCTATCCTCTTCTGCTGCTTTGTTTTTCTCTATGGTATTTAATCACAGTTTTTATTTGTTTATTGTCTGTCTTTCTCTTATGTGAACAGAGACCTTGTGTGTCTTACCTCTGCCACACAGTCAACACCTGGTAGATAAGTGTTGGATGCAAGAATGAATGAGCACTCAAGAGATTGGAGGCGCCCTCTGATCACACCTACATGTGCATAGGCTAATGCTGGAGAGTCGACGTTCATAAGAGCTTTGCCAGAAAAGCATGCAGCTGGTTTTGTTAACTCATGGCCAGGGCTGAAGAGGAGCACCTTAATGAAAAGCTCGGCAGGGTGTCAGAAGGGGACAGAAAAGAAGAAAGGGTGATCGGAGACAGCCGGAGCGCTCAGGCAGGATAGATTTGTGTTATTCTTATTTGTTCAACAAATACTTTATTAAATGCTTGCCATGGGCACCATTCTAGGCCCTGGGGACACAGCAGGGAACAGAGTCCAGCCTTTGCATTGCTTACATTTCGGATAGATATATAGTAATTTAAAAAAAATTTTTTTTAATGTTTATTTATTTTGGGGGGCGGGGAGGGCAGAGAGAGAGAGACACAGAATCCGAAGCAGGCTCCAGGCTCTGAGCTGTCAGCACAGAGCTCGATGTGGGGCCTGAACCTATGAACCGACCGAGCCACCCAGGTGCCCCAGATATATAGTAATTTAATATTTTTGACTACTCATATGGTGTGTTTGGTCTGGAATTTAAGACCTTGCCCTGAAAAGAAGACAGACCTTGGAAAAAAAATGTTTTCAGAAGTTTTGGGGGGTTACCAATTTTTAGATCCCTGGGTAAAGATTAGTTTATGGCTTTTCTCCCTGCCCCCACCTCTCCCGATATTTTTTGAATCAGCTAAGGACTATGGGTAAAGAAGGTAAGGGATCCAGAAAGTAGATCCTGGACTTGAATGGCTTTTTTGCATCTGCAGACAATGTAGTAAATTGACCTCACTGGTGGCAGGTTTTCTCAGGGCTCAGCTACAGTGTGAATTTTGATAAAAGCTGTTTAAGCTGTCAAAGTGTGGCTCTTGGACCTGGGGTATAGATAGAATAACGGTTGCCATAATGCGGGTTTTATTTTTATTTTGTTCTGTTTGAAATAATAGGCAATAGAAAGTAGCGATTAGAAGCATGGTCTCTGGAGCTGGCCTGCTTGGGTTCTTAGCTCCTTCATCTGCTTGTTGTGTGACCTCGGACATGTAACCTAACCTCTTGGTACTCCCAATTCCTCAATAACAAAGTAAAAATACTAAGCTACAGGGTTTTTATGAGGGCTAAAAGATTAAGTCACAGAAACTGCTTAACATAGCGCTTGGCACACAGTAAACACTTAAGCAGTTGTTACTGTAGAAATTAAATTGAAGGGAATTTTTCCTCATTTTTGTCTTTTCCTATTTTGTCCCACTTATGCCATCCTATTATATTATTCAGGTTTGGCATTTTAGGAGGGGAAAAGAGAGGGACATGGAATATTATGTAGGTGAAATAGCATTTGAGGGCAATGGAAGGTCTTATGTTTGGGTTTTCATAATGTGGGTAAGGATTTGATATGCTCCCTAATGAACAGTGTTAAATTGGTGATTTTTATTAAGAATTCTGTAGCCTTTGGGCACCTGGGTGGCTCAGTTGGTTAAGTGTCCCACTTCACCTCAGGTCATGATCTCGCAGTCTATGAGTTCGAGCCCCGCATCGGGCTCTGTGCTGACAGCTCAGGGCCTGGGGCCTGCTTCGGATTCTGTCTCTCCCTCTCTCTCTACCCTTACCCCTCTCTCGCTCTTTCTCTCTCTCTCTCTCTCTCTCTCTCTCAAAAATAAACATTAAAAAATTTTTTTTAACTACATTAAAAGAATTCTGTAGTCTTTGTGCTGAACTTTAAAAAACAACAAACCTATTTTCTGAGTCCTGAGTCCTTATATTCTGCTAAAGCTTTGGAGCCTTTCCCATTGATAGAAATTAAGCAGTACTGCTTATTGTTTTCTATATGGCTTCTCTAACTTACTGTTAAGATACAAATTAGTATTTGGGCTAATACTGGCCAGGGCTGCCTGGCTGGCTCAGTTGAAAGAGTGTGTGACTCTTGATCTTGGGGTTGTGAGTTCGAGCCCCACATTGAGTGTAGAGATTACTACAAAGAATAAATAACTCAAAAGGATGCAAATGCTAATATTTATATGCAGCTTGCATAGGCAATTTAATTATTTGATGTGAATGTTTTGTTTTAGGTATCACATTTAGAGGGAACTTATTTGACATGGTGTTGATTACTTTGACTTTTTAAGTCCCAGCTTCGTGTGTTGCTATCTTTGATTTCAAAGACAAAAATCATCACATGTGGTAAAACTGAATTAGCCTTTATATGTAGAACTGTGGACCATATGTCTTTCGGAGGTGAAAGTTAATTGAAGGGATTTTTTTTTCCCCTTAGGTTGACAAAGATGCTGAACTAGTGGCCCAGTGGAACTATTGTACTTTAAGTCAGGAAATACTAAGGCGACCCATAGTTGCCTGTGAACTTGGCAGGTATGGTTCCTTTACTTAATTGAGATGAGTTTTTATTCAGTAATTTTTAAAAGAATTTCGGTGTGTAAGTACGGTTCTTGATTCATGAAATGTGAATCATCTCAAACAAATGTGTGAAGCCTAGGTTATCATTCCTTGTCTCTGACCATGTTTCCGCATTTTCCTGTTCAGTTTGATTTATTTAATTCATGATCTGAAAATTCAGGGGCCAGTAGGAGCTCCGTTAGAAACATAAATGCATGAAGGAGCCATGTGGGGCTGTAGGGAATGGTGGGGACTGGAGAAAACTGGAGAGTCCGTGTCCTGTCTGAAAGGGCAGCTGCTACCCATTTCCCGTCAGCTGTTGCTGTTCCAGAAAGTGGGCCCAGTGGTTCCAGAACCGGTGATTTTTGTTTTCCCCAGGGAAAGTTGAAAATGTGTACTTTTGTATTAAATTCCCATACTGTTCAGATCCCAATCAGTCCTCAGATTGCCAGGTTGCAACCCTTGGTTTAAACTACTTTCTTTCTCTGTATGCTGTGGAGATAGTTGAACCAGGATTTAATTTACTTTTTTAGCGATGCAAGCCATTTCTGTTATCCAGTGTAGATGACTTTGGATTGAGCTCAGTTGGGTTCTTCCTCCTTTGTGTGGCGGTTGATTGTTGCCACAGTGTTTGGACTGACCCTTATTGTTGCAGACTTTATAACAAAGATGCCGTCATTGAATTCCTTTTGGACAAATCTTCCGAAAAGGCTCTTGGGAAGGCAACATCTCACATTAAAAGCATCAAGGTAAGACAGGTGATTCTGAAGTGCTCCAGGGGTGTCAGTGGCTAAGATTTATTTTGTAGAATTCGTGCACATTATAGACTGAAGGCTGAGATTTGGAATTCCAGTCCCACCCAGCCATCTAATAAGAGTGTGATTTGGGGTAGGTCACTTAAAGCTCAAGCCAGAAATTCCCACACCTGGCCTTCCTGCATTATAAATCTGTTATGATGTAATATGTGCAAAAGAACTTTGAAAATTGTTAATGTGATGAATAAATGTTTGGAGACATCATTTTTGTATTTAAAGCTTGGCTACTTGAATTTTTTATTCAATTCTATAATTCTTATGGAACTAGAGACTTCTAGGTAGATCACTATGAAATCAGTGTAGTATTTCTTGCTACTTAGACATTCTGATTGGCAGTTAAAGTTCTTTCATAAAAATGGGAAAACAAGGGGGTACCTGGGTGGCTCAGCCAGTTAAGCATCCGACTTCAGCTCAGGTCATGATCTCATGGTTCATGGGTTCGAGCCCCGCATCGGGCTCTGTGCTGACAGCTCAGAGCCTGGAGCCTATTTCAGATTATGTGTCTCCCTCTCTCTCTGCCCCTCCCCCACTCGCGCTCTGTCTCTCTCTGTCTCAAAAATAAACAAACATTAAAAAAAGGTTTTTTTTAAATGGAAAAACAAGTTTTTAAGTAAAGGAAGTTGGTTGAGAGGACAAAATCTTTCAAATCTGGTCGATGGGAGAAAAATCAGAAAAGTGGCAGAGAACTTGGGGACCATCAAGCTTGTCAAACACTTCATCCCACAGGTGGGAATTCTCACTATCCATGACTTTTTGAGGCCACACAATGAATGACACATTTAACCCAGAACCAGAATGCCTGACTCCCCATGTAAGGCTTCGGGTTTTTCTTTTCTTTTTCTTTTTAAAATTTTTATTATGATATTAGGTTTTTTGTTTGAATTCTTGCAATGATTACAGGATACAAGAACAGTTAATTTCAGGCAAATTAGTAATTCTGAGATGTAGCTAAAGTCATGCTTTAGAAATAGCCATGTTGATTTCTGTCACCTTTTATCTTGGGAAGAGAATTCATTCCTTAAAAGACCCATGGTAGCGTAGTGATCTTATTTGAATATGATGATCATTGAAATTAATTTATACAGTTCTATATTGAAAATAATATTCGAGGTACATGGTTGAACTTTTAATTTTAATGCAAAAAAGAAAACAATTCCAAGAAATCAGAACTGTAAAAGCAGAAGGATTCAGATAAAATGATGCAAATATGCCAGATTATCATTACTGTCATATACTGGTCCACACATACTTCGAGAACTTGAGGAGACACATGGCCGCATCAACCAGGAAGCCGACCCAAGGCACAGTGGCTTTCCTTTCAAGGCTCTCGGCTGCTGTCCGGAGTGCTGAAATCAAAATGGTGGGTTAAATGTCAGATGCTCAAGTGGAGCCATTAGATGACTCCTTGTGAAGGTGAATTTTTGAAAACCCGAATGGCCAGATCTTGGGATCTAGTAGTATTCTCTGGCTAATATTCTGCTTTGGATATTAGACCGTGGTCTCACAGATTTTACTGTCTGTTCAGTTATTAAATAAACATGGGCGGCCAGTAATATGGAACACCTCAGTGAGGATTCATCTGCAGGGAAGGAACGTGTTCCTTTCTGGATGAAACGGATACAGAGCTTTCTCTTAGTGGCGTAGTTTTTCACGTCCAAAGTTACTTTTCCCTAAATGTCAAAATAATTGTAAAGTAGAATTTAACTAATTCACTTGCCAGTCAGTGAATTGGAAAACTCGTTTCCTATCACAATTTGTGGTTTCAGTTTTTCTTCATATTATAAGTGACGGCCAAAGGAAAGTAGGAAGAAGAGGTTTGGACGGGAAAGGACTGTAATAACAATTTCTCTGCTGACTTCGGCGGCCGTTGAGGCTGAGGAGGATCCACTTATCAGATAAATTCTTAAAATATTGATGTTTTTTCGCAGAACGTGACAGAACTAAGGCTTTCTGATAATCCCGCCTGGGAAGGGGATAAAGGAAACACAAAGGGTGACAAACACGATGACCTCCAGCGGGCACGTTTCATCTGCCCCGTTGTGGGCTTGGAGATGAATGGCCGGCACAGGTCAGTGATGGATGTGGGGCAGCTGCTGGAGAGTCCGGTCAGACGGACGGGCACTGTTAGGGTTTGCGCTGTAGCTTTATGATCGCACAGACTGCTTAAAGCGTCCTTTGGTTTGGGGGTGCCTCGGAGGCAACAGAGCTGGCACAAGGCCGTGTTAATTCCCTGGCGGCCGTTTGTGACGTGGTGTCCAAGCGCACCCAGCTTCGGTGCCTGTGCCTTCTGTTCCTGAGAGGAGGAGAGCCGAGAGTAGGGAGGGATTTTTAAAATTCCTCATGCGACACGGGAGGTGCGTTATTTGGTCTTTTCCTCTGGGAGAGAAAGCAAAGGACAAATGTTGCCCACCAGACAACTTCCATTTCCTCATAACTGCCGAAAAACAGGCAGCGGAAAATCGTTTTACCGAATGTGTGGTCAGTCAGTCAGCTAAAGACCCAGCTGGTGATGGTAACTTGCTTTAAATTTGGAGCGAACAAATCCTCTGAGCAGAGCACCAGAAATCTTAAGGTTGACATTTGTGTAGCGAACGTAAGTGACCTGTGTACTTTTGCCTTAAAAAATATGAGTGTTGAATGGCTCAGTAGGTGCCTTTTTATAGGATGCCTCAGTGTGAGCCAAAGGTTTAACCTCTTTTCCCACCATTTAGAAATATCTTTAAAAGCTGGTAGTCCCAGTTGTCATCTGGAATCTTCTGCCTAACACATTACATGTGGAAGGTAGTAATTTTTGACCATTTTCATTCAGGAAATGGGGTTAGGCTGGGGGCAGAGGGGAGACGTAGCTCACCTAAGTAAAAACTTCCGTTGGTCTGTAAACAACCACATTGAACCTGGAGCATTCTGGCACCTTTGCACACTTCTGCTTAACAGACGTGTGTGCGCCATGCGGGGCAAACTGTGCCTGAGGGAGGAAGCACCGTGCTCCGAATTGGAATAACCTGTGGCTTTATGGATTTGGAGAGAAGGAAAATTTTCGGCCCAGGGAGCTTTTAAAGATGCTACTCTTCAGACAGTGTGAATTTAAATCCTTTAAGCCCCTCAGAGTTGACCATTTAGTGGTAACTGAGGTGGTGGATATGTTAATTGGCTTGATGGTGATCATTTCACAGTGTGTGTACGTATCAGATCAAGTTGTGCACCCTGAATGTATATAATTTGTGTTTGTCAATTATACCTAAATAGAGCTGAAAGAAGAATTAATCAATTAGTTAAAAAGCTAAAGTTCACTGTTAGGGTCAAGCAGGCAATATTCTGGGGAAGCCGACTCACCTACCTAAGCTTGTCCTACTTTTGTGTGTGTTTCTGCACATGGGTACATACACATTATCTCGAAGTGAAAGTCATAACATAAAGGTCAGCACCTCTGCCTAGTTCCTTCCTCGGTTTCCCTCACCCCCAAGGAAAACCCCCTGACCGTGGAGCAGTCCCTCCCATTCCCCAGCCCCTGGCCACCGCCAGTCTGCTGTCTGTCTGCATGGATTTGCCTCTTCTGGATACTGCCTATACATGGAATCATTCAGTGTTTGACCTTTTGTGTCTGGCTTCCCACTTTTTTTTTTTTTTTTTTTTTTTTTTTAAAGAAAACCATGGTTCACCCTGAAAGAGGAACTTAGCAGAAACAGACTCAACTCTGGGGTCTTGAGCAGGGGTTACCTATGGCTTTTGCTTCAACTGGTTTCCCTAGTTTTTCCCTTTCATCCCCTAGCTAATCTCTCTTTTCTCTTCCCAGTGAATTTGTGTGTTTTGGCTTTGCCCTCCTGCTATTAATAGGGCCTCCACACTAGAAAATTGATTTGGGGGTTACTTTGTACATTTATTAAATGTTATATAATAAAGATTCAAATATAGAGAAAAATAGAAATAAGTGACTGGTGTAATGAAAACATTGAGCCTTTGTTTAAAGAAAAGTAAACAAATTTAAATTACTAGTAGTTAGTAAGCATCCATAAAATAGAATTTTTTTTTTTTTTGTCGTAAACAACAGTAAGTGAATTTAGTATGGTTGTTGTTAATTGGGTTTTTGTTGAGGCAAGCTGCATCCACTCTAATCCCTAGGGAATTGGAGAGACCTTCTATTGAGGCATTTTTAGAGGAACAGGTAAAGTAAAATGTACACCTGATGATTTTTGCCCCTTTCCCCCAGTCCTCGCCTCCAGCGGCAGCATTCTTGACTGTTTGGAGTTTAATGCCCCCTGCAGACCCGCCCAGCACCAATGCACATACACCACACTTCCCTATGCCTCTGCCAGTAGAAATGTAAACGTGTTCAACACAGTGTACATATCGTAACCTCTTTTTTGTCCTACTTCTCTAATTTGAGTATGTTTTTATAGCCTTGCATACAGATTTACCTTACTCTTTTTATAGCTGTGTGAGTGTTCCAAACTTACGTACCCATTCCTCTGCTCACAAACATTTAGGTGCTTTCTTTTTCCTTGTTCCAAGCAGCGCTGTCCTACACAGCTTCATAAATACATATTTACGCATCCGTACCCTCGTGGGCAGGTTTTATAGGAGACATTCCGAAAGGTGATTCTTGTGCGGGACTCTGCCAAATTGTCCTTCTAAGTTGCACCGTGCTGCACCACCCCCCGCCCCCCAACAGACATGCCTGTTTCCTCAGTTTCCTGCTGGACACCTTCAGTCTCTTTTGTCACTGTCGGATACGTAAAACATTATATGACGTTTTGCAGTGAATTTCTGTAACAGTTGCGGTTAAACATTTTTTATGTTTTGGCCAATTATAGTTCTTTTGTGAATCACATGTGAATGTCTTTTGCCCATTTTTCTAGCACACTGTTTATTTTTGCTTTTTAAGAGCATTTTGAATACTCCTACTCAATCTCATATATATATAAAATATTCTCTGAGTTCCTATTCTGTCTTTTGACTTTTTATGTTTGTGGTTTTATTTTTAATGTATTTATCTTATTTGTAGGAGAGACTTGATTCTAAAGGATTTTTGCAAGGCAGCAGGAATGGGACTGTGGCCTGTATTTTTCTCTATTTCTGTTTCTTTTTCTACGTATAAATAGGTATATAGGACGTACTAGTTTTTTTCCGGTAATGGAATCAAATGTAACCATTTTTCTGTTTTAGTCCCTGGCCTTTGTCTAAACTGAACAAATGTTAGCTGATAATCCGGCTGTAATTTAAAAATTATTACTTAAGTCAACTTCCATTTTGGATTCTTTCTCCAGGTTTTGCTTCCTGCGGTGCTGTGGTTGTGTGTTTTCTGAACGAGCCTTGAAAGAGATAAAAGCAGAAGTTTGTCACACGGTGAGTTGTTGACACATGTCAGTTGTTCCTTCTTGGTAGCTGAGGAAGTCACACGGTTTAGGGTTCCTCCTTCCATGTGTCATTTCAACATGCTTCAGTTCTTTCTGAAATAGATCTGATTCGTTGTTTTTCTGCTCAAAGCCCTTCCATGGCTCGTCTTTGTTGGAAACAGACCCAGACAGCCTTTGGTGACCAGTCCCTGCAGGCCTGTCCGGCTCAGGCCAAGCTTGGGCTGCTCCCTGACCTCCCTGCTGTGCCTTTGTTCTGTCTTCCGTGACCTACCAGCCTGGGGAGGTCATGCCCCCTGTGAACCTTTGCTGCTGAGCCTCCTTCCCTGTTCCCCGGGCACCTTGTTAGCTCGCTCTCCTCATCAGAATGTAATTGGTATTTCCATGGTGGTTTTCCCACAGGACTGGGGCGGTTACTTTGTTTTTGCCCTCCCCCCCCCCCCATAAGACTTTATTTATTTTTTTTTTTTAGAGTAGTTTTGGGTTCTCAGCAAATTAAGAGGAAAGTAAAGAATTTCCCCTATTCCTTCTGCCCCCCCCCCCCCATCAACATCCCCACCAGGGGGTACATTTGTTACAACTGACGACCCTGCCTTCACACACCATCTCCCAGAATCTCCAGTTTACGTGAAGTTTCACTTGCACATCCCGTGGGTGTGGAGAAACGTGGGACGATGTGTACCCACCATTGTAGCATCACACACAGTATTTCCGCTGCCCTAAAATTCCCCTGTGCTCCTCCTGTGAGCGTTTGGGAGCGGGGGCGAGGCTTGTCTGTCTCATCACCCTCCAGAGCTTATTCTCTGCAGGGCACGTGCTGTGTCCTCAGTAAGTGCTCACACGAGAGAGCAAATACATGATGTAGGAGCTCACCTGTTCGGGTCACATGACACAAATACCGATGGCCCCACTTTCCCAGTGTTGCTGCGGCAGCCCCCAGACATTTGTGTCTCTGGCCTGCTGTTCGCCTGCGGAAAACTTACCGTTTAGTTTAACACCGTGGATGCCAACAGCTCCCGATTGTACTTTCACCCATGTTAACTCAGCTTGGATTTCAAGCCCCTCGTTCTGGTTCTCCCTGTTGTGAATTATCCTTTCGTTGAACAGCTTTCACTGAACACCTGTCAGGGGCCAGCCTGTGTCCTGAGCACTATATGGTGGGAGAGCCTAGTGGGTGAGATCGTCACAGCCCCTGCCTTCACGGACCCCACATCCCAGTTGGAGAGGCACTCAGACAACAGGGAAGGAGGCTCAAGGCAGTAGCGACTGTGACAGATGCCAGGAAAGAAACGGGGTGACGTCCCAGAGGGAGAGAGGCTGGCGCAGTGGTGACAGAGGCGCCCCTGGGGGCTTGAGCTGACCTGAAGGGCACAAAGGAGCCAGCCAAGCAGAGTTGGAGCCAAAGCTGGGAAGTGACAGGATGTGGCTAGTGTGAGAACAGAAGGCTGGGGGGCGAGCGGGGGTGGGGGGGGGGGTGGTGCAGGAGAGGAGAAGTAGGAGAAACTTACAGGTAGGGGTTACTTCATACCGCGCCCAGCCGCCCACATTGGGGCTTGTGGATCTCGCTCGAGGTGCGGTAGGAAGCCAGAGAGCAGCTTAAACTGGACCAGGTGTCCTGCAGTTTCAAAACGATCCCTCTGTGAAAGAAGCCAGATGTGGAGGACACCCTGGGTGACTGCGTGCGGGCAAAAGGTAGTTGGTTGCTGGTGAAGAAGTCACCGAGGGGCATGGAGTTGTTTCCAGTTTAGGGTGACTATGAATAAAGCCATCCCAGAATTTGGAATCTGCCTCGCTAAGCTTTTACAAAAGAGAAGAAATTCACAGAATGCGTTCAGAAATTGATTCATGTCATTTATTCACCTGTGCTTATGACATCTTGTGTGGAAGGTGAGGTGACAGGCGCTCCTAGGAAAGAGATGGCCCAGTCTGTGCTCAAGGGAGTGCAGTCCTGCAGGAATCATAAGTCAGACGAAGGATCCTATTCTTTTTTAAGTGTGTATTTTAGAGAGAGAGAGAGTGTGCACGCACGTGAGGGAGGGGCAGAGAGAGGCAGGGACAGAGGATCCGAAGCGGGCTCTGCGCTGACAGCAGAGAGCCTGACATGGGGCTCAAACCCATGAATCATGAAATCATGACCTGAGCCGAAGTTGGGTGCTTAACTTACTAAGCCGCCCAGGCGCCCCTACTTTTTTTTTTTTTTGAGGCCAGCTTCCAAGTGGATGGTAAGATGTCGTTGGAGCTCAGGGGCCAGAGAACTTCCTTTTGACTGTGCCGGTGAGCAGTGGCTTTATGAAGGAGGAGACGTGCGTTCTAAGCCTCGAAGGCAGAGCATGGTTCTCATCGGTCAGACTTTCGCAGAGGTCGGGACGTGACCACCCGTGGTGCAAGCGTCGGTGGGGGGCAGCGCGCAGACGGGACCCCACACGTGTCTGCGAGATACCGGAGAGCGCCCCGGGGACTCCCGTTTCGGGCTCCTTCAGACTTCGCGCGTGCCTCGAGGGGCAAGGCTCCGAGTAGGTTTTCACTGGCGCTCTGACCCGTGCAGGGCTCCTGCGGGGGGAGGATGCTGCACGCGGAGCTCCGGCTGGCGGGTCAAGCGAGACTAGTTTTGTGTCCTGCGTGGTTTTGTCTGCTTTACGTGTGCGGCAGGGGTGCCGTTTTTATACTTATGGCAAGAATGCCCCGTTCACGTTTAAAGTAAATCTGAGTAAAATTAGAAACGGGCACGTTCGCAGAAGTACATCGAGACACTGACGGCGCATCGGCGGGGAGGCCTGAAGCTACGCGACAGGATGTAGGTGGCACAGCGTGTGGGTGTGGGTGGCGGAAGAGCTGGACGCTGCCGCGTCAGACGGAGGAGGGAGAGGAGCAGCTGCCGCATCGGAGGGAGGAGGGGGAGGGGCAGCTGCCGCATCGGAGGGAGGAGGGAGAAGGGCAGCTGCCGCGTCAGACGGAGGAGGGAGAGGGGCAGCTGCCGCATCGGAGGGAGGAGGGGGAGGGGCAGCTGCCGCATCGGAGGGAGGAGGGAGAAGGGCAGCTGCCGCGTCAGACGGAGGAGGGAGAGGGGCAGCTGCCGCATCGGAGGGAGGAGGGGGAGGGGCAGCTGCCGCATCGGAGGGAGGAGGGAGAAGGGCAGCTGCCGCGTCAGACGGAGGAGGGAGAGGGGCAGCTGCCGCATCGGAGGGAGGAGGGGGAGGGGCAGCTGCCGCATCGGAGGGAGGAGGGAGAAGGGCAGCTGCCGCATCGGAGGGAGGAGGGAGAGGAGAGGAGCAGCTGCTGCATCGGAGGGAGGAGGGAGAGGAGAGGAGCAGCTGCCACATTGGAGGGAGGAGGGAGAGGAGAGGGGCAGCTGCCGCATTGGAGGGAGGAGGGGGAGGAGAGGGGCAGCTGCCGCGTCGGAGGGAGGAGGGGGAGGGGCAGCTGCCGCATCAGAGGGAGGAGGGAGAAGGGCAGCTGCCGCATTGGAGGGAGGAGGGAGAGGAGTAGCTGCCGCATCGGAGGGAGGAGGGAGAGGAGCAGCTGCCGCATCGGAGGGAGGAGGGGGAGGGGCAGCTGCCGCATCGGAGGGAGGAGGGAGAAGGGCAGCTGCCGCGTCAGACGGAGGAGGGAGAGGGGCAGCTGCCGCATCGGAGGGAGGAGGGGGAGGGGCAGCTGCCGCATCGGAGGGAGGAGGGAGAAGGGCAGCTGCCGCGTCAGACGGAGGAGGGAGAGGGGCAGCTGCCGCATCGGAGGGAGGAGGGGGAGGGGCAGCTGCCGCATCGGAGGGAGGAGGGAGAAGGGCAGCTGCCGCGTCAGACGGAGGAGGGAGAGGGGCAGCTGCCGCATCGGAGGGAGGAGGGGGAGGGGCAGCTGCCGCATCGGAGGGAGGAGGGAGAAGGGCAGCTGCCGCGTCAGACGGAGGAGGGAGAGGGGCAGCTGCCGCATCGGAGGGAGGAGGGGGAGGGGCAGCTGCCGCATCGGAGGGAGGAGGGAGAAGGGCAGCTGCCGCATCGGAGGGAGGAGGGAGAGGAGAGGAGCAGCTGCTGCATCGGAGGGAGGAGGGAGAGGAGAGGAGCAGCTGCCACATTGGAGGGAGGAGGGAGAGGAGAGGGGCAGCTGCCGCATTGGAGGGAGGAGGGGGAGGAGAGGGGCAGCTGCCGCGTCGGAGGGAGGAGGGGGAGGGGCAGCTGCCGCATCAGAGGGAGGAGGGAGAAGGGCAGCTGCCGCATTGGAGGGAGGAGGGAGAGGAGTAGCTGCCGCATCGGAGGGAGGAGGGAGAGGAGCAGCTGCCGCATCGGAGGGAGGAGGGGGAGGAGAGGGGCAGCTGCCGCGTCGGAGGGAGGAGGGGGAGGGGCAGCTGCCGCATCAGAGGGAGGAGGCTGCCCAGGCAGCCTGTGGAGACAGAGGTGCGAGGTGTCGTCCCGCCTGGGTGGGGCAGGGTGTGGGAGCAAGGGGAGCGGCCAGGGGAGTGAGTCCCACGGGGTGGCGGGAAGTTCCCGGCCCGGCCAAGGGGCAGGTGCAGGTGGGCCTACAGCGCAGAGCCACTGACGCCCGTGGGAGCACGGACGTGTAGACCTGGGCGGGATGCATGGAGAGCGACAGCGGAACAGGAGTCCGGCTGTGGCGTCAGGTGCGGGTGACGGCCATGGGCGAAACACCACGGGACCCAGCACTCCACCGGCCTGGGCCCCCTTCGGGCAGGAGGGGAACCACGTAGACTTTCTGTCCAGGTGTATGTGTGTTTTCCCCCAGAGTGTGGAAGCTGTTTTCTGTGTGTTCGAGCGTTCGCGAGAAGACTCAGGAAGTCTGCTGAAAAGCATAGAAATATGAGAAGGTGGGAAACGAAGCTGAAATTTATTTACAGGAGCCAAACGCCCTAAGTCCGTGGGTCCCAGACCAGACCGCGTGGTAGAGTCGCCACGGTGGTGTAAGCTCCCGTGGCCCACGTCAGGCCCACTGAGTCAGAATCTTCGCGGTTGGAGTAGCGCCCCATGGGTTTCTGCTCTTATTCAGGAGTTTCCGGAATGATTCCAGTGGGCGACCGGGTTTGGGGGACTAAGTGGTCCACAGCAGCCAGCCTTTGTCTTCTTCTGCCCGGAATGGGAACCATCCCTGGGACGGCGTGAAGCTGTCCTTTGCATAGGCCCACCTCACAGGTCCACGTCGGTGACCACGTTGACACATTTGTAGCACAACAGGGCTGACCGCACAGAGCGTTACAGAGAAGCTGGTTTTACGTCACGGAACTAGAACGTTGCAAGGGAACCTGAGACCTTGTTTTGGTGCTTGGAGAGTTGGACTGGATGCAAGTGAACTTCTAATTTTGTTTTAAGCTCACTTATTTTGAGAGAGAAAACACAAGTTGGGGAGGGGCAGGGAGGGAGAGGGAGAGAGAATCCCTAGCAGGCTCCCTGCTGTCAGCACAGAGCCCAGCACGGGCTCAGACTCACAAACCAGGAGATCATGAGTTCAGCCGAAATCGAGAGCCAGTTGCTTAACCGACTGAGCCACCCAGGTGCCCCTGGATCCTAGTGAACTTGTAAACGTCAGTACCTTGAGCACTTCAAGGGAAAGGAAGGAAGCGGGAGGAAAGGGGAACTGAGGGCAGCAGGGCTGACGAGGGGAGCAGAGGGCAGGTGAGAACCAAGAGTGCTGGCTCTTCCTGTGTCATAAGGGCGGCCCCCACCGCTGTCCGAACCTCCGGCAGTCAAGGCAGGACACTGGGTGTCATTCAGGAATACCTCAGGGAGAGAATTTTCTTTTTTTCCTCTAACTTTTTTTAATCTTTATTTATTTTGACACACACACAGAGAGGGACAGAGACAGAGCAAGAGCGTGGGCAGGGGAGGGGCAGAGAGAGAGAAAGACACAGCATCAGAAGCAGGCTCCAGGCTCTGAGCTGTCAGCACAGAGCCCGATGCGGGGCTGGAACCCACAGACTGTGAGATCATGACCTGAGCTGAAGTCGGACACTTAACCGACTGAGCCACCCAGGGGCCCCGAGAATTTGCTTAAAAAGTAATCTGTTGCCAGAAAAGCAAGATAGTGAGCACTTTTAAGCTTCTAGGATTCATGTAAAAATGAATAGCTAGGTTGCCCTGCATAGCTAGGTTGAATACTCGATGTTATCAGTTCCCTAGGGCTCCCTTAACAAGGCACCACAAACTGGGCAACTCAACAGAAATTTACTGTTCTTTTTTTTTTTTTTTTTTTTTTTTAAATTTTTTTTTTTCAACGTTTTGTATTTATTTTTGGGACAGAGAGAGACAGAGCATGAACGGGGGAGGGGCAGAGAGAGAGGGAGACACAGAATCGGAAACAGGCTCCAGGCTCCGAGCCATCAGCCCAGAGCCTGACGCGGGGCTCGAACTCACGGACCGCGAGATCGTGACCTGGCTGAAGTCGGACGCTTAACCGACTGCGCCACCCAGGCGCCCCAGAAATTTACTGTTCTTGAGGCCCCAAAGTCTGAAATCACAGTATGGGCAGGGCTGCTTTCTTCTAAGGACTGTGAGATGGCCACCTACTCCCTGTGAGTCTTCATACAGTGCTCTCTCCATGGAGTCCTCTCTGTGTCCAGATTTCTCCTTTTTATCAGGACGCCAGTCATACTGGCTTAGGGCCCACCCTAGTGACTGCAGTGTTAATTAATTATATCCACAGTGACCTGATTTCCAAAGGTCATATTCTAATGTACTGAGGGCAAGGACTTCAACTCTTTGTGGGGGACACATTCAGCATATACCACTATATGGTATTTGCCATTTAGAAAAGCAAGGAGCGTGCACATTCGGGGGCACACGTGTGTGGGAGCTGTTCACCCACACGGCGAACAGCGAGAATCCGTTGCCCATCAGCTTTAGGTCACACACCGCTGCTGGCTCAGGAATACTCTGGGCTTCGGGTTCTAACACGTGAGAGGAAGGATTATAGTGAGTTCGTAGATGCTCTCCTCTTAGATGGAGATTTCAAACAATAACATTTTAAAGTATTAAATTGAGGGGCGCCGGGATGGCTCAGTCGGTTAAGAGGCCGACTTGGCTCAGGTCATGATCTCGCAGGCCATGAGTTCGAGCCCCGCGTCAGGCTCTGTGCTGACAGCTCGGAGCCCGGAGCCTGCTTTGGACTGTGTGTCTCCCTCTCTCTCTCTCTGCCCCTCCCCCACTCATCTCTCTCTCTCTCTCTCTCTCTCTCTCTCTCTTTCTCTCAAAATCAAACATTAAAAAAAAAATTAAAATATTAAATTGAATGACACATTTGTGTAGTGTTTCCAGGAATCAAGCTCATACTTGTAATTTAGTCTCCGAAGTTCAGTGATACTAAGTATGTCCATCAAGGCTGGCTGACCGCTAAGACGGACAGCCCTCAAGTTCCAGTGGCCAATACAGCAAAAGTTCCTGGTTCGGCAGCTCTTATCCAGGGCAGAGTCAAGGTTCAGGCTCCTGCTGTGTTACGGCTCAGACCTCGTCTGGGTTTGGGAGTGTGCTGCGTCCCGTTGACGGGAGCGGCGGAGGGAGCACCCAGCGTAGGAGGTTTTCTCGGCCCAGGCCCAGAAGTGGCTCTCGTCACCTCCGCTGCCTGTGACCACACCTGACAACGGCAGGGAAGCCCGGGGAATGTGGCCCAGCTGGATGCCCAGGGACGAGGGAACAGCAGCACTTTCTGCCCGAGTGCCAACAGGAAGAGTGATGGAGGAGTTTCAGCCACAGCACGTCGTGGAAACGCCAGCAAAGGGAGATAAAGTGACAGCGCCCGAGGCTGAAACAGATCTTTTCCTTTTTGAAAATAACGTCTGAAATTTAGAGAAACCGGTGTCATAAGAACGACGGCAGGGAGACCCTGGGGATCTTCAGGGTCGACGTTTTCTCTACTCTTCACTCGGTAGTTTCACTCACGGTTGGTTTTTCGATCTGCTAGAGGAGACCCGAGGGTTTGAGACAGCTCTGCTTCTGTGCCCTGAAACGCACGGAGCGCACACTCGATTTCCACCAGCAGGGTCCGAAGAGGGGTAGTTGCTAGGTTGTTTTGTTTGTTTTCACTGTAAACAAGTCACTAGCCAGAAACCTAATTGTATTCCCCACTGTGTTCTTCCCTTCTTGTAATAAGGAGAAACACACTGGAGTAATTACAGTTTGTAAAATACACTCTGTGCTCGTTACTCAGAGCATGATCCGTGGTCCTGCAATATTGGCATCACCTGGGAGGTTTTTGTTTTTCTCTTTTTAAGCGACGCAGGCCCAGACCTGTGGAATCAAAATCTGCATTTCCACTAGACGCCCTGGGGATTTGCGTGCACAGTGAAGTTTGAGAGTCCCCACTTTAGATGTCGGAGGTATGATGAGGAGCATTTGACTTGCCATTTTCTGGCTTCATTTATTTAGCCTTTGTGGTAGGTGAGTGGGGTGCTGTGCATGTTGTAAAGCCAGAAGTGGAAGAAAAACTTAACGCTGGTTCTTTTTTTTTTTTTAATTATTATTTTTAAGTAAGCTCTACGCTTGACACGGGGCTTGGACTCAAGACCCTGAGATCAAGAGTCGCGTATGCCACCGCCTGAGCCAGCCAGGTGCCCTTCTTTTGCTGTCCTTCCATGGAGAGGTGGGACGGAGAGGGGAGAAAATGTTAGGGAAGGGGTATCTTCAAAAGTGGTCTGCAGATGCTGATTTTTTTTTTTTTTTTCAGGCTCTGGCCTCCTTAGGGTGAGCTCTCTGCCATCTTCATGGTCTTCAGAGGTATTAAGCCTCAGGGAACTGAATGATAGATCTCACAGGCCGCCTTAAACTTTTTCACGTATAAGAAAAATCTAATAGAAAATTGAACGGTAGAATCTACATATTAGCAAGAAGATTCTACTCCTGGAAAGAGAAATGATCTCAAGATCCCTATTAATGCATCACCTTTAAGACACAGTCTGTAGCAGCATAATTCAGACATTTTTTGCTTGTGATTGGATTGTGTTCTTAACAAATGAATGCAGTTAAGAGTCTGACTCCAAGTGAACAGCAGTTTCCGGTTGGTTCTAACGCTGGCGGAGGCTGCTGCTTCATGTTGGCCTGGCCAGCCTGGCCCAGCCTTGGTGGCTGCCTGCCTGTCAGCCTCCACTCGCTCCCAGCGCTTCCCCTAGCACGCCACTACGACCCAGCCTGCCCCTCCCTGAACCTCCCGCTGCTGCGTTCCCCCGTGCCTTTGAGTTACTTGTATTATTATTACTTTATCCGTTACTCGAGTAAGTTGCTGAGGTAGCGGCTTCTGTTACGTCTGATCCTTTGAGGGCGGCTCTGTGTTTGAGTCCGTTGTGTCTTTGTACGAGGTGAGGTGGTGCAGTAAGGGCTTGGACTGTGGGGCCAGACTGCCTGCTTGGGTCCCAATCCCAGCTGCACTTGCTTAGCCGTGTGCTCTTGGAAAGTCCCATCGTTGCCCCGTGCCTCAGTTTCCTCATCTGTGAGACATGTCAGACATTAGAATTCTAAGTGCTTCCTCCTCATAGTAAATCTCTTAAGTAGACGCCTGTATTGGACCCACTCATAGTCATGTGACCATGCTGTGAATGGACATTGAAGGGAAATGACGGTAGGCTCATGTTTCAAGTGACTTGGAAAGATACCAGCTTTTTTAAAAATGGTTGTTTTTTTTTAAATTTTTTTTTGAAGGTTTATTTTTGAGAGAGAGAGAGACCAAGCATGAGCGGGGGAGGGGCAGAGAGACAGGGAGACACAGACTCCAAAGCAGGCTCCAGGCTCCCAGCTGTCAGCACAGAGCGCAACATGGGCCTTGATCTCACGAGCCGTGAGATCATGACCCGAGCCGAAGTCAGATGCTCAACCAACTGAGCCACCCAGGAGCCCCTAAAAATGGGTTTTGCACTTGTTAGTGAGTTGTTATAAAATATAGGGACACAGTCGTGGTGAATTTGAGCTTTCTGAACAGGCAGTCAGAACGTAGCTGGTTGGTACCACCCGTGAGCCCTGTGTAGAAAAAACGTGTAGAAAAGCAGAACTGTGCTGTCGTGGGGCTCTTGGTGGCCTTGTCTTTGACAGTCTTAACATTTTCAGCATGTGCTTTCCTTGGAATTAGGCATCGAGGTGGAAGAAATGTTTGTTGAAATGGTGATGTTAATGTTCTGTGGTTAGTTACATTTGATTTGTGCTTTCGAAGGCTCTTTTCCTTCTATCTAGCTTTGTGCTTTCCAAGGGCTATTTTCATTGACTAAGTAGATTTGATTTCGTTTCATTGCAAAGCTTCAGTTTCCCGAGGCTTTAGACTTTGCCTTTGAATTATACATTTATTTTTTTAGTGTCTTCTTTATTTTAGTTGTTTTATGCGGTGCCACTTAATGGTTGTACGTTTTCAGTCTTGTACAATGCCATGAACTCTTTTAGAGAAAGAGAATATACAGAAAATCCTCAACAGGACAATGAAAAAGTTATGGACTCTTTAGAGACCCGAGTCTGTTGAGCAGGCAGAATTAAGATCATTCCGGCCTTTGACCTATGTTGTTCAATGTGGAAACCACCAGCCACATGTGACTATTAAAATTTCAGTTTATTAAAATTTTGTAAGTTAAATAAAGACAAAAAGTCACTTCATCAGGCATCCTCTCCACATTTCAAAGGCCCCAAAGCCCCCTGTGGTTGTGGTTGGTGTCAGACCAGACGTAGTACGTACCCACCAGGGCAGAAGGTACGATTAATGCCTCGAGACTCCAGAAGCTTATAGCATCCTTTTTAGGAAAGTGTGCTTCAGCTCTGGATTAGTTTCGTTTTACCCAAAAGAAGTGGACTCTTCTGTATTTTTCTAGGATTACCAGAACAAAGTTACGTGGTTCCCAGCCAAAGAGCACTGTTTTAGATCAGCAGAGTTTTGTTTTCAGTGAGACTTTGCTCTTGATTAGCATCTCATACACGGTAGTATCTTCAGAGCAAGATCTGTTTTTGTTCTAACTTGAGGCTTCGATTGGCAGCAGCTATTTACCGAGGCAGTCCGACCTCACTTGGCTGATCCGGGAGCCCCCAACGGTGCCTTGAGCAATACCTTTCCTCTCGTGATTTCTTCCTCGAAGCTGTAAGAGCGGCCTGTGATTTATAGGGAAGTCTTGTCAATAGCGTATCTCTGAGTTCACTTCAGGGCTAGCTTGCACCAAGGAACCAGTTCTCATTCTTTCTTCTTTGGTTAGCGTTCTCTTACCACAAGTCAGGGACGCGGCGATACCAGTAAGAGCACAGACGCTTCCAAAGGTCCAGCTCAGCGGCTCCGTTTCGTGTTAAAATGACTCTCCTGTTGAAAGCGCCAGTGTGGCTCCGCGGGGACCTCTGCCTGCCGCAGCGCCTGGAGCCTGTGGCGCCTCTCCAGGCACGTGACCACCAGGGGGTCTGTCGAGTCCACTTTGCTGGCAAACAGAGAAGGCGACCGAATGATCCACGGCAGGTCTCCTGGTCCATACACGCAGCTCTCGTGGACGTAGCGCCCTGTAGAAAGAAGCACAAAAACCTAGTGCCTTTGTCTCGTCAGTTTACGTTCACACCCAAAAAGCGATGCTCTTCCAAGGTCATCGGGAAGGCCCCTGCTTCACCGGAGGTCGGACTAAACGTGATCTCCGCGATTGCTCTGATTGGGGCTTCTGGGTTGGGTTTTGAATCTGTGGCGGCAGGGACGCTTTCGTTCTTTCTGTTTAATGGCTGCTCTGTTTAAGGGGACACTGTGGAATGTTCGTTAGTCACGAGCACAGGGGAGACGTCTTAGCACGCATTTGCCGGGCCAAGTCTAAATTCGGAACGGGGCCCCACGAACGTTTGTCTTCCTCGGTTGTGGGGAGTTTGCAGGAATTGCGTCGGTGTTAACGTGCCATTGCTTCGGCCCTCTCTTGCCCGTGCAGAGTGAGCGTTTGATACAGATACAAGTCATTAAAATTGGAATCATAGGTCGACTCCAGTGCCGGGTTCCTTCGCGACGAACTCAGCCGCACACGTTAGGTGCCTGACGCTGCACTCGGCTCTTCCTTCTTTGTCTGGTAACCCCCCGGCCAGTGCTGCGAGGTGCTTCCCGTTACCACCTCCGGTTCGCAGAGGAGTGAGGCTGAGGTCGACCCACTTTGGGGACCTTGCTGTCTGCTCAGCTCCGCCCTGCTTTTCTCTCCACGCCAGCCCATCGATCCTCCTTCTGAAAGCCCATCCGAGGGAAATACAGAAAAGGGGCGGAACTGCACGCGTAGAACCGTCCAGTGCTGTTTGTAAGACTGGAACAAGGTGGAAAGAACCTTCCCCCAGTGAGCACGCATTCATCTAGTAAAGGGCCAAGCAGAGTAAGCACTCTAAGCGGCGGCTCTTGTCATGACTGACACCTTTCTCACTGGTAGACGTTCTTGGCACAGTGTCCCAGGCTCTCAATAGAATTACACTGAACCAGGTGGAAAGTACGACCGTGAAGACAGGCTGCGTGAACAGCGTAGGACGTAGTGAAAAAAGAATCAGCTGCGCCTCGGTGGTAGCTGGATGGTCTCTACTGTACATACACGTGAATGTGAGCCAGGAAGGGGGCACAGGCATGCGGAAGGTCCTCAGAGTTGGGTTCGTGCCGTTTGGGTGATTACAAGTAAACAAAAGCCTTTGTTGCTGGTGACAGCGGGACGACCGTCACTCTGTGCATGCTCGTCCACTGGAGGGGCAGCAGACAGCTGCACCTGCTGAGAGACCCAGCTCTGCCACTTCCTGTGCTGCTTCCTATGACACTGGGGGTGACCTCACTTCTCTGAGCCTGGGGTTCCTCATCTGTGAAGTGTGAATACGATAGTGAGTACCTGAGAGTCATCGTGAGGACTGACTGCGGGCCCAGCGCAGGGCTCCGGAAGGTTCTACCCCGGTCACTGCCGGGGCTCGGCCTAAGGCGGGGGCTGACTCTTGGAGGCCACTTGTCTCGCTGCTTTCCTAGTGGGCAGTTTGCAGTCTGAAGTGAGCAACGGCAAGAACTTGCTGAAGTGTTCGCTTTGGGGCAACGATGATTTTTGTTAAGATTACAGAATATTGAAATATTCAGGTTGTCGCTATAAGAATTCTAAATCATGACTGTATTATTGATAGCAGCCACCCTTCATGACTTCTTACTCTGTGAGTGAATCATGTTTTCAGGAAGCATCTGAGCCCCGACCCCGGCCTTTCCTGAGCATTTATTCACCGGTCTTGTCAACCCCATGTGTAATGGCAGTGAGCCCTGCTTTCTAAAGAAAGGCCAGCGTTGCTTCTTAGCCTGTGTAACTGTCACCTTCTTATTGTGTGAAGAGCCCCCTAACTGAATCGTGGCTAAAATATTTATTGAAAACAGTAGAAAATTATTCCAGCCCTTCCGACCTGGTACCTGTCAGGAGAGTGGCTGTGTACGTGGCCCCGGGAGTTGCTGGTCTTTGAGTTATTCTCTGGTATTGGGTTTTACATTTTTGAATTTGTCTACAACCTGTTTCTTTGAGATCAGTCCTTTAAACAACTGGGAAACTGGGTGAACCTGGTTGATTTTGTATTTCTGATCTACTGTGACTCAAGCCCGAGGGGCCACGCCTAGACGCGCTATGAAAATCAGTGGTTGTGTCTGTGCGCTGTTTTCTGTGGTGGTTGGGAAGCTGTGTGTAGACAGAAAGGCCAGGCCACGTGCCTGGGAGAGAGGATGCTGTGCCCCAGCCACCTGCACACACGTCTGCCCCGCTCTTCCCGCCTTCTCTGTCCAACACAGTTTGCGGCCCCATAAAGATCAGACACCTTGTTTTTCTTTCCTTTTGGGCTCCCAGAGCGTTCACACCTCTCCCTACCGGACTTGTCCGCATGGTGCTGTGACTGTTCTCCCGTCACCTCTGCTCCTCTCAGCCATCTCACCCTGGGTGGCGGGTGGGTGGGGAGAGCGGTGGGGAGAGTAGGCGTGAATGGCAGGACCAGAGGCCGGTTCTGGGTCTCCCACTCCCTAGGCATTTTCTCCCATTGGCTGTGCCTGAGTCTGCAGTCAGCTGCTGCTTTTCCAGCCTTTTCACCAAAGAGGGACACTGACATCCCCACCCCAAGTCTGTTCTGTATTGTCCTGGTAACTAAAACCACCGGGACACCAGACAAAGGGGCAAAAGAATTCACAGCTCCCAGGGAGAGTCTCCTGAGGGCAAAGCAGAAAGACCTTCCCTTCAGCAAGAGTTTGTTGCCAACCTCTGAGCTCTGGAACGATCGATCGATCGCCTGCATTTCTCACTTGTCTGCTCTGGTAGAGGTCCAGGGAGACACAGCTTTTTTAAAATAAATGTTTAAGTTTGAGTTCTAGGGGCAGGTGGAAGAAACCCGCCAGCTTGTGCATTTTTATCTTAAAACTTTTAAAGTTGCAGCCGAGTTGTGTGTTCACTTTGTGAAAATTTATCAACCCAAGTACTTAACGATTTGTGAGCTTTTCTCTCTAGATATTATAAATAAGAAGTTTAAAAAAAAAATTGCCCCATATAATTGGAAACTCACGAATCCCTTCACTACTTCTGCTAACGATCGTCTCCCGATGTTATCCAGGCAGCAGTTGTATAGTTTTCATAAAATTGGAAGGCTTTTGCTTTTGCTTTGGTTCGAGTCTTACCTTTACATCCATCGTGAACACTTCCCTCCTCGTTCCTCCATTTAATGGCTCGAATGTCTCCTTCCCAGCCAGCATCAGGTGTGGCTCCCGGGGCATCTAAGGGGGAAACAGAACGAGCATTACAGCGGGCAGGCAGCTGCTCGGCCCTAGGGTGCCAGCTCTTCCTGGCCGTGCTCCCCCCACCCCAGATGTGCTCGTGGGAGAAAGGTGGAGGGAAGTCCAACCCTGCTTCGAGTGCTACGCCTTGGGGGCGGGCGGCGGCCGTGGCCAAGGTCTTGTGTTCCGGCTTGGCTTTCGTTTTCATCCCTGTCTCCATCCCTAGTAACTTCCTGAGTGCCTCTAGCGCGCCCTTGGCATGATGATGTTGGGTTTCTCCATAACAGCCCTCTGAGGGGATGTGAAAATAGGATTTTCAGTGGATAGGACAGGTTAAACTAAGATCCTAATCGATTTCTGCTGGATTCAGTGTTTGCACGGTCATCTGGACCGATTATAACCATTCAGACTTGAAGCCGCATCAACTTTATACAAAGAGAAAGTAAGTCCACTTAAGGGAGGCCGTCAGACTTCCCTCTCTCAGAAAACCTACCTGAGGTATCATGTTTGCCACCCCCAAAATTACTACTTGTAATGTTTTCCATTCTTTTTTTTTAATGTTTATTTTTGAGAGAGCACAGGTGGGGGAGGGGCAGAGAGAGGGGGACAGAGGACCCAAAGCGGGCTCTGTGCTGACAGCAGAGGGTCCGACGTGGGACTCGAACTCACGAACCATGCATGAGATCATGACCTGAAGTCGGATGCTCAACCTGCTGAGCCACCCAGGCACCCCTAATGTTTTCCATTCTTAAAAGGGCCCCTAGCACAATGTCTGGCCCTCGTAGGTACCCAGCGGTATTTAATAAGTGAATGAAGAAATGAAGAAGTTTCTGGAGATTTGTGCTCAGATGTTGGTCATACTTCTTTCTGGAGAGGGAACAAAAGCAGCCGGGCCGGTTGGGCGCGTGGCCCTCTCTCAGCAAACCTGAGACCCCTAAAGACCCTCCCGTACTCCCCAAAGTGGAAGAGGTCTTGCAAAACGTAGAGCTCTTCGCCAAGCCATGGTAAATCGTGAGATACAATTTCCACTTACGAATAAGCATCTGTTGTTGCCTCTGATCTGAACAGACGCTGTATCGCTGGATGTTCTTACCTTTCAGTCGGTTCAGAGTCACCCAGTAATGCTGTTCTGGGCTCTGGACGTCTCTGGACCACTGGAGCAGGTCTTTTGCGCGGATGTCCGTCAGTACAAATTCTACAAACTTCCTCGTTAGTACGTAGTAAGCGCTTCCAAAATAAATTGTTAAGTTATGGGGTGGTTCATCTTTGAATCTCCTGTTTGGAGATCCGTAGATACTTCCTTCAGGGGTGAATTCAAGACGACTTCTACTTGTCTCGGATGTAACGTTTGGTGGTTGGATTACTCCAGGAGTGATGTTTTTATCAGTCCATTTGCTCCTGATGTAGCGTATGATTTCTTTGTTGGTTTTGATTGGAAAGTCGTGTCCACAAAGGTTAAGGACATAGTTCCACTGAAATTTGGAACGGACCAGATCTCTCATGCAAGTAAGATCTGCCTGCAGTCTTGTAAAGCCAGTGTGGGCCACTCTTCCTCCCTTTGATGAAATAAAAATATTTTCAAAACAGCTCACCAGGGTTTGCACAGCACTCTTATACTTCTTTGGGGCCTTTTTGTCAACATGAATACAGTAAAGGTTTTGAGGCACATAAATAGACCTGAGCAGCTGCACAAACATAGCCAGGTCCTTGTGAGTAGTTACGATATATGCCAAAGAGAAATTGCCCTCTTCTGCAGACAAGGGTCTGGTTATGAAATGCACCTCCTGGGAAATCCTGGAGCAGTTTCCTGGTGTGCGCAAGTGAGCAAGTATTTGAGAACCATGAGGGTTTTTACAAAAAGTTGCAATTTGAGGGGCGGCCTCTTTCCCTTCAGATAAAGCTGAACACAGTTCATCTGGATAAAAGCCACATTCCACCGCTGCTGGATAGGTGGACTCCTCTGGTTCCTCCGGAGGTGGATCCCTTAAATAAAGAAAAACGCACACGCACACGGCTGTGCACACGAGGAGTCCGGGCTTCGTGGCCCGCAGCTGGCTCATGTCTTCAGCTCCAGGTGCCTTCTTATCACCACCGCTTGAATCTCTTTCCCTCTAGGCTTCCTAGGAGAACAACAGACAGATTCAGGGTGGCATAACTCTCCCCCAGCCTGCCGCTTTGCCGAAGTACACGTATTTAAAGCACCAGTGTGCTCAGCTTTGTAGACGTACGTGCCCGCGAAACCATCACCGCTATCGCCAGGACACATGTCCCCCCCCCCCCAGAGATTTCTTGTGCCCCTTTCACTCCACCCCCGCCTTGCACCCTGTCTCTGGGCAGTCTCTGTGCCCTCTCTGTCTCTGTACGTCAGCTGCGTGGTCTGGAACCATATAAACAGAGTTGTAGACTGTACTTTTTGCCTCTTTTCACTTTGGGTAATGATTTTGAGATTTCATGCAGCTCATTAGATTTGTGACCATTCTTTCCTCCTTATTGCTGTGCGGTACGCTGTCCCGTGGGCAGGCGACAGTCCGTTTATCTGTTCATCTGTGGAAGGACACGGAATTGCTCCCACTGTTGGGATATGACGAGGTGCCGTAAGCTTTTGTGCGCGAGTCTTTGTACGGACGTTTTGTTTCTGTGTTTCAATAACTCTTCCGAAAGGGATAGTCCTTAGTACCAAAATGTAATGGTTGCTGGTTAGGTGACTTGCTGACGCAGAATTAACAGCAGTGCGTTCAGATTATTGAAATATATCAGCCTTTGGGAAAACCGAAAATGTAGCCGCAAAACGTGGTTTACAAAAGTGAAAAGATCTGCCGTGGTTCTTTGGTTTATTGGCCAGCGCGTATTCACCCGTGCGTAACATGGTGTCAGAACTGAGTACAGCCATCCTGGAGGGACTCGGGCCACACACGGCACTCGGTGAGTAGCTGTTTACTACTCTCATGAGTAGTACTCGGTGAGTAGCTGTTTATAACGCTACTGTGGATCTCTTCACATTTACTGAGTTCACAGAAAATCCTGATGACTGCTTCAGCAACCTCATGATTACGAGGTTGCTTGATTAAGGCTTTCTTTTGGCACAGTAGGGTGATTAGTGGAAGGATGTTCTCTTCCTTTTAAACACAATTCTAAATTAGGAGCGATGGCGGTTTTACGAAACTAGCCCTTAGTAGAAACTTCTGGAATGTTAAACGAGCAGGCTTTCGGGGTGATGTTAATAGGACCTGCGTTTTCGCTTCCCTGGGGCAAATAGCTAAGAGTGGAACTGCCGGCTGCTGTCCGGAGCGCTTGTGCCGTTTCCCTTGCCCACGGCAGCGGGAGAGCTCCCGCAGCCCTGTATCCCGGCCCGTGCTTGGCGTGCTCACGTGTATTCATCTTACCCATTCTGATAGGACGGTGCTCGTTCACTGTGGTTTCACTTTGCATTTCCCTGATGTCTCAGGATGTTGAGCGTGTTTTCATGTGTTCCTGCCCTTAACGTTGGCGGGTTAAAAAAAATCTCAAACACTTACTTTGGACGTGAATACTGTCCTGTTCTACGTTATGCAGACTTCATTTTATGCTGTATCCTGTATCATTTTACAACTCTTTCCAGTAAAGGAAGCAATATATCAAGAGAATTTGTTCATCACAGAATTTGATTTGTTGAAACGAGTTTATGAATTTTTTAGAGAAGGCTTCCTTGATTAAAAACAAGATGTCTTTACCTGATAAAATTATTTGGTAATAATTTAGTTGCCTTTCTGGGGTCCCGTAGAAATGCACGAATAGGTTTAATAGGAACAAAGGTGACCCAAGGCGTTTTGATTAATTATTTTTTTATCAATTAATTATTAGTGCATGCAGGGAGCATCCTTTCGAATTTAGGGAGAAGACCGATCATGTAAGATGTCGACATTATCAGTAACTATTTTTTTCTTGCTTATAGATCCTGGCTCCTGATTTCCATAAAAAGTCATATCTCTGCCTATTGCTGTTTTTTCTGTTTTTTAAAAAGCCCATTTGCTTTTGAGCAGTGTTTTGTCTCAGACCGGACACTAGTCCCTTCCCTTCCACATCATTATTTCACATGCCATTGGGATAAAGCAGTGACTAGGCAGCATTTTGAGCTATCCTTCTCTTAAACTTTGAGCTAAAATTGTAAATGCTGATCGTGGACTGTGAATTTAAAGAATGTACTTATTTTCCCTGTGGTTTTCTTTTTCACCCATCCTGCTTCAAAAATAAAAAGCAGCCACTGCCCAAATATGCCAAGTTTTTTTGTGCCAGTTTGGTAAATGTTTGTCGATTGCCCCAAACGTGAAACCTTATGATGTAATTTTGAAGACATTTTTATAAATTATATAATACAGTATTATAAATTATATAATTATATATTATAAATTATATAATACTGTATTCACTGTAATTGACACATTGCATATCTGGTCTCTAAACAAAACCTGTATCATAAAAGGAGAAATTGACTAGGGAGGAAATACCTTCTTGAAATGAAATCAGAGCTTTTGCCTGCTTTTAATAATTTTGGTTAGGGGTGCCTGGGTCAGCATCCGACTCTTGATTGCAGCTCAGGTCATGATCCCAAGGGGATCATGGGATTGACCCCATGTCGGGCTCCTCACTGAGCATAGAGCCTGCTTGAGATTCTCTGTCTCTCTTTCTCTCCCTCTCTCTCCTTCTGCCCCCCTCCCCCACTTGCACTCTGTCTCTAAAATAAAATAAAATAAAATAAAATAAAATTTTTTTTTGGTTAAAGGGAAACCACGTGCCATGGTTTATTACATTTAGTATGGAGAGGAGGTTTTGGAGGTTTTCTGGCTTGTCATCTTTGGTTTTGTTTCTAGGCTTGTGGTTAAAGTAAAACATTCTGGTTTCATCATAGAAATGTTGTTGGCCTCACTCCACTGACAGATTACACCCCGTGTAAACCGTGGCTCTGCCACAGGGAATTAGATTTTTTCAATCGTTTATGATAATTGAATGAGGACAGGTCCCGCGTGGAATCCCTCGTCCTTCGGGCGATATCTGGGCTAAGCGGTTTATGTCCCCTCTGCAGAGACAGGGACGCGAGCTGGGCTGTGTTCGTCCGCCGCCTTCCTACCTCCCGGTGTTAGTGGCGTGCTCACGGGTGCCCGGGTAGATCCGCCTTCCCGCTCGCGTTCCCTCTGGGATTGAGAAACCGCTGTGCCCTAGGTGCCACGTGCAGCGGGGACCAGGGTCCCCAGCAGATGAGCCCCATTGTCACTGCTTCACCACAAGCTCTTAAAGGCAGTCAGACCAGCCTCCCAGATGAAGGCCCTGGAGCCCCCCCCTGCCGTGGCTCCTGCCGTGGCTCTAACCAGCATCCAGCGGGGACCCCGGAAATCCCCGTCACCTCTGTCACCTCTTGGGGCGTGCCGGCGTTTCCTCTGTATGCCGGGGGTGGGCCCGTTGTCAGCGTGGCGGACGTGTCCCGGCCTTGATTCTTGGCGACTGGTGACGGTTCTGCCTCTAATGTGAAGTCCGCTTTTGTTGCCATAATGAAAATGGAATTGTTAACACGTGACTTTTCTCCCACCGAACTCATTTCCAAGACGCGCAAGTGGTGGGGAACATGCAGCTCATTAAAAAGCGCAGTCTTACTGATTTCCGAACCGTTCGTTTCCTCCACACAAAGTCGTATTTAAGATGTTTATTTATTTCAAAGGCTTTAGGAAAGAGGGGTAGCTATCCTTGGGTGTCATGGGGCAGACAGGAAGGTTCTTTGTCCGGACCAGGCCCATTTTTAGCGCTCCAGGATCCTGTTTGCTCACGTGTTACTGAAGTCACAGATGGTTGCTAAATGTACTAATTTGTGCGTGCGAGGGAGCGTTCTGCCGGTCACTCACGTTCTCTTCCCTGGGCCTCACGTTCCCTGAAATCCTTCAGCCCTCGTCGCCAGAGCCTGTGGTGGGCAGTGTGTGCCCAATGCGCTCAGGGCGAAGCAGAGCGAAGTAGCCTCCACACCAGGCGCGATGCTGGTGAAGGTCACGCTTTGAGCTCGCTGAAGACACACGACGTCCAAGGGATAGTGGGGAGTCTCTCCCGGTAGAAATCGTTACCAAAGTTGTGGTTAAGGATGGCGTTTAAATTGTTTTCCCTTATAGAATGCTAGACCCCACACAGTGACAGATGATTTGCTTCTAGTTCTCAGAATGGAATTGTGTGGCTTCTTATGTTTTTGTCCGAGCATAGAATACGTCCGAGAAATTATTTCAGAACACATTACTGCCCTAATTATTAGACCAGGTGTGTACATTTTTTTCTTCTTTTCTTCATCCATCCACAGTCCCCCCTTCCCCACCCCACAGCGAGCCTTAACAGCCAGAAACACAAGTCAGCAGCACGGGTTCGGTATCGTGCGTTACCACTGAACACTTCCTTTAAGGGCAGTCATTTTGAATTTGTTAGGACGGATCTAATTGATTATAAAGACTTTTCCGGGGTTCGGGGGGGCGCCTGGGTGGCTCGGTCGGTTGAGCGTCGACTTCAGCTCAGGTCATGATCTCACGGTTTGTGAGTTTGAGCCCCACATCGGGCTCTGTTGCTGATAGCTCAGAGCCTGGAGCCTGCTTTGGATTCTGTCTCCCTCTCTCTCTGCCCCTCCCCTGCTCACTCGTTGTGTCTCTCTCTGTCTCTCTCTCTCTCTCTCTCTCTCTCTCTCTCTCTCTCTCAGAAATAAATACACATTAAAAAAATAATAGGAAAGACTTTTCAGGGGAGTTGACATCCTGTATAAATGAACTCTTTTGGGGCACCTGGGTGGCGCAGTCGGTTAAGCGTCCGACTTTAGCTCAGGTCACGATCTCGCGGTCCGCGAGTTCGAGCCCCGCGTCGATGGCTCGGAGCCTGGAGCCTGCTTCCCATTCTGTGTCTCCCTCTCTCTCTGCCCCTCCCCCATTCATGCTCTGTCTCTCTCTGTCTCAAAAATAAATAAACGTTAAAAAAAAAATTAAAAAAAAAAAAAATAAATGAACTCTTTTAGTTTTGTTTTTGTTTTACAGAGATAATTTCTGTGGGTAAACAGATAATGAATGGGCATGTCTAAAGATGAACTTAAAATATTTTGCTGTATGTTCTAGAATATTACTGTTTTAGAGCACTTACATTAGCTTACCCAGATTAAATGATTTAGTCTCCGTTTGCTGGACTCACGATGCGGTCCCATAGGAACACCGGGACGGGGGTCGGGAGCAGATAGGTGGAGCCCCCACTGAGCCTGGCTGGGGGAGGTACTCGGCTTGAGCAGGACTGGGGCGCTTCGTGTTGACCCCCAAGACCGTGCCTGCCAGCGCTCTCCATTTACTGCAAGTTTGTCTTTAAAATGTCACTCTAGCCACAGCAGTAAAAATTTGGTATCTGTTATTTTTGTTGTCTCTGGGCTCAGAATGATGCCCAACACCCAAGTTAGAACATTAGGTTTTCTTAAACTATTTCAGCTTACAAGAGCAGACTAACTTTGAATCGGAACACTGTCCGACTGGCCAGTAACATAGATGTCCTAGTCACAACATGCGTGCATTTTCCAGCCGCTTTGATACAAAGAGGAAAAGTCCATTTCAGGGCACCCGACTCAAAACCACAACAGAAATAACATTAGTATGTTTGGGCTCAGAATGAGGCCTGAGCGTTTGGACGTGGCCTTGAGGCCGACTTAGTTATTGTCTCCCGTGTGAGGAAAGAACAGATGGTGGCATTTTAAATTTAAAACTCTAATCGCATCCTTGAAAAGACTCCACTTTTGCTGTCTTTGGCTGAAACGAAGAGTAAGGACTGTTTGAGAGAAAAAGATGCCTGCTACGTCTGCATTTACAAATATGCCTGGGGGCGCCTGGGGGCCTCAGTCAGTTGAGCGTCCAACTCTTGATTTTGGCTCAGGTCATGATCTCACAGTTGTGACATCGAGCCCTGTGTCGGGCTCCTCACTGTGAGCGTAGAGCCTGCTTGGGTGTCTCTCTCTCTCTCTCTCTCTCTCTCTCTCTCTCTCTCTCTCCTCTGCCCCTCTCCCCCGCTCGCTTGTGTGCACACTCTCTCAAAAAATAAAAATAAAACTATTACTGATACTTTTTAACATTCATTTCTTTTCGAGAGACAGAGACGGAGCGCAAGGAGGGGAGGGGCAGAAAGAGAGGGAGACATAGAATCAGAAGCGGCTCCAGGCTCTGAGCCGTCAGCGCAGAGCCTGATGCAGGGCTCAAACCCATAAACTGCGAGATCGTGACCTGAGCCGAAGTCGGACGCTTAACCGACTGAGCCACCCAGGCGCCCCGGTACTCCTTTTTTTTTAAGTAAGTTCCACACCCAACGTGGGGCTTGAACTCATGACTCTGAGATCAAGAGTCGCATGCTCTGACCGAGCCAGCCAGGTGCCCCTAAAAATGTTACTGATACTCCAATATTTCTGTTTTAAAAAACCACAGAGGAAGCAAGGAAAAGCATTTTAGCAATTGTACCTGCTCAGCGTCTGCCATTTGTGATCTGTGTGTAGTTAACGAAGCGTTTACCAAAAGCCGTTCTCATGTTCCACGGGCTGAAACGCTGGCGGTGTCCGTGCCCAGCCTGGATTTTCTCTTCCGTCAGTTGCTTCTCTTCCCGCGGCTCCCGCTTAAATCACATGAACAGAGTTGCTTGGCAGGTTTCGTTACCCCTCCGTCCCTGGAGGATTTTGTTCTTGTTGATTCTGACCGGTAGGTTGAAAAAGAGTCACGCTTGCTTCTCTGAGTGTTTCTTCAGGACTGGATCGCTGCCTCACAAAACAGGAGACAACGGCCATAAACACCTGGTCCGGATGAAGGGCCGCAGAGTGATGCTGGTGTTCTGAAAGCCGGGTGGAATCCTGGCAGTCGTGGGTCAGATTCCATAAATGCTTTGAAAACTAGGAGGCCAAAGTTGGTTATCTGATCCTTGTTCATTAAAGGGATGAATGAAAGTCACGTAAAAATCTTGGGTGCTTCCTGAATAGCGCTGGGAACAATCCAGGTGTTTCAGCCCCGCTCTCCAGAGGGCCTGAGTTCAGGGACACAGGCGAGCCTGTGCCCCGTCCCTGTCCTCCGGCTCCTCCGGGGGGGCCGTACCACCGCTCCGCCGTCGGTGCCGCTTCCGTTCTCCGCCGCTGGATGCCGGTGCCCTTAAGCCCTCTCCCTCCTCTGGTTTCAGAGCTTCTCTCTTTCGCTGCTGTCTCTTCAGGCTTACCACAGACAGGCAGATCTATCAAGAAGAGTGAAGCCAAGGCACCCGGGTGGCTCGGTTAAGCGTCTGGCTTCCACCCGGGTCATGGTCTCGAAGTTCGTGAGTTCGAGCCCCACGTCCACGTCTCTGCTGGCAGCACAGAACCCGCTTCAGATCCTCTCCCCACCCGCCCCTGCCCCTCCCCAGCTTGCGCTCTGTGAAAAATAAACGTTAAAAAAAAAACAGGGACCCCAAGATGGGAATCGTACACGGTAGCTACTTCTCCCCTGGCCCGTGTCCAGACACTTGAGCTCGATTTACTCGGTCAGACGTGACAGAGGGAAGCACTGTTTTAAAAGTCAGTACACACACACAGGCACATGTTCACTTATTACACTCCCCAGAGTACTGCTGCGGGAAAGAGGCTTGTGTGATGGAGACAAAGCGAGTCCCACAAGTGGGGTTTCTGGGCCAGAGACGCATGCCATCGGTCGCTCAGTGCAAATGCCGTTTGGAAGGACAGTGACTGAGGGACGGCTTCCGTTTGTTCGTCTTCTGAATACACAGATAGAGCAGCGCATGACCCGTCATTCTACCTCTGTTCCGCGGCACTTTCCTACTGGCTTTTTTCCCCCAGTGCTTTAGAAAAAAGGTAATATCCGGAGGTCATATGGTTACACAATTTGTAGTCTTTTTCTTACAGCATAAACCACTTTCTACGTTGTCAGAAACTCTAAAATAATTGTCTGCTCCTCCTTTCTAAGAATGCATTATGATTTATCTATTTTCCCCATTTTTTGGACATCTAAGTTATAAGTGATAAAAGGAAGCAAATTTAAGATAAATACATGATTGGGGTGCCTGGGTGGCTCAGTCAGTTAAGCGTCTGACTCTTGATTTCGGCTCGGGTCATGATCCCACGGTCCATGAGTTCGAGCCCCACATCGGGCTCTGCACTGACAGGGCGGGGCCTACTTGGGATTCTCCCCCCCCCCCCCGCCCTCCTCTGCGCATGCGCTCTCTCTCTCTCTCTCTCTCTTTCGAAATAAACTTAAAAAAAATAAAATGCACGATGTCAGCTGTGTAGTAACTGTACACATAGAAAAATGCATTTGCAGGAAAATATGGTTGTTTTTTTACTTATACTATGTGTTACTTTATAAGCAGAGAGGGTCAGTCCCTTTGAGCCACCTATGTCTTTGCAACTCCCCTCCCTTTCAAAAGTGACCCTCCCTCGACCCTTCAGTCCACAGAGAACAGCCACGGCCACAGCCACATCCACTGTGGATGGAAGTCTTCCTGCCCTGGTTTCATTTGTCCCCAAGGGGTAGACCATTCGCCCAACTTTCTGGGGCCGGGAAGAAGCCTGCCAAGGTCAGGCATGCCCCAAGAGCAAGTGACAGGACCTGTAGCCAGTGGGAGGGTCCCGTGCCCAGGCTCTAGGGGACAGCCCTGCTCAGGTCCCAGCAGTTGAGGCCTTGAGAGCATGGGTTTGGTATTAATGGATCTTTTGAATTTGGAAGAGAAAGCAAGATTTTTAGTATGAAAGGCTCCCGACTTTTTATTGTTAGTGGCTAATTCAAATTTAAAGATACAACTCGGGGCACAACCCACCACAACTGTATGTAGCACAGGGTCCACAGTCTTATCTAGACAACCAACCAGTCACACGTAGAGTAAAGAGACGGTTGACTGCCGACACGCCAGGAAGGGGGTTGCTGAGGAACGGTGGAAAGCAGGTACACCAAGCCTGAAGGGGGGAAGGAGGAGAGGGAAGGCTAGCGGGACAGATGGGGACTCCTTTCGCCTCCTGTGTGCGCTCAGGAGGGTTCTTGACGCTGTGGCCCCAACACTGCTGAGCCCTATCCCGCTGCCTGATTCTGGTCCTGAGGATCCCTTTTTATTTCCTACCCAAGAAGGGGACCCCCCCCAAGAGAATCCTCTCCCCAAATCCCCCACGGTGTTGGGGCTTCCCGGGGGTCGTCCTGCAGAGCCTGGAGGCCTCCCTGCACCGACGGCGAAAAGCAAGCTCCTGTTCCTCGAGGCCGTCCCGGCCCGGTGCTCTGGCGGCACCCCCTTGTGTCGTTCGTGTGGCTTCCCTGTGGCCTCGACGGCACACCTTGTGGGCCAGAGGAGGGTCTCTTCAGGCGTGGCACCTCCCAGATGCCCCTAGGGAAGGAGCTGCTGTGGTCCTGTGTGATTTTGGAGGCGAGCAGCACAGTAAAGACCGAGCTGGGGCAGCAGCTGAGGGCTCAGCACGGGCTGGCCGGCTCCCGTGTGTCGGCAGGAGCTGGGAAAGGCTCGGCAGCGTTCAGGAAGAGGGCTTCGTGTCTTGTCCCGTGCTGAGAATGTGTTCTGTAGGAGATTCTGGGTGCCGTGGGGCCGTCCCGGTTCCCGTTCCGGGCAGGGTAGGCTTTCCAGGAGCCCCTGAGGTCTGCGCAGAGTCGTGCTCACGGCTCACGCGTACGGCGGTCCGGTAAGGCTGTGTCGCCAGGCGGTAAGGGACAGAGACTCAGGCAGAGTCGGGAGGAGCCCGTGCTCTCCCCTCCGCGAAAGGGCACCTTCCCCAGCAAAGCAGATGCGGCCACACACGTGCGAGGTTTCTCCCGGGGAGGCTCGTTGGAGACACGGACATGTGTCCCGGAGAAGGGCCTGTGCTGGTGCGGGCAGCTCTCCCACGGGAAGACGCGCACCGGCCGCGGCGGCCAACGCTGGTTGACCGGTGGGTGCCCAGCCCCGTGCTGAATCCCCTGCGTGGTCACCCTGAAGTCTCGCCCCAGCCCGGACCGCGCCGGGAGCTCGTTTTACTTCCCATTTAGCGGAGGAGGTAACCGAGGCCCAGAGAAGCCACCAGTGTCTCTCTCTGCCTGGGACCCACACGAAGAGGAAGACGCCACCAAACAGACGCTGGCCAGGATCCTTCCCTGAGCAGGGCGGGCTCCCCAGGCAGACCCCCTGTGGCAATAACAATGGGCAGCAGCCTGTGCCCCCAGACGGGTCTCCCCCCGCCCCCCACCCCAGCTTCCTGCTGGGACTGAGCCCACTCCCCTCACTGGCCCTGTGCCCGGACTCCAGAGCAGGCTGCCCAAAGCAGGGTTCCCCACAGGCAGCGCCCGCATCGCCTGAGAAGACGTGAGAAATGCGGGTTCCTGGGCCCCACCCTAGACCCCGAGTCGGACACCGGCCCGGGGTCCCATGAGGCCTGGAGATTCTGACGCAAGGTCGAGTTCACAGCCCTCGGCCCCGCCCGGAAGGGGAGCTCTGCGGGCCGCTTCCCGTCCAGGCCGGGCTCAGCGGCGAGCGGCACATCACAGGCTCTCGTGAAGTCAGTCATCGTGAGACAAGCCAGCAGGTGCTGCATAAATGTGGCTGATGAGTCCTTACACGGGCTTTTCCCGAACGCCCCCCACGTGCTAGGGGCTGTGTACGGGGCCCTCCTCCTGCACACCTGGAGGTCCGGTCCCTCTAGGACGTAGAGGTCCGGCGGGGAGACCTGTGTGGCAAGCGGCCCGACACAGAAAATGCTGGGAACCCTCCCGAAATCCAGATTCGCAGACGCCAGAGACTAGAGGGAGGCTGACCTGCAGGCAGGCCCTTTCCGAGCCGGCCCTCCCGGGCCTGCCACGCTAGCTCCACACGCAGAACTTGGCAAAGCAGAGCTTGACTCAAAAGCTGGCTAAGCTGAGATACAGGCAGAACACTCCAGGAATTTCCCGGGGGTTTGCAGAGCGGTGGTTGGGCACGGGCGAGGGTCTCAGGGGTAGCTGCCCTCCGCGTGGTGACGGAATGTCCTGTTTCCTGCCCTCTCCAGTGCGGGGCTGCCTTCCAGGAAGACGACGTCATCGTGCTCAATGGCACCAAGGAGGATGTGGAGACGCTGAAGGGAAGGATGGAGGAGAGACGGCAGAAGGCGAAGCTGGGGAAGGTAATGTGGCCCTCGCGTCTGCCCCTCACCTTCCGGAGGCTTCGGCCGCCTCGGCTTCGGGGCCAGTTGCAAACCACCGAGCGGCCTTGCTGGCGGCTGCTGGTGGGCGTGCCGCGATCGAGGTGGCTTTCACAACCTACGGGGGCCGGGGCTCTGGAAGGACTCCCGTCGGGGCTCGCGGTGCGGGCAGGGCGGTTCTGCTCTCCTGCACTCAGCTTCTTCATCGGTGACCTGGGGGTGGCGGTAGCTCCTGCATAGGACAGGTGTCGTCAGGAGGGGAGAGGGCCAACAAGGTGATGCCCGAGGGAGGGGCAGCCGCCAGGGTCGCTGCGCCGTCACTGATGGTAAGAGTCCGTGCTGGGTGTGCAAAGTTCGTAAAATAGAAGCGGAAAGTTACCGTCACCCCAGCACCTCTGGAGAGTCCGTGCTGCTCAGGTTTGCAGGTCCCGGGAGTCCCTCAGAGGTGTGGGTGGGGGGCCCGACCCCGGAAGCCTGCGATCCCCACCCTCCGCCGAGGCGCTTCCGGGTGGCAGGGAACTAAGCAGCCTGCCCACAACTAGAGCCCCCCTGGCCTCCCTGTGCCCTGTGCCGGGGGACTGGCTGGGAGTGTGGTACCACCGCTCGCGGGGACGGAGGCCAGTCGTGTGCCCAACCGCGGCGACCGAAGCTCTGGGTGGATGTGCCACGTGAAGGCTCTGTTTTGTGACCCTGGGCTTAAAATCACATTCCACAAGCAGTGGATTCATTGCTTAATGAGCTGCCATAACGACCGGGCTGAAAACAGTTTATAGGCTAAGAAGTCTTTCGATGTGCCATCCATTCTGCCTCCAGCAGTAAATTTTGTTATTTCTTAAAGTGTTTGCGGATGATCCCTGTGGCTTTTCACTAATAGCAAATTTTTCATTCTTTAAAAAAAATGTTGGGGACACTTGGCTGGCCCAGTTGGTCGTGCGTGCGACTCTTGATCTGGGGGTCAGGAGTTCAAGCCCCACGCTGGGTGGAGAGATTACAAAAAAAAAAAAGAAACAAAAAAAAATTTTTATTTAAAAAGCTAAAAATAATAAAAAACTAAGTGAGGTTCAGGGTAAATGTGGGAGAAATTTTGTGATTAGAACTAAGTCAAAGGAGGGGCGCCTGGGTGGCTCAGTTGGTTAAGTGTCCGACTTCAGCTCAGGTCACGATCTCGCGGTCCGTGAGTTCGAGCCCCGCGTCGGGCTCTGGGCTGATGGCTCAGAGCCTGGAGCCTGCTTCCGATTCTGTGTCTCCCTCTCTCTCTGCCCCTCCCCCGTTCATGCTCTGTCTCAAAAATAAATAAACGTTAAAAAAAAAAAAATTTAGAACTAAGTCAAAGGAATGCTTGAAGTATTAGAGAATTTGTTGCAGTAGCCCGAGTGCATAAAATCATGGGGGAAACCCTCTGTGTGGCGTGCATTTACCAGTGACGTAATAGTTAGAGATTTTTCGGAGTTGTCGTTGTTTTAATCATAAAAGGGAAAGGAACTCTGGCATGTAAGTGCATGCATTCTGCACTGGTTTTCTGAATTAACTAGGATTTCGTCATCACGAGAACAAAAAGAGAACACAGAAGGCTCGAGATATTTTAGACGATTTCCAGAAAGGAGCTGCTCGTTTTCTTCGTTGCTATCATTGACCCAGCTCGGTTTTTAAACACAAAAGGGAAGAAAATGTGTTTCAGAGGAACCTCCGGTGTTTGTATGGTCGTTAACCATGTCACTTCAGTGAGTCGTCTCCTGTCCCAGGCTTCCTGCCAAGGTGTTCAAAGCCCAGTGGAGCCAGCACACCCCTCTCTGCAAAATACTCACCGCAGCTTCTGGGAATGCCTCTGAGATACTGCTACCAGGATACCAGAATGTTTCCCAAATATGCTCACAGCTGAAAACAAGATAGAGCATGTCCTGACTTCTCTTGCCTTTTATATAAAGCCTCAGCTGTGAACGAAAGGCTTCAAAATCGGCAGTTGTCAGTCTTTTTCTAAAGACCAGGTGTTACCTTCACAGATTTGAATGCATGCTTTGAGCGTGTGAAATGAACAGGAAGTTTTTACATTTTGTACAGCATTACAAGTCCCTCTGCACGTATATATTACAAGTTCAAGGCCAGTGCCCGAGGAGGGTCCCTTTTCCACGTTTTCTACTGAGGGGAGCCTTCTGAAGTAGTTGGGTTGTGTGTCTCTAGTGCCACCTTTTGGATGCTCTAAAAAGGGCGTGTTAAATTCTCTGAATAAACACAGTTCTGTTTGTGCTTCCTGTGACTCAGTTCTAACACGGCTGTGTGATTTTAGAATGGTGAGTTTCATTTGGAAAACTTTTGCTGACCAGTATAATTATTATGAGTGATGGAATTTTGGTGCCTAAAAATCTAACAGGTAATCCAGAGTTGAGATTTGGCTAACATGCCTTTTAGTATAGCCTCAAGCCGTTTTTTTTTTTTTTAAGTTTATTTACTTTAGTAATCTCTACACCCAACATGGGCTCGAACCCATGACCCCAAGACCCCAAGACCGAGTGTCTCAGTCTTCATCTGAGCCGGCCAGGTGCCCCCAGCCTCAAGTCTTTATAGTTAAATAAACAAATAGGAAAGCGGTTTGACAACTTTGAAGAAGTTACTGGAATGGGTTCGATTCGGTCCATGTTTCTGCTGGTGGGACTTGATGTTCCCATCTGTACTTTGGTATTATTTGTAGCCACCCTTGACGGTGTTAGCCCTGAAATCTGGCATCTGAGACTTTTGAGAATGTGGTTTCTGGAATATAAATGCAGAGCTAGGCAGGCGTCTCCAGGTGTATTCCCGAGTGACGCAGAAGTGCCTGGCTGGAAACACACACCGTTACCGTGGTCTCGAGTCTCCTTCAGAACGTGCACCCGCCCTCCACACACTGCAGCGGCCTGTCCCGGGGCACAGCCACACTAGCGCCGGAGTAGAGTGATCCAAGCACAGCTCCAGTCTGCTCTTTCTTTTTACAGAAAGCAAAGAAACCCAAGGCGGTAGAGTCTGTCTCGAAACCAGATGTCAGTGAAGGTAAGACGCTTAAAAAGGTCCTTATTTGAGCAAAAATAAGGCTGTGGCGCTGTTCCTTTAAAAAGTATATGCTCTTGTTTTTGTTTGCCTGACTGTTCTTTTTTAACAGAATCCCCAGGGCCATCAAAAATTAAGACAGGGAAGCCCGAAGAAACCAGCCTCGATTCTAGAGAGAAGAAAGCCAGCTCAGCTCCCAAAAGTGCAGGTGGGTCCTGTGGAGACAACAGGGAGCTGTTCAGCCAGCTGGTTATGTCACGGTCTTTCTTGGAGTGAGTTGGAAAGCTCAGGGTCGTCCGAAGTCACGTTTCTGAGTAGCTCGTTGAGCCCTCTTAGAGGCGAAGAAACAGCCCCTCTACCCCAGGGTCGGCCCGAGGGAGGCTGGGCACGCGAGCCAGTTGTCTTCTTGCCGGGTGTGCCTTTGGAATCAAGCTACTGAGCCCGCACAGAGAGCAGGACCCTGCTGCGGACACTGGGTCGCGTCGTGGCCCGGCGCTCAGGGTGTTGGGCGGGAATGTTCCTGATCCCTTTAAGGCTCGGGTTTTATGTGCATCCCGCGTGGCATTCAGAGCCAGCCCTTCTCCTGCCTCTTGGCCAAGTGTCAAAGGGCTATTTAACACACAGTCCAGAATTCAGTGCGTTTCTCCTCGTTGCCTTTAAGAGAAGATATGTATTTCACAAAAAAAGAAACACAGATTGGGGTGCCTGGGTGGCTCAATCAGTTGAGCATCCGACTTTGGCTCAGGTCACGATCTCACGGTGGGTTCGAGCCCCGTGTCGGGCTCTGTGCTGACGGCTCAGAGCCTGGAGCCTCCTTCCGATCCTGTGTCTCCCTCTCTCTCTCTGCCCCTCCCCCACTCTCACTTTGTCTCACTCCGTCTCTCAAAAATAAATACAAAATGTAAAAAAAAAAAAAAAGAAACACAGATTGATTATCAGGTAAAAGAATGTGCAGTCTTGTGCTGTAAGTAGCGTCCACGGTGGTTAGCGGATCCAGTCCCCGCCTTACACGTAGCGGCCACCTGGCCTGCCGTAGGTGGCCCCGCCTCCTGGGACTTCCGTTCCTGCCCCCCCCCCCCCCCCCCCCCGTTGAAGGAGGCAGAGAGCACCCCCTTGGGAGGACGATCTGGTTCACATCATTCATGGGGCGGGGGCCAGAGCTGAGAAGGCAGCAGACGGTTACTGGTGTGGTTTCACATGGTAGATGTGAACCCAGCAGCTTTAAGGAGCGGGCATCGGGACGACGGCTTCCACCGTATCCGGGGGAGGTGGCGGCAGATTCCCCAGACGGACACACGTGTTTCCTGTAAGAGTGTGGTGTAAGCTGGGGGTGACCTGTGGTCCCGACCCTAACGAATCTGGCTTCTCGTTCTTCCAGCGGCAAACGGGGGCTCTTCCGGAAAAGTCGGGAAGCCTCTGTGCGGAGCCACAAAGAGGTCCATCGCCAACAGTGAAGAATCTGAAGCTTACAAGTCCCTCTTCACTTCCCACAGCTCCGCCAAGCGCTCCAAGGAGGAGTCGGCCCACTGGGTCACCCACACGTCCTACTGCTTCTGAAGCCCGTACCGCACCAGGCGCCCCGCAGGCCCTGCTGGGTCTCCGCGGGGGCGGCGCTGTCCCTTGTGCTCTGCCGGCCATTGGCGTGTGTGCGGTGGTGAAGTCGCCCTCCCAGACCTCGGAGCCGGCGTGGTCGCCCTTGCTAGCGAGGGGCGCGGGTTCCCCGGGTGGCCGTGCCGGCACCTGCCCGCCCCCTCCCGCAGGCCCCGCGCCCGCTTCCCCCTGTAGATGCGCCTGTCCCCCCACCGCCCAGAAAGACGCATGGGCTGCACTTTCTACGCTGAAAATCATTAAAGACTCCCGATTCCTCATGGGTGTGTGAGTGGCTCATTTTGACCAAAATTCTCATGCTTTTGCTGCCAACAGTTAAACAGGCCAAGAGAAACTGACCTTTACAAAGAAAGAGCGAGTTTTAAACGCACTGTGCCGCAGGTGTGGTTGAGGGAACTGGTCCGTGCCGGCAGAGGGGAGCGGGGCCTTGGCCCTCGAGGTTCAGGGCAGCTTCCTTTATCGGTTTCAAGACAGAAGAGAGTTAGGACACCTGATGTTTTGCCACAGAATGAAACACATCTGCCTTTCCTCCATCTGGCTGTGTTTTCTGTCTTCTGTCTTCCGTAATGTTCTGGTAAGGGAATTGCAGCCTTTCCATTGATGGTGATCAGAGCAATCCCGTGTCCTACGAATTCCTTTTTCTCCCAGAAGATGAAGGGAATTCTATGTAAAATCGGTGCGTTTTACCTTTACCTGTGCTCTGTGTTGACATCAGTCATTGAAAGTTCCCGTGAGACAGCAGATGAGGAGCTGGGAGTATCCAGGTCTCAACACGGCCTTCTGGCCTTCTGGACCCGGTTGTAGCATGGACGTGATCGGCTGGTTGGTTAACGGCTGGTCCAGGGCCCGGCTTCCATTAAAAGGAAGGAAACCGCGCTGGGGGAGGCCCCGGGACGGAGGGTCCTGTCCCCAAGTTCTCTGCCTCTACCTGGTGGGAAGTTTAGCCCCCGAGGAGGCATCCATACTGTGAATAGAGAAGGATTTTCATCGGAATTCCATCAACATCGGGTTTTGTTGTGGACTTCTCCAGAACAAACCTGCATTACCCGTCTTCTACCCGTTGCCCCTGTTCCACAGAGCCCAGTTAATCCATTTCTTAGTTATTGCCTGTCTCCTTTTTCCTTTTGTTATTGTTAACAATCAGCACCTTTCTTATTTGGTTAAGATTTCTTTTATCACAAGGAGTTTTCTCATCTCGCGAAGAAAACTTGATTCATTGGTCTTCTTATAGTCAGGTGTCACTAATTACAGCTTCAGTCATCACGAGGCATTTTATGTTAACAGCCATTGTTTCTGCCAACTTCGATTCCCCTGATTTTAGCCTTAATTTTATTTTGCAGCGATTACTTTGTCCGGTTTTTCCCGGTGACCCGGTCACAGTGTCCCCAGCATCAGAACTTGAGCGTCTCAGCCCGCCCTGCTTCCCCTCGATCAAGGTCACATCCCAGCTCTGCAGGTCACTCCCCCCCGCCCTCCCCGGGGTGCCCCAGCCTCCCCCCACCTGCCTCTGGCCTCTGCTGTATTCTGCAGTCTCGGTCCCCTGAGGCTGCCCCGCCGAGAGAGCCCCGCAGCCCCCAGAGAAGAGCTTGCTTTGGAGATTCCTTGAGTGTCTAGCAAGGCATCGAGTCCTCAGAGGCCCGAGGAGCCGCACCTGCCCCTGGTTAAGGCGGGGACAGTGTAACCTTGTCCCCCTGGGCGGGACGCCTGATCTGCTGGAGAAGGAGAGCAGGCTCCCGGCTGGCTCGGGGCTACCGTGGTCCTGAGCGCTCACCCGAAGGGCTGAGCACCTGACGGTCTATCTTCGGGGCTCAGTGACCCGAGAGAGGGGCCGGTGACCAGCGTGCCTTCCCACAGCACCGCACGCGTGGGCACAGCTCATCTGTCAGGTCCTTTGTCTCCCACCAGTACTTGCCAAGCGCTTAAGTCGGCTCAGAGGGGTCAAGTCAGTGGGAGCTGAGCAAGGGTTCCCGCCCCCGGCCCCGGCCCCTTTTGTAGCCAGGAGGGCCATGGGAGGGGAAGTCTCCAGGCTGCTTAACTCTTATTGCCAAGAACTAAAGTTAGAGCCTCCCCAGAATGAACTGAGACAACGCCCACTTAGCACCATGAACCTATTCTTGCCCTTTGACCCAAAGAGCATTTTGGCTCAAAGATCTTCTGGGGACACCTGGGGGGCTCCGTCTGTTGAACGTCCGACTTCGGCTCCGGTCACGATCTCGTGGTTCGTGGGTTCGAGCCCCGCGTCGGGCTCTGTGCCGACAGCTCGGAGCCTGGAGCCCTCTTCGGATTCCGTGTCGCCCTCTCTCTCTGCCCCTCCCCTGCTCACACCTTGTCTCTCAAAACAAGTAAACATTTAAAACAAAAGATGCCTATACCTTGCCTGCTTTTCTACTTGTCTTTTACTGAAAAGTGCTTTAGATTCTGACCAGGATACAAACCCCAACAGTGTGATTCCTGTCATCAAATGTCCATGAACGTTTTCAAATCAGAAACCGCCTGGGACAAAACTTGCTGAGCACTCCCGTTGTTCGGTGTCGTCTGTGTAAATCAAGTCTCTCTGCCCCTCACTACATCACACCATAAGATTTTTTGGGGGGGGCGGGTGACATAGAACACGGGGTGCATGCAGACATGGGGCCACCCCAAATACTCGGCCGCCGTAACTGAGCAACGGGGGTGACTCTCCCACGAGAGCCACATGAGGCTGCTCAGGAGAGAACAGGACGGAGCGACTGTTCCCAGGATGAGCCCCTGAGGGCCACGGGGCACACCCTCTAACACACGGCCAGACACCGGCCAGCCGCTCCCCGAAGGAGCCCCTCGTGAGGAGTGGATTCCCTTCACTGCCCGCCTTCCAATCAGCCCTTTGGATTTGCACCTCTGCCCGCCCAGCGCAGACCGCCTCCTGCAGAAAGGCCCCCGCCTCTCCAGCGGGCTGTGCGCAGGTAGGCGCCGTCTTCCCCCCGTGGTTCCCCCAACGAAACTTCTCGGTCACTGCCCAGAGCTCAACCCGGCTTGAGGCACCGGGACGGTTCCCAGGGGATCCCTTGATGACATTCAGAACATTTCATTCCCAGGCAATGAGTCCGTGAGTCCGACGACGCGGGGGAACAGGTGCCAGCCTCGTGTTGCGTTGCACGAGATTTTGGGGGTTCGTGTCATTTTAAAACCTGATGGCTTCCATTGTCGCACGGGCTGGGTCCTTGTCACCTCAGCGTCCTCAGTCCCCTCCCCCATTTACCCGGCCACCCCCTCCTTTTTCGGGAGAGCCTTCCCGCATAACCTAACCCAGCACGGGCCCCTCGTTCTGTCCTCGGAAAGTACTCTGTTCTTACACCTTTGGAATGAAGTACTTTATATTCTTGGTTGACCCAAGCGGTGCGCACTCAGCAGCGATCCACGAGTGGAGGCGGGCGGCAGAGACAAGGGGTGCGGGGACTGAGTGTGGCCACCATCTGGCTCCAGCCTCGAGCGGCCCCGTGTTCCCAGATCATCCCTATTTTCAAAGGGAGCCAGAAATCTCGGCTCTAAAAGCGGAGCCCCTCCCAAGATTTAAATAGTGGCAAATACTGCTAGAAACGCCGCGGAGGCCAAACGAAACACATCAGCGGCCCCCAGTTCGTGGCCTCTGGTTCAATACCTTCCCCGGTCGCCTCTCGGTGCCACAGGGGCACGTGCTGGGTCTGCCCTGCTCACCACCGCGTCTGGATCCGCGAGGCAAGAGACAGAAACAGGTGAGGGCCTCTCCCGGTGGAGCCCCGGGCTCGGAAGGAATGTTCTGGCAGGGAGCTGGCGTCCCCCGGCTGCCCGTCTTCTCGCTCTTGACCGCCCCTTGGAAAGTTCCCCGCCTCCTTCAGGCCTCACTCCCGGGCAACCGCTGCGAGCCTCCTCATCGCCTAGCCTGGAGCCGTCACAATGGCCAGGGCGGCCCCCGCCTCTGTGACATCACCAACGGCCCAGCCCTGGGCACCCAGTCTCCAGGTGCAGGCACACAGACCCACCATGAGCTATTCCCTCCCCCGCCTCTGCTCACCATGCGGACGCTGACATGGGTCTTGTTCTTGCCTCTGTGCCTCTCCTGCGGCTGTGCCTTCATGTTCACGTCTCTGAGAGAGAAAGCCAAGGAACCCCAGGGCAAGGTGCCTTGCGGAGGGCACTTCCGGATCAGGCAGAATCTACCAGAGCACGCCCAAGGCTGGCTTGGGAGAAAATGGCTCTGGCTTTTTTTTGTCGTCGTGCTGTATGTGATACTAAAGTTTCGAGGGGATCGCGAGAAGACTAAGGTAAAAGGGTGGGAAGGGTTTCCATCGCACCGATTCGGTCTCAAGACGCGTCCGCCCCGGAGAGGCACGCCTTCTAGTAGGTTCCGCTCCGGGTCGTGAGGCGGAACCGAGCCGGAGGCGGGGCGCCCACCTCACGGTCCTGCGAGACGTGGGCACATCCATGTCCTGACGTGTCCTTAGGGAGGATGGCAGTCCCCAGACCCCCGGGGGGATGGGCTACCGATTGAGGACGGCCTCCTGCTCATGGGGCGAATGAAAGCTTGGCCTGATACTCATCCGGTCAAGTGAGTCTTTTCAAAGTAAGGATAGAGTCGGGAACTTGGCGTGTTTCGGGTCAAAGTTACTCTCAGAGACACCTTCACCACCGGGTTCGTTCCCTGATTCTTGATTTCCCTAGCGTCTGACTCCTTACAAGTTGCTGAGCTGGGGGCAGGTGGCGTCATTGTCCCCAGTAAAGGACAAGGCCGGTCGTGAAGGGGTAAAGCTGTGAAGAAGTAACAGGTCCTTCCTACAGTGGCTGAACAGCTACCTCTCAGTCGGGGAGAAGGACAGAAACACGGCACGTTCTCTGCTAGACAGCCCCAACACTTCGTGGCACTGCGTCCAGACCGGTAGAGCAGCGGTTGGCAACCCTTTTCTGGAAAGGGCCAGCTGGTCGATGTTTTCAGCTCCGGAGCCTGTACGGTCCTCGTTGTAACTCCTCAACTCTGCCGCGTTGGCCTGAAAGCAGCCTTGTGTAATGTGTAACTAAATTGGCAAGGCTGTGTCCCAATAAAGTTTTATTTACAAAAACAACGGGAGGAAAAAAAGGGAGAGAGAGAAGTTAGAGTGGGAGAGAGCCACAGCATAAGAGACTCTTAAAAACTGAGAACAAACTGAGGGCTGATGGGGGGTGGGAGGGAGGGGAGGGGGTGGGAGGGAGGGGAGGGGGGGTGAGGGGCATCGAGGAGGGCACCTGTTGGGATGAGCACTGGGTGTTGTATGGAAACGAGTTTGACAATAATTTTCACATATTTAGAAACAAAGCAAAAACAACGGGAGGTACGGATTGGGCCCCAGTTGGCCAATCCCTGGCCTTGAGTGCCATGCTGGAACCATCCTTACTGAGGCCAGCCCGACTCTCTTGGAACCGAGTGGAAGCCAGCAAAGTCAACGGTATCATTCACCCCGCATCTCTTTCTTGACAGGAGCAGAATCCTTCTGGGCTTCGAGGCTGCTCATTTCGCTCTCCGCTGAAGAAGACTCAAAATACTTCCCCCAGCAAAGACTATGCGTTCAATACCTTAACCCAGCTCGAGGTGGACCTTGTGAAATTTGTGTCCAAGGTGCGCAACCTGAAAGTCGCCATGGCAGCTGGCGGTAACCCCAAGCTTCAGAACCTGGAGGCGCCTGCGGACCCTCACAATAACATCACCATCTATGAGATATGGGGGGAAGAAGACTCTGAATGAATGGACTTATGTGTCAGAGGAGGAGAGAAAAAGCTGAGTGTTGGCAGACCCTATGTAAACTAATAAAACTATTCTGAAGAAAAAGGATATTCTCGAATGTGACACCTTCCCCCCTCCTTTCTTTAAAAAAAAAATTTTTTTTTAACGTTTATTTATTTTTGAGACAGAGAGAGACAGCAAAAGTTGGGGAGGGGCAGAGAGAGAGGGAGACACAGAATCCGAAGCGGGCTCCAGGCTCCGAGCCATCAGCACAGATCCCGACGCGGGGCTCGAACTCACGGACCGCGAGATCGTGACCTGAGCTGAAGTCGGACGCTCAACTGACTGAGCCCCCCAGGCGCCCCCCTCCTTTCTTTTTTTTTAAACTGGGGGGGGGGGGGAATAAATGTGAGACCAGGGGCCACAGCAGTTCCTGTGTTGTTTTTGCTCTCCTCGCCTCCTCGAGAGCAGGCAGAACACGGCGACGTGGCAGCAGAGGGTGGCGTGTGTGGCTGCGTCGCTGGGACCCCGATGGGATGACGGGCTTGGGGGAAATGTGGAATGAGCTGCCGATACCGTTTTCAGAGCTGCTGTCTTTCCAGGAGCTGTTTGCGCGAAAGACGGAGCCAAACTTTATCTTTCTAATTTATTACAAAGTCCAACTTCAGTTACGGATGTAAAAGAAAGTGCTGGGGGGGCGCCCGGGGGGCTCAGTCGGCTGGGAGTCCAAGTCTCGATTTCGGCTCCGGTCATGATCTCGCGGTTCCTTGGTTTGAGCCCCACGTCGGGCTCTGCGCTGACAGCGGGGAACCTGCTTGGGATTCTTTCTCCCTCCCTCTCTGCGCCCCACCCCCACCCCTCGCAATCTCCCTCTAAATAAATAAATGAATAAACAGACATTAAAAAAAAGAGAGAACGTGATTGAATTAAGGGGGGTGTGTATGTGCGTGCATATGTCAGGGAATGGTGGATTCTAGAATCATTTGATTTTCTTACCACCAGAAAAGTCTTTTTATTCATTCCATCTCATGGATTACACATACTGACTTTTTCTTCTACCACACTAGCAGTTATATATGTCTAATTGGATTAAGAAAAACAGAGAATTGATCTATATTTTCAGGGTAATTTGAATAAGCTTCAGACGAGCTAAGCAGAGATTCCCAAATTAGTTGATATGAATGTTTATAATACTTATTAGGGGCGCCTGGGTGGCTCAGTCGGTTAAGCGGCCGACTTCGGCTCAGGTCACGATCTCGCGGTCCGTGAGTTCGAGCCCCGCGTCGGGTTCTGTGCTGACAGTTCGGAGCCTGGAGCCTGCTTCGGATTCTGTGTCTGCCTCTCTCTCTGCCCCTCCCCAACTTTTGCTGTCTCACTCTGTCTCTCAAAACTTGATAAATGAAAAAAAAATTATGATACTTATTAAAAATATGGATATTTTGGCATGTTAGGGTAGCTAATGGAAACTACACGTACCCGAGCCTGTTCAGTTAGCTTACTGACCCCCTAATCTAGGTCAGCGTGTAGTTTTATAGATGTGCAGGTGCAGCCCAGGAGAGAGAAGCTAGCTGGGGAAGACCATGGAGATTCAGTATTCCTAGTTCAGTCCAAATTAATGTGTGCCTGACAGAGGAGTCCTGAATCTCCATCAGTGAATCCCCATCGTTGCAGCAAAGTCTTCAGGCTCTGTCGCCGTGTGTGTGGGAGTCAGACCTCAGACAAAAGCCACCCGCCCATGTCTTCCCGTCTTGTCATTCCTGCCACTTCACTTTTCTCGTCTTGACCTAACAGGACGGGGAGAAATGGAAGGAGCTGGGATGACTCCAGTAGTCTGAGTTTTTCAAGCAACTGGGACTATAGGAGTTATTTTCGTGGCACACTGAGGACATTCAGATAAGCAAAAAATATTTGGGTTTTAACCTGTGATCTCAATATGGCACAGACTGTGGAGGTAATCTAAAAAGCCAGGGGTCAACGAACCATGGCTCACAGGCCAAATCGAGCCTGCTGCCTGTTTCCATACTACCCATGAGCTAATAATGGCATTTATTTATCTATTTGTTTATTTATTGCTATATTTTTAAGCACCTTTCTTTTTGGGGGGGTTCTGTTTTGTTTCATTTTTTCACACAAGCATGGAGCCCAATGTGGGGCTTGAACTCACAATGCTGAGATCAAGACCTGAGCTTAACCGACTCAGCCACCAAGGTGCCCCTGGCTTTCATATGTTTTTAATTTTTTAATTTTTGGAGAGAGAGTACACGCGCTCAACTGGGGAGAAGGGCAGAGGGAGAGGGAGAGAACCTCGAGCAGACTCCATGCTCAGGGCAGATCCAGATGTGGGGCTCGATCCCACGACCCTGGGATCATGACGTGAGCTGAAATCGAGAGTCAGACGCTCAACCGACTGAGACCCCCAGGCGCTCTTGGTTTTTATATTTTTAAATGATGGAAAAAAAGATGAGTAATATTTCATGACATGAAGGTTACACGAAATTCAAATTTCCGTTCATAACTTTTATTGGCACACAGCAACACCTGTTCATTTCCATATCGCCTAGGGCTGGTTTTGTGCTCAATGGCAGTGTTGAATTATTGCAACCGAAACCCTATGACCCACAAAGCTGAAAATGTTTACTGACCGGCCCTTTATAGGAAGTTTGCCAACCCCTAGTTTATTCTAATCTTAGTTACATGTTAAGAACCAGGAAGAGTGTTCAAGAGGAGTAGATATAGTCACCTGTAACCCTCACAAACATCCCACATTTGTCTGATAGGCAAAAATGTAATTTTAAGGTTTATTTATTTTTGAGAGCGAAAGAGAGAGCATGAGCTGAAGAGGGGCAGAGAGAGAGAGAGAGAGGGAGATACAGACTCTGAAGCAGCCTCCAGGCTCTGAGCTGTCAGCACAGAGCCCGATGTGGGGCTGGAACTCACAAACTGTGAGATCATGACCTGAGCCAAAGTCGGACAAGTGTCCGACGAACTGACCCACCGAGGCACCCCAAAAATGTAATTTTATAATTCCTATTTATTGTAGTTCTGCCCAGGTCACTAGCCATTAGAGATGGGGACCGTAAGAAAAGGCAAAACATCACAATTCCTTATAGATAGCAAGTTGGCAGAGGATATAAATTAGAGCACAATCTGCTCTGCATTTGGATTCAGCAATTTCTACAAAATAGCGTCTCTGAGTCTTTGCCTAGTCTCATACAGAGCTTTGCAGCCCACGGTTTTGCCTAGACAACAGTATTTTCTCAGCCCAGTCATTTCCATGCAATATTTTCATGTAAAAATGCAGTAGATTCAGGAACTCGACCTTAAGGAAGCTACTGAATTCTGCTGGGTTTTTTTTTTTTCTTAAAAAAAAATTTTTTTTTAATGTTTATTTATTATTGAGAAAGAGAGAGAGACAGAGCATGAGCAGGGAAGGGGCAGAGAGAGGGAGACACAGAATCCGAAGCAGACTCCAGGCTCCGAGCTGTCAGCACAGAGCCCGACGCGGGGCTCGAACTCACGAACTGGGAGATCATGACCTGAGCCGAAGTCAGAAGCCCAACCGACTGAGCCACCCGGGCGCCCCTGAATTCTGCTGTTACGGCATAAACTCCTAGCATCGCTACGCTCTGGGGTGTGAAAAGAGGAGTCGACAGGCCAACTGTAAATGCCGACTCACCATGGTCACGTATCGCTGACACCCTGGTCAGAGGGGCTCGCCCCCCAGGGGTCGTGGCTGTGGGACTCACGGTGGCTTCCTTCCTCAAGGCCAGCAGGAGGAGGAGGAAGCGTCCAGTCTCACGTGACGCAAGGAAATCAGAGGAGCGACAGCAGCCACGTAACCTACTGGTTAGAAACAAGTCCCTGCAAGGGAGGGGATGACACCAGGCACGGGTCCCACGGCAGACCCCGCCGCAGAGAGGGAGGCCGCTCCCGCGCAGGGGATGGGGACTTCACGGGGACACTAACCAAGGAGTGAGAGGACAGCCAGTGCCCTGCTTGGCATGGTCACCGCAAGGCCTTTCTTGGGGACCTGGGCGTGGCTGGTGGGCAGAACCCAGAGGGGCTCGTGTGGTCAGGCTCTCCCTCGAGCGTGGACGGGGGCCAGGACTGTGACGGGGCGGTCACCCCATGGTCGCGGCGTGTCCGTGAGGCTCCGTCCTCGCCAAGACGCCCTCCTCGGGCTCTCGCGGTCACACCGCGGCCGCACGGATTCTAGCAGCAACCAGTGGCCTGGGAGAGGCCCCCCGCGTCGGACGAGACCCCAGCTGGCGCTGGGAGTTCAGCCTGGTGACACCCTGAGCAGAGAAGCCTGCTGCCCGAACTCATGCTCTTGACTCGCAGAAAGCGTGCGGTAATAAATGCGTGTTAAGCTTTCGGTCACTGAGTTGGTAGCAATTTATTACACAGAAATAGAGCGTTAACGCAGCTGCATTTTTCCACCTGCCGTTTCTGATGCCCGCAGTCAGACCTCGGCATCGGCCTCGGCATCGGAGAGCTGGGACCAGAGGGATGTGGCCAAAGGATCCAGCATGCGAATGTCCCGTCCCCTGACACCAGAGGATCCAATCTGCTGGCTCGGGGACCAACCCTCTCCCTGCCCCCCCCCGCCCCCCGTCACGTCTGCTTGGCCCCCAGTCATCCTCTGAAGATTTTACTTTGAAATGATGACAGATCCCCAGGAAGTTGAAAAGGTAGAACAGAAACTCTCCTCGTACCCTTCACCCGGTTTCCCCGGTGGTTGCGGCGGGTGTAACCAGGGGCCTGACGTCGGGACCGCGTGTGTGGACAGTTCTGTGCCACTTTGTCCCACGTGCAGCTTGCAGGAAGCCCCCTCGCAGCCAAGACCCAGGGCTGGCCCAGCTTGGGAGGCCTCCTTGCAAGGGCACCAGAACGGCCTGCCCCACCATCCCGCCCCCCGGCCATCACCGATTTATTTCCATCTCTAGGACTTGGTCGTTTTGAAGATGTCACATGACTGGAGTCGTCCAGCCTGTGGCCCCTGAGGTTGGCTTTTTCACTCAGCATAACGCGCTGAGTTCCCTCCACGTGATTCTCTGTGCCCACGTCCTGCTGAGGATCTGGAACCGTCCACCCACTATAGGTTGGGCTCTTACACGTAAATCTGCTGGACGTGTGCCCTCCCCTGAAACCTACAGAGGCAGCCAACCGGCCTCTGAACCCTTTGACCTGTCTCCTCCCAGCTATGCCACACCAAGCCCATTTCTGCCTCAGGTCCTTTGCACATGGCTTCTCTCCCTGGGGTAAGTTTTTCCTCCAGATGTCACAGCGCTGACTGCTTTGTTCGTCCTTCTGGTCTTTGCCCAGAGGGCCACCTGCTCGGGGAGGCCTCCACTGACTGCTCGGCTGACCTCCCCTACCTCTCCAGCCGTATCACCCACTTCACTTATTTTCTCTGCAATACCACCACTGCGTGACATTGTGCTTTTTACGGACCTGTTTCTTGTTTGTCCTGCTTCATGCGGACAAGGGTGGTTGTCTGCTGTGGTTACTGCGGTGTCCTCAGCGTCAGAATGGAGCTTGGCACATCGTGGGCACTCCACACAGATTTCGAAAAATCTACTTGGAACTCGTTTCAGATTTACAGACAACAGTAGCACAGAAAGTTCCCTCCTCCCCCCCGTTTCCCAGGACGTTGGCCTCTTAGTAACCGTGGGAGAATCGTGACAACCAAAAATGATAATAGGGCTGCAATACTGTTTGTTCACTATGAAGTTCATTTCATTTCTCTCTGTTCTGGGATCCCGGCCAGTGGCCCACGCATGCGGCCATCTGCCTCATTGTCCTCCGAAGTGGAACAGCTTCATCTATCGTGACCTTGGCAACTTTAAAGAATGGCGATCAACTGTTTAGTAGGATATCCATTTGGGTGTTTGTTTTCTCAGGATAGGAATAAGGTTATGCGCTTTTGGCAACAACACCAGAAATGTGGGGCACCAGGGAGGGGGGAGCTCAGTCAATTAAGTGTCTGACTCTTGATTTCGGCTCAAGTCATGATCTCACGGTCGTGGGTTTGAGCCCTGTGTTGGGCCCTGGGCTGACAGTGGGGAGCCTGCTTGAGATTCTCTCTCCCTCTCTCTCTCTCCGCCCCTCTCCACCCAAAATAAATAAATATCTTAGAGGATACTATGGTGTCTATGCCAATCTGCCCTTCAAACTTTCACCCACTAGTGTGAGCCCTGATCAGTGGGTGTTTCCTGCGATAATTATTTCCGTGATGTTGGTATTTGCCTGATGCCGATTTCCCTCTTTCCTTCTACTGTTATTCACTGGAGTTCTACTGGAAGGAAGACCTATGTTTTCTCCCCCGTTTATTTGATTATTTATTTATATCAAGATAGACACATAGGTACTTACTTCCTCTTGCTAAACTCCAGTATTTTTGTATTTCTTTTCTTGCTCAAACTTTGCCAGTGCCCCCGGGTCGGCTCCCTCCTACCTTGAACAAGCCCCATCTTCTTTTGAGCAGTTTCTTACTGTCTGGAAACCCAAGACGTTCCAGGATCATCTTGTTTATCCCTGCCTCAGCCGGGGAGTGGGGGGTGGGGATCAACCACTTCTCCAAAGAGCCCTCGTTCCTTGGATTGGAGACCGGCACTCAGCGACCAGGCTCTGGCAGCTGGAAGGTGCTGGTCTGCCCCGGACCATCACAGCCCCCAGACCCCCGTGGCGGGAGCCTCGTCGGTTCCTGTTTTACCCTTCCTGCGTGTCTCTTGCACAAATGGACAGAGACGTGTGTTTTCTTGTAGCCCCTCTTTCTCACGGAAGGATACCTTGCTATCAATATGCTTCGGGGCTTTGCTTTTCTTGTTTAACAGCGATCCCTGGATATGGCTCTGTGGTGGTTCACAGAGACCTTCCTCATTCTTTTTTCCACCCGCAGAATACCGCACTGGGTGGGCATGCGAAAGCCGAGAGTAGCCTGTCCAGCCACTCCATGTGGACATATAAGTGGTTTCCAACAGTTTGCAAAGACAAGTAGTGGTGCAATGAATAACCTGGCTTACGGAAGCATGTTTGTGCTGTCGGAGGGTTAGCTGGGCGTAGATGCCCAGACGTGGGATTGCTGGGTCAAAAGGCAGTGCACATGTAGTTGTGTTAGGTCTTGCCAGATTTCCCTCGGGGGCGGGGGGGGGGGGGTTGTGCCAGTTCGCACCCTCGCCGGGGACGCCAGTGCAGATTTATAAACGAATGCTGGCACGGCTGCTGAAAGGCGTCTTGGAACCTGTTGTACGGCCTGCGGTTCCAGAGATCACCACCAGGTGGCAGACAACGCCCATCTCCGAGAACAGGGCGCCCTCGATTTCCACGATTTCTGTCTTCGAGGGCCCTTGGCAACAACACCGCGGAAGGTGAAGGGTAGCCCTGATGTTTTTATTGCTAACAGCAACCAGCATTCACGGTGCTAGCAGGAGCAATGCCATCATTTTAGCAACAAGTGACATTTGCTGTGTGACTATTTACTCACTCAAGGGCTTATTCTGTGCCCTGTTGGGGCCCCGGGGATGTGAAAATGGAAACATCCCGCCTGGAGGGGGAGAGGCAATAAACAAATACATAAGCCCAACACATAGCCTGTCAGGTGCACGCATGTACTAAGGAGACAGATAAGTAAGGGAGGAGGTATGCGTGCAGGGGTGGGGTCAGTGAGCGGGGTGGTTGGTTTAAGGTAGATCGGGGAGGAACTCGCTGAGGGCAATCTGGCAGAAGGGTGTGGAGGACGGACATAACGGGAAGTGCAAAGGCCCTGAGGCAGGCCCCTGCGGCAGGATGGGGGGTGCTCAGTGTAGGGGGGGGGGCAGCGAGTGAGAAGAGGTAAGAGACGGCAGGGTGCGGGCCATGGAGGCTTTGCAGGCCATCCACAGGATCTGGACTTTTCCTCCATGATAGATGAGAGCCATGGGAGAGAATATCAGATGCTCAGGGCCCCGGAGAGAGGGCTCCCTCCTCCCCACCCCCCAAGCCAGTAATTCACCCCTCCCCAGATATCTGTGGGCAGCCGGTGTCATACCACGGTGGTGGTGGGGGGGGGCGCGTACTTTAGGCCCTGGACGGGTTGGGATCCTGCTGCCCGGAAACCCCTGTGAGCAGCCTTCCCCTGGGAAACCAGGCATCTTCCAGAGGGCCCTTCCGGGTCACCCCTGCCTCCCTGTCTTCGAGCTACTTAAGGATCCTGTAAACTGTTGCGAAATGTATAATTCGGAAGCACCCTTGTTCGTAAACACGCATGAGAAAAGCGCCGAGCGGGGCTCGCTGGTGCAGCTGTGTCTGCGGCCGTCCCCACTGCAGGCCCCGCCGTGGTTCTTCCAGGTGTCTCTGGAACCTGCCGGAATGCCTCCCGGACTCCTCCTTGACTAATGAGCTGGGGGGAATCTTTAACACATCATCGTTTGACATCTGGGACAACCACCCGTCGTGCCGGTTCAGGTCCCCTCCACGGAGACTGCACCTTGCTCTGGGAGGTGAGCTGGATGCCCTTCTGCTTGGGGAGGTGGCTCTCAGGAGGCTCTAAGCTCCCTGGGGTCCCACCCCCTCCTGCGTCCCCTTGTCCTTCCTCTGCTCTCCCCCCAGGCCTGAGGTCTCTGTGAGACAGAGGCCCCGCCAGGTTCACTCCTGGCCTCTCAGGAAGCAGCCCAGCCCCTGGTGGGCAATGGGGCTTGGGCTTGGGAAGACCTTGCAAGGCTGAGGAGGGACTTGGGGGGCCAGGAGGCTGCGCCATGACCTCCCTGTGTGCATCTATTTATTTTTTTAAGTGCATTTATTTTTGAGAGAGAGAGAGCGAGCACGAGCCTTGGAGGAACAGAGAGAGCAGGAAAGAGAGAATCCCAAGCAGGTTCCACACTGTGAGCACAGAGCCCGACGCGGGGCTCGAACTCAGGAACCGTGAGATCGTGACCCCCATCAGAGCCCGGAGCCTGCTTCCGATGCTGGGTCTCCCCCTCTCTCTCTGCCCCTCCCCTGCTCATGCTCTGTCTCAGAAATAAAATAAAACATTAAAAAAAATTAAAAACCAAAACGAAAAAGCACCACCACCACAACCAACCCCAGAAAATAACAAGCGTTGGCGTGGCTGTGGAGAAACTGCGACCTCATGTCCTGCTCGTGAGAACCTTCTGCGGACGACAGCACGGAGGTTCCCCAGACGCTGAAGAACAGAATTAGCGTGCGATCCGGCAACTCCTCTTCGGAGCGTAAACCCAAAAGAATTGCAATTTCAGGATCCTGGAGACACGTTCGCACACCCGTGCTCATCGCTGCGCGATTCACGACGGCCAGGGCGCAGAAGCAACCAAACGTCCACAGAGGGGTGGCTGGGTGAACGAAACGGGGCTGGTGCGTGCTGGCGCGTTAGACTTCAAAAGGCCGGCACCGTGTGGGCCCTGGGAGCACAGAGGTCATCAAAGTCTGCAGTTCGACTGGGGGCTGTAGACGATTACGGGGGAGAGACATGGAAATAAACACATGAATGTCGGGCGTGGGCAAGCGCCGGGAGAAAAAATGCAGCAGAGGAGGGGCGGTGGCCGGGGAAGACTTTTCAGGGGACACCTTGGATCGGTAGGAGGTGAGGGCACAGCTATGGGGAGAGCCTCTGGGCCGGTGGAACAGCAGGTGCGAAGTCCCGAAGCTCTCCTAGCAACACTCCTCCCTCCGGAGGATCGTCATCCTTATTTATAGCTTCCCGGTGCTATAATTAGATCCCCGTGAAGGCCATCAGGAGGTTATCACCTAAATATGCTGCTTTGGCCTAAGGACTATTTTGAGCTGAAGGCAACTGAGGCAGAAAGACTTCTCTGCTCTCCCCTTTTCTGCCTCAAAGCAGGACATAAATTTCCTGATGAAGAAGGTGTCCCCTCCTGCCCCATTCCAGGGAGAGAAGAGGGACTCTAAGCCACCAGAGACAGAAGTTGAAACCAGGATGACTTTGCATACACAGACCTTATAACATAGTTCTCTCCTTCCATCAGTGCCCTACAGATGTCCCAGCCGCTTCCCCACAATTTACCCCTTGAGCTCCAAACCCTTTTACTTTTGCAAAAATGCTGTGTAAGTCTCAATTCTAACCATTTCTTTGAATTTCCCTTCTTTTCTGTGAACCCCCATGCACATAAATATTAATAAAAAGCGTACATCTTTTCTTCTGTTATTCTGTCCTTTGTAGTTTAATTCACAGCCCCCAGGCACATAACAGAAGAGGGTAGAGGAAAAGCTTTTCCTCCCTCAAGACATTTTCAATTCGCTACCCTCAACACATTTTGGCTCTTATCATTCTAGAGTTTGGATGTATCATAATTTAACCAGTTCTGTACTGAAGCCTAGATTCTCCCCAGTGTTTTGTTATTACGAACACACAGCTCCAGATTGGGCAGGATTTGGTGATGTTCACAACAATCAGCACAACTCACCATCTGCCAGTGTTTGGGTTTCTTCTACAGTCAGCAAACACTGCCGCCAGAGCCAGTCAAGACGCGGAAAACAAAAAGCCTGAAATGGCTTACGTGTCACTAATTTTAGAACTCCTAAGTACAGTTATATGATGACTCATCCCACTTAAATTCAAAGCTGTTTAATGGGCCATCTGGTTCATCAGAATATGAAAGACTTTGCCCAGCAACCTAGAAAAGAACCCAAGAAGAAGATTAAAAAAAAAAAACATTCTTAACCACTGAGGGGAAGTCCCTCTGAAATGTCAGCTGAGTGTTAGCTCCCTGAGGACAGGGATATGGTTGAATAAATAAACTGCATTTCATCTGGGCCTATTTTTCTGTAAAACAATGCCTTTAAAAAATTTTTTTTTAATTTATTCATATTTGAGAGACAGAGAATGGGCGGAGGAGAAGCAGAGAGAAAGGGAGACACAGAATCCGAAGCAGGCTCCAGGCTCTGAGCTGTCAGCACAGAGCCCGACACGGGGCTCGAACTCACAGACTGTGAGATCATGACCTGAGCTGAAGTCGGACGCTTAACCGACTGAGACACCCAGGTGCTCCTAAAAAAATTTTTTTAGTGTTTATTTAGAGAGAGAGAGAGAGAGAGCAAGCAGGGGAGGGGCAGAGAGAGAGAGGGAGACAGAAAATCCCAAGCAGGCTCCACAATGCCAGCACAGAGCCCCACGCAGGGCTCGAACTCATGAACCGTGAGACGGTGACCTGAGCCAAAATCAAGAGTCAGATATTTTTCTGACTGAGCCACCCAGGTGCCCCTGTCTTTTTTTCTGATTACAAAAGCAAAGCAACCCAAAGCACAAGTAACCGAAGAAAAATAGACAAATTAAGACTTTATCAAAATTAAAAGCTTTCGCACTTCAAAGGAAACGATAAGAAAGCGAGAAGAGATCCCGGGTAAAGGAGGGAAAATATTTGCAAATCACATATCTGACCAGGGTCTAATACTGAGAATCTATGAAGACCTTACAACTCAACAATACAAAGACAAATAACCCAACTAAAAATGGGCAAAGGACATAAATAGACCTTTCTGCAAAGAAGATGTACGAATGGCCAGTAGTTACGTGAAAAGATGCTCGACATCATTAAGCCATCAAGTGCAAGTCAAAACCACAATAAGACGCCGTGTCTGCTCACGAGGACGGCTAGGATTAAAAGGCCCGACGATGGCGAGTGCTGGGGAAAACGTAGAGAAATTGGAGCCCTCACCCACTGCCTCTGGAAACGTAAAATTATGCAGTTACTTTTGAACACAGTGTGGCGTTTCCTCAAAGTGTTAAACGTACAGTCACCATATGATCCCACAACTCCATTCCTGTATGTTTACCTGAGAAAAAGGAAAGAAAATGTCCACACAAAAACTTGTACATGGGGGCACCTGGGGGGCTCAGTCGGTTAAATGTCCGACTTCGGCTCAGGTCACGATCTTGCGGTTCGTGAGTTCAAGCCCCGCATTGGGCTCTCTGCTGACAGCTTGGAGTTTGGAGCCTCCTTCAGATTCTGTGTCTCCCTCTCTCTCTCTGCCCCACGCCTGCTCGCTCTATCTCTGTCTCTCTCTCTCTCTCTCAAAAATAGACAATAATTAAAAAAAAAAACTTGCACATGAATGCTCACAGCACTGTTATTCATAACAGCCAAAAAGCAGAAACAACTCAAATGCCCGTTACAAACGATACACAGATTCATAAAATGTGGTCCGTCCGTGACATTATTCGGCCATAGAAAGGAACGCAGCCTGACAGACGCTACAGAATGGATGGACCTGGAAAGCTATGCTGAGTGAAAGAAGCCAGGCGCAAAAGACCACCTGGTATATGATCCCTGTTTGAGGGAAAAATTTCTCCTCCACCCTCTTAGGTTCTAGTCATGTGGGCCTGTGAATTAAACTAACAATAGATCGCTCAACAGGGGGAAAGGCATGCGATTCTTATTAATAGTTGCATGTACTGGAGTTCACAGGGAAAAAAGTGAAAGTCAGGGGCGGGTATCAACTTGGGGGTTAGATGCCATTTTAACAAAAGACAGATAAGGTCTGAGCTCCGAGCAAGGCTCAGACGGGGATGTGCACCGGGGATTTATGGGGGAAACTGACGGAAGGTACAGGTCAGGCTAGTGAACTTTGTTCACGCAGACTCACCTCTACGCCAGCTCCGTCTCTGGGGATGGGCATCACTCCTCTTCTTGGTTTGGGAGAGGGGATGCCTTCACAAGGGACGGTCTGGGGAGCAGCCCAGGAAGTGCGGCTCGGTGACCGTTTCGCCAAAGTGTCCTGGTGGTCAGCTCAGCACCCCCTCCAGCAGCATCCTGAGGCCGCTGAAACTGGCAGCTTCCCAGGTGGTCAGCGTGTGGAGGGAACGGGAATGTCCCACAGGCTTCTGCTCGTCTCACTCGCCAAAAGCCATTCCACCGAAGTCATGGCTGCCCTTGACCCGCCCAGTGTCCCCTCCCCGCCCCTGCTCCCTGCTGACATCACCATCTACTCACATCCTCCCGTGAGCCAGGCTCACGGGCTCCACAAAGTTCATCCCATTGACCTCACCCCACAGCTGTTCCGGCAAAGAGCCCTGGGCTCTGGGTCGCCATCACTTCCTGCCTTGGGACCTGGGACTAGCGACCCACCTTCTCGAATCTGCCTTCCATCATGGCTGAAATGGAGGTGATGGCAGGGGCCTCAGGACCTGCCCTGCCCCTCGCTCCTGCCTGCGTATCTTCATGCAGCCCAATCACGGTGGCTCCGTGCTTTCGGGCTTGAGGGGTGACCAGCCCCACGGACCGGGGTTCAGGTTCCCGGCTTGTTTGAGGGGCTCCAGGCCCCCGGGGGGAGGAGGTTCTACCTCATCTGTAGTTTCAACAATTTTTTAATAAGGGGGGGGCACCTGGGGGGCTCAGTCGGTTGAGCGTCCGACTTCGGCTCGGGTCATGATCTCATGGTTCGTGGGTTCGAGCCCCGTGTCGGGCTCTGTGCTGACAGCTCGGAGCCTGGAGCCTGCTTCGGATTCTGTGCCTCCCTCTCTCTCTGTCCCTCCCCGCCCTGCCCCGCTTGTGCTCTGTCTCTCTCTCAAAAATAAACATTAAAAAAAAAAGAATGACTGAAGCCCAGCCAGCAGCCACTCTTTGTAGAAACAAGGACAGGCTTGACGTGGCCACACCACCAGCACATTGCTGTTTCTGATCTGCTGTGGGGTAAAACTCCAGATGCCCCAGGGCCCCAGGCGTGTGATCCCATCCTAGTCACCAGGATTGAGGGTGATTAGCAAGTCTAAGGTCACACATCTGGAGCTTGTGTGAACGAGGCTTTGAACCAGGAGCTGATTCTAGATTCCAGTGGCCCTCCACTTAGGGGCGCCGGAATCAGCAAATAAAAGGCCTGGAGGCCCACTTAAATTTGAATTTCAGATGCTCAATGAATAATTTTTGGCATAAGTATATCCCATGCAATCTTTGAGATATACTTATGCTAAAAATGTATTCCTTATTCATCTGAAATTCTAATTTAACCAGGCATTTTGTATTGTTACCTGGCATCCTACTGCCACATGCCTGGCCCACCGCTGAGGAGAGAGTGATAAGAAATGGGCTTCTTCCCACGGATTCAGGCCCCCAGGAAGTCAGAGCCTCATGAGCAGAAGGAGAAGGTTCTCAAAGTTTCCAGGTAGGAAAAACCCTTTAGTGTGGCCTGGAAGGCTGCATTCCTCTTGACCACAGCTCTCTGCTCTGAGAGCCTGTGGGGTCAACTCTATCCACCTCTGAATCTTTCACGTGAAAGGGGGTGTTGGGACGGGTGGTGGAGGTGGGTGTGTGAGGGGACATAGGGCAGCTGGGGTGGGAGGAGCCACCAGCCTCTGGGGACCAATTCCTGAGACCCCGAGCTTCCAGCCAGATGCAGGTTCTCCCCAGGTCTAAGAGCTGCTACCCTGGGGAGATTTAAAAAAAACAAAACCAAAAAAAACTATTTATTTATTGAGGTGCCTGGATGGCTCCATTGGTGAAGCATCTGACTCTTGATTTCAGCTCAGGTCATGATCTCATGGGTCATGGGATTGAGCCCCACGTCGGGCTCTGCACTGACAGCTCAGATGGGATTCTCTCTCTCTCTGCCCCTCCCTTGCTCGCACACACCCTTTCTCTCTCTCTCTGTCTTAAAATAAATAAACTCTAAAAAAAATCTTTATTTAAGTCATTTCTACACCCAACATGGGGCTTGAACTCACAACCTCAAGATCAAGAGTTACATGCTCTACGGACTGAGTCAGCCAGGCGCCCCAAGAGAGCTCCCTATCTTAACTGATTCCCTGCCCAATCCCCTCGGCCCAGCTTTTTATCTTATCTTATCTTATCATCTTATCTGTCTTTTTTTGCAGTTTGGGGGAATTTTCCAAGTACACCCTCTCCTGGCCAAGGAAATTCCTATCTGCCCTTCTGAGTCATGACCTTAAACGTTATTCATTCATTCAACGTTTATTTCTCTCATGGTCCTGGAGGCCAGAGGTCCAGACCCAAGGAGTCAGCAGGGCCGTGCTCTCTCTGCAGGCTCCCTGGGAGAATCTGTCCCATTTTCTGGTGGTTGCGGGAAATCCTTGTTGTTCCCTGGCTCGTAGACAGGCGCTCCAATCTTCTCTACCTCACATGGTGGTCTCCTCCCTGGGTCTCTTTCCCTTGCTTTTGTTTTTGTTTTGGAGGGGGACAGAGAGAGAGAGAAGAGAGGGAATCCCAAGAAGGCTCCATGCTGTCAGCACAGAGCCCACGAACCATGAGATCATGACCTGAACCGAAATCAAGAGGCAGATGCTCAACCGACTGAGCCACCAGGCGCCCCTCTGGTCCCCATTTTATAGGGACACCAGGCAGGTTGAATCAAGGGCCCACCCTACTCACTAGGACCCCGTCTTCACTTACAACCCAATGGCATCTGCCCAGACTCTGTTTTCAACGTCACAAGTTCTCAAGGTCACAAGTGCCGGGAACTAGGATCACAACATATCTTCTTGGGAAACGGAATTCAACTCACAACACACTTTCTCTGAGAAAAAGTAAACCTTATTGGAATTTTAATTGGAATTGTATTCAATTTATATGACAATTTTTTTTACCTGTTCTTACTCAAACACATGGCACGTCTCCTTCTTTGTTCCTATTTTGTGGAATGTCTTATTTTTATGTATTTATCTTGAACCCAGCCACCTAACCAAAATCTCTCTTTTTTTAAGTGTTTATTTATTTTGAGAGAGAGAGAGAGTAGCAGCAGGGCAGGGGAAGAGAGAGAAAGAGAGAGAGAGAGAATCCCAAGCAGGCTCTGCACTGTCAGCACAGAGCCCGACGGGGGCTCGAACCCGTGAACCCTGAGATCATGACCTGAGGCGATACCAAGAGCCGACGCTCAACCGACTGAGCCACCAGGCGGCCCCCCACATGGTAGTGTTAAGTGAGGAGAATAAGACGTGCGGATGAGGAATGGAATCTCGGTTTGGGAAAAGCATGAGGAAGAAGGCAGTAAGTGCGGATAAGGGCACACGTGAGCCATGATTCTACGGTCACAGGGAGGGACAGAATGTTAGATTGCCTGGCGGGGCCGCTTCCAGGCTCGGGGGTCAATGTGGAGGCAAGAGGGGAGGAGGGCCGAAGGCATTCAAGCAAGAAAAGAAGAAAGACTCTCCCCCAAATCCAAAATCGTTATGGCACAGCCACGTTTAGGCAAGCGCACACATACAAATGTGTATATTTACATTTATATTTGCTGGGCATGTTCAGAGGAACTTAATTTTTTAAGTCAACACAAAAACAGAAGAGTTCGCGGGAGATGGGGGCCCGAAGCTCACCTCCTCCCACGGAGACAACCGGCTTGACACCCTCATCCGCGTGAATCCCTGGGGAGACGCCCCGAAGACTGATAGAAACGCTGACGGCAGAGAAGAGGCCGCACCGAGGAGGTTTTATTGAAGTACGACTCACAAATACAATCGAACGTAGTTAAGGCAAAAACTTAACGCAAAAACAAGCCAGGAGCTCAGACTCGGCCGGTGTGGCTTTCGAAGCCGGGCCCCGGTGCGGAGACACGGCCCAGGCCTGGAGGATGCCCGGCGAGGACCTCTGGCTCCTGGTGAGAGGAAACAGTCGTGTTTGGGGGGTTACTCGCCGGCATCCGTGTCCGTTTCATGGCAGAGCCCACTTTGCCCCGGGGAGCCACAGCCGGCCCCTCGCCGCCCCCGCCCACACCCGCACTGTGCATCTTCTTGGTGGCACCATCCTCACACTCTGCCCTGCCGTGGCAACGGCAGCCGAGCGCCCGGGCGGCCAGGCTGGGGCTCCCCTCCAACTCTGACTCTCGAGTCCAAGGCCCAACATGTTGGCTGCTCACGGAGCCTGGAGCCCGCAGACGACACGGCCCGGAACCCTGACACCTTGGCCGACGTCCTGCCTAAGGCCAGCTAGTGAAGTTTTCCTTTGATACTTTTTAGCCTTCCAAATACATTCCTTTCTGGCCTAAATCAACCAGAGACCATTTCTGCTGACGAAGAGCCGCGTGTGTGTGTCTGTGTGTGTGTATGTGTGTGTGTGTGTGTGTGTGTGTGTGTGCGTGTGTGTGTGTGTGTTTAAACCACATCTAAAATCCTTCCACTGCCTTGAGCACTTTGCACAACACCGGTGGCTCAGTTGGTTGAGCGTCTGACTTTGGCTCAGGTCATGATCTCACCCTCTGTGAGTTCAAGCCCTGCATCAGGCTCTGTGCTGACAGCTCGGAGCCTGGAGCCTGCTTCCGATTCTGTCTCCCTCTCTGTCTGCCCCTCCCCTGCTCATGCTCTGTCTCTTTCTGTCTCTCCCCCAAATAAATAAATATTAAAAAAAAATTTTTTAAAGGAAGGTGACGGGCACCTGGGTGGTTCAGTCGGTTAAGCGTCCGACTTTGGCTCAGGTCAGGATCTCACGGTTTGTGAGTTCAAGCCCTGCGTCAGGCGCTGTGCCGACAGCTTGGAGCCTGGAGCCTGCTTTGGATTCTGTGTCTCCCTCTCTCTCTGCCCCTCCCCTGCTTGCACTCCGTCTCTCTCTCTCTCTCTCTCTCTCTCTCTCTCAAGAAATAAATAAACAGTAAAAAGAATCTTTTTTAAAGAAAGACGAAGAAGTTCAAATGGGGGTAGGCATGCGGCTAAGTTATCAAATGGTGTCCTCAGGGTCTCTTTCTTTCTCTCTTGCTGGCTTCACTTTCTCGACGCCCTTCTCAGACAGGTCCCCCTGTGCTTGCAAGCTGGCTCCCAGGAGCCCCTGGGGCCACAGCCCCGGAGGCTTTCCTTCGACTTCCTCGTCAAATGTCTCCTGACCTCTCCTTGGCCCTTTCTAGATCATCTGCCCATCCCGGACCCATCACTGCAGCTAAGGTGCTGCAGACTGCTGAATGGCCGAGCCCGAGGTCCCATGCCCCATCCTTCCTCTGGGTGGGTAAACTTGGGGAGGCACCTGTTGGGGGTTGGGGAGAGAACTGGGGGGCGCTCCTCTTTAGGGGAAGAATGAATGGAAATTGGAACAGGGGAACACCGAACGCTGTCTTTATGGGAATGTACATGACAGCTTCAATCGGTGGGGTTCAGGGTCAGGTGGGTGGGACCAGATCCCAGAGGGCTCAAAGGGTGACTTTGACCAGATCCCAGAGGACTCGAAGGGTGACAGGCTTGCTGCTTAGAGGCAGCTGGGGAATATGAATCAGCGTCCCAGAGGGAGTAAGTCACATCCAAGGTCGCCTGGCCCCAGATCTAAGCTTCTTCCCTTGAAGGGACACCTGCCAGAACTCCCTGGCTCACGTGGTTGGGCGACTGGCGGTTTCTGTCTTTCAGTCCATTCTCTCATTTTTTTTTAAGTTTATTTATTTATGTTGGGGGGGAGGGGCAGAGAGAGGGGGAGAGAATCCCAAGCAGGCCGTGTGCTGTCAGTGCAGAGCCCGACATGGAGCCCAAACCCACAAACCGTGAGCTCAGGATTGGAGCCCAACTGAGGCGTCGGATGCTTAACCGACTGAGCCACCCCGGCGCTCCCTTCTCTCATTTTGATGATGATGAGGGTTCGGATTCTTCGAGGAGGTTGCTGGTCCTGAGTTCCTTCCTTCAACAGGCTCCTAATCCACCCGATATACTTAGAGGTCCACACACTTTTCCTTTAATTGGCCAGAAATAGTAAATATTTGGGGCTCTGTGGGCATATGGTCTCTGTGACAACTGCTCAACTCTGCTGTTGCAGTGACAGCGCCCACATTATTTACATATTGCCTGTGGCTGCTTTTGAGACCATATGGACCGCAACGCCTAAAATTTCTATCTGGCCCGTTACAGAGTTTGCCAAGCTCGTCCTGTACTATGAATATCTTTCAAGTCAATCCATACCCTTCCTTACCACACTTTTTAATGACTGTATTTTGCTTCCCTTCCACCAACGTTTCCAAAGCTCCTCTACTGAGGCCGTTCGTTTCCCTGGCAAAACGTCCTGGGAACTGAGTCTGCCAGGGGAAGCTCCCTTCTGAGCTTGGGAAGCGACGGGTAGCCTAGCCCTGGTGTCTAAGCTCTGACGGGCTGAAAAGGGGGCATTTTCCGAGTCACTTCTCATGACTCTGATCTCCTCTGGATCTTTTTGCAACGTTGCAAACCCACAAGTTAAGCCCCCTGCTGAGGAACACCCGCGGACCCTGACCTGATAGTCTAGGACGGTCCCTCGGTTCCCCGAAACATGGTCTCATTCACACCGAGCTATTTTTCAGCAGTATACAAGGAACATCTTGAAATCTTTCCCTCCCCTGCTTAATTGCAGCTTAAACTTTGTCTTATTGGGGGGGAAGGATTCCCTGCTTGCTGGGTAACGCTGTACATCAAACCAGGCTGGGGGTCTTCCCGCTGGATCAACGGACAGGACTTGAGACGGAGCCTTGAACCAGGTTCTCTGGTTCCAAGCACTCTCCAGATCCTTCTGTGGGTTTTCTTTTCTCAGGCAGAAGCCCTGCCTGGATTTGCAGATGACATGGGGCTCTTTGTCACCCTAGTTCCCTCAGGAACCCCTGAAGAAGTCAATCATTTGAAAAGTGTTGCCTCCTAGGCTTTTCCTTTTTTATAAAAGAGGAATTATAGTCTTTGCTCCCTATAACCTTGGACTTCTGCCAGGTTTTCTTGGTGGTATTTTTCACTTGATCAATATGAAGCTGAGCCAGGAGGGTGTTTCATGTACCAATAGTGGAGTTTGAAAAGCCAACCATCTTAAGCCTGGTTGTATCCCTGGGTTTATCACGTTCAACACTCCAAATGCACATGTCACTTTCCAACCAACTTTCAGATGAATTGGAAAAGCCAGAAAGAAATAAGAGGCAGTCAGTCTGCTCATTTTTCAAATTGATAGGACTTCCTTCAAAAAAAAAAATTCTGGGGGCACCTGGGTGGCTCAGTCGGTTGAGCATCTGACTTCGGCTCAGGTCACAATCTCGTGGTTGACAAGTTCGAGCCCCGCATGGGGCTCTGTGCTGATGGCTCGGAGCCTGGAGCCTGCTTCAAATTCTGTGTCTCCCTCGCTCTCTGCCCCTCCCCCGCTCATGCTCTGTCTCTGTCTCAAATATAAACATTAAAAAAAATTTTTTTTTAAATTCTGGACTTTGAAGTTTATTTGAAATTTATTTGAAACCCTTTTTTTTTCTTATTATGAAATGATCCATGGCCATTAGAGAATTGAGAAATCTTAGCCTGGACACATGTGCTGTCTTGTCTTAGCCAGCAGCCCATGTTCAAGGAGGTACATACAAGCAACTCGCTATAGGAGAGACTCCTCCAGCCCTCAGCCCGACCGGGCTCTACAGGTTGTCCAGTCAACATCCATTGTCTTCCCCCTTCCCTAAGAGACCCTTGATTTTGTTCTGGCATCCGCTCTGGAACAAGTTTTTTTTTTTTTTAAGTTTATTTATTTACTTTGAGAGAGAGAAAGAGCAAAAGTGGGGACGGGGCAGAGAGAGAGGAAGAGAGAGAGAGAATGCCAAGCAGACTTCACACTGTCAGCACAGAGCCCGACTCGGGGCCTAATCCCAAGAACCAGGAGATCATGACCCGAGCCGAAGTCGGATGCTTAACCGACGGAGCCGCCCAGGCACCCCTCTGGACAAGTGTTTTGAGGGGGGGTTATCAATTTGAGATTAATCTGTCATGGTGGCCATTTCCCTCCCGGCAGGTGGCTTGGGCCCGGGGAAGGGACACTACTATGGGCGATGAGGTAAGAAGGCAGCTATCTGCTGAGGGGCTCCTCCTGGAGAAGGTTTCCTTCCTCCTAAGTGAGACGCACAGAAGGAAATGCCCTTCTGCTGTTCTTTCGGGAGACTAGACAGGACACTTGCAACCACGATGGCCGGCTTGCCCTCAACCTGAGAAGGAAGAGCACGTGGGGAAGAAATGGAGCCCAGAGAGTCAGAAATAGAGCAGGTGCCCCCAGTGCCTCGTGCCTGCCGCGCCCCTGCAGAAGACGCTCCCAAATTCTAAGCCAGGCCGACTTGTGATTCTGTCACTGTGTGCGAACCGAGTAGCTCGTGTGTGCGCGCGCACGCGTGTGCGTGGTATGTCGTCGAAGCGGACCGACCGGGTCCCGCGAGGACCATTCCTGCAGTCGAATAAAGACGGGCTCCTTTAACTGCTGCTGCAAGGACCAGAGGAAGCTTCGGGAGATTCTAGGAAAGGGGGGCTGGGGGAGTTGGAGCTTGCCCTGGAAGATTCTAAGGAGGGATGTGAGAAACAGGCTGGTTCCGCCCCCCGGGCACTGCCGAAACGCTGGGCCATTTGGCATCTATGTTAACAAGTGAAGCAGGACCAGATTGGAGCAAAGCAGGGTCGGATCGGAGGCTGATGAGTTCGCAGTTACGAGAGAGGAGAGGGCTGTTTCATTATCTTTATGGTGTCTCTGTGGCCTCGTCCGAGACCTGCTCCGCGTGCCGTCTATGGTGTGGTGGAAACACGGTGGTCTGGTCGCCAGCGAGGCCCCTCTCACTTCCCCGGGCTGTGAGGGAAATACAGAAAATATAGATACAAAACCTGAACAGGGGCGCCTGGATGGCTCAGTCGGTTGAGCATCTGACTCTTGATTTTGGCTCAGGTCATGATCGTGGGGTTGTGGGATCGAGCCCCGCGTCAGGCTCTGTGCTGAGCGTGGAGATTCTCTCTCATTCTCTCTCTCCCTCTGCCCTTCTCCCCTGCTCACTCTCTCTCTCTCTAAATAAATGAATAAGTAAATAAATAAATAAAACCAAACTTGAATAAAAAGTTGGGCCCCATATCATCCATTCTCCATGTCATGTGACATTCAAAAAAAATTTTTTAATGTTTATTTATTTTTGAGAGAGAGAGAGAGAGAGAGAGAGAGACAGAGTACAAGCGGGGGAGGGGCAGAGAGAGGGAGACACAGACTCCGAGGCCGGGTCCAGGCTCCGAGCTGTCAGCACAGAGCTGGATGCGGGGCTCGAACTCACAAACAGTGAGATGGTGACCTGAGCTGAAGTCGGCTGCTCAACCGACCGAGCCACCCAGGGGGCCCAAGGTGACACTGAAAGACACAGAGTCTCCTAAGAGTCGTTAAAAACAGCCGATATATTATTTCTTGTCAGCGCAAAGTGTGCCTGAGAAGCAACACGCGTAAATCAACCTGCATGCAAACGTTTTAAAATTATTATTCAATGAAACGCGAACGAGGAGGAGACACAGCGTGTTCTGGGATATACGGATATTCAGTGCCTGATAAGAAAACTATTCTGCCAGCTGATGGAACTCTTCGCCTTATATCTAGGCTTCTTTGTATCATAAATTCCAAATTCCCGGGTCAACCCAGGCAGGCTGCACGAAAACCACTTTTTTTTCATGTTGCTGATGAAAACTTCTGGATTCCCACTTCCTTCCTCGCCTGAGACTCTGCTTCAGCAACTCTCACCTGGGAACCTGTGTTTTCTCACACGCTCACAAGGTGATGCTGCTTACAACAGGACAGGGGGTGGGCCCAGACGGAGTGCCAAGGTTCCACCTCTCGATCTTTCCGGGTCTCTACCTCAAAGTCACATCCCCTTTTCCTCCCGTTTCAAGAAATTTGACGGGCTTCACTTGGCTCACATGTCCCAGCCCCGGGCCGTTCCCCGTGGCTGGTGACATGGGGCGCCACGATTGGCGGGATCCGGGTCGTCCGCTCCTCTCCCAGACCAAGCGATCCTGAGAGGGGGTGGTGTGACCGACAGCTATGCTGAACTGAACGATGGACTCAGGCACAAGTGTTTCCTCGCAGGAAGTGCTAGGGGCCATGCTGGGCATGCCATTCCCAGAATGCCTGAGTCTTATTTTAGGTCAAGAGGGGAAGGCAAACTAACAGCTTCATTAGTATTCGCTGGGCTTTGGGCGAAACTCGAAAGCGGACTGTATCTCTTGGCTTAGAGGTGAAGAGGGAGGGATCGCTTGCCAACGGCCAGTCAACTGTCACCCGGCCACCAGGGGGCATCGTGCCCAGAGATGACCCAGCCAGGCCAAGAGCTTGAAGGCTGGACCTCCTCGTGGTCAGAGCTGCCACCGGGAGTGACAGCGGCCTTCTCCTCGGTGGTGTTAGAATTTGACCCAATCAGATTCCTGTCTTCCTCCCTGAAGGACAGGTAAGAGGAACAAGATTCTAAGCCGAAAGATCCCAGCGAAGGGCTCTGCTGGGCTCAGCTTGGGTCTGGTGGGGCCTCCCGCCCGGAGGGTTCCAGGTACACAAACAACACTCCCAAATACCTCCTCACTCATGTTGAGACGCTGTGGCATAATAACTATGTATTTGGTCTCTGCCCCTATTTCCAGGCTCAGAGCTCCTGAAATCCTTGGAATGTCCAAAGTCGTGTGTCTTTTTGTACGCTAATGAGATGACTGGAGGTTGGGGCTCCCTTGCCAAGGGAACCAACCTCCTGCTTAGGGGGCTTTCAGCCCCTCCCACGGACCCTTAGGGAGCAGAGAGGGGCTGGAAGCTGAGTTAATCCCTAAAGGCCAATGAGTTACTCAGTCTTGTCTATGTAACGGACCCTCTGTAAACAGCCCTGAACGGCAGGCTTCAGGGAGCTCCCGGGCTGGTGAACAGATGGACGGTACTGGCGGGATGGCAGGTCTGGAGAGAACGCCAAAGCTCTGTGGCCTTTCCGCCATACCCCGCCCTAGACATCCTTGCCCTCTGGCTGTCTCAGAGTTGTGTCCTTCATGATAAACTAGTAATCTAGTAACCGCACGGGTTTCCTGAGTTCCTTGAGCCTTCTGGCAAATTACGGAAGGCCAAGAGTGGGTCATGGGAACCCCAGTTTATAGCTACTTGGTCAGAGATCCTGGATGCCCAGCATCTGAAGTGGGGAGGCAGACTTACAGGGCTGGGCCCTTAACCCGGGGCGGCGGGGGAGGGGTCTGCACTAATTCTGGGAGGGAGCGTCATAATTGAATTGGATCGTGGAGCACCCAACCGATGTCCAGGGGTTGGAGATTGGTTGGTGTGGGAACCCCCACACTCCCATATATCTGGTGTAAGTCGAGTGTAGTACTAGGAGAAAAAACTATGTTTTTAGTTTTTATTTTTTTCATTTTGGATGCTCTTCTCTTCCCCTCCTTTAAAAGTATTAAAGCCTTTAATTTAATAGAAGAACGAAATCTTTCAAAGGGTTTTGCAGTAAGGATGGCAACAGGGGTGAAAGCCAGCAGAGCAAAGAGAATGAAATTATACTCAGTGAGGCAAACTTGGCTCATCTTTGGTCCCCATTTTATTCGTGTGCAGCTAAAAAGACAGCTTTGCCCGAGTGGTGACCTAGAAATGTGGCTACTATCTTTTATTATTTTCTTTTTGCTGTTCAGGAGGTTAAGGTTTCTCCAAAGAGTATCTTCAGATAGCTCCTGCTTTGATCCAAAATGATTTTAATTAAAATAACCACAACAGGGACGCCTGGCTGGCCCAGTCGGTAGAGCATGGGACTCTTGATCTCAGGGTTGTGAGTTCGAGCCCCATGTTGGGTGTGGAACCTACGTAAGGTAAAATAAAATAAATTTTTTAAAATGTTTATGGGAATGCAATCTGGTGCAGCCACTCTGGAAAACAGTATGGAGGTTCCTCAAAGATTAAAAACAGAACTACCCTACGACCCAGCAATTGCACTACTAGGCGTTTATCCACGAGATACAGGGGTGCCGTTTCCAAGGGACACATGCACCCCCATGTTTATAGCAGCACGATCAACAGTAGCCAAAGTATGGAAAGAGCCCACATGTCCATCGATGGATGAATGGATAAAGAAGATGTGGTCTATATATACAATGGAGTATTACTCGGCGATCAAAAAGAATGAAATCTTGCCATTTGCAACTACGTGGCTGGAACTGGAGGGTATTATGCTAAGTGAAATGAGTCAGTCAGAGAAAGACAAAAATCCTATGACTTCACTCATATGAGGACTTTGAGAGACAAAACAGATGAACATAAGGGAAGGGAAACAAAAATAATATAAAAACAAGGAGGGGGACAAAACAGAAGAGACTCATAAATATGGAGAACAAAGTGATGGTTACAGGAGGGGTTGTGGGAGGGGGGATGGGCTAAATGGGGAAGGGGCACTAAGGAATCCACTCCTGAAATCATTGTTGCACTATACGCTAACTAACTTGGGTGTAAATTTTTAAAAAAATAAAAATTTAAATAAAGAAAGAAAAGAAAAATAAACAAATAAAAACGTTTATTTATGTTTGAAAGAGAGAGAGTGGAAGCAGGGGAGGGACAGAGAGAGAGGGAGACACAGAATCCAAAGCAGGCTCCAGGCTCTGAGCTGTCAGCACAGAGCCCGACGAAGATAAAGTAAAGTAAAGTAAAGTAAAATAAAAATAAAATAATATAAAATAAAAAATAAAAAATAAAAAAAAATAAAAAATAACCATAACAACCAAAAAGAAAAAAAAAATAGAGCAACGGCTTGTGAAATTCTGCAGGAAGGAGAAAGAGGGTTAGGAGTGGAAATCCACTTGAAATGGAGACATTTGGTTTGAAGCAGAGTCTAAGGAGGCTCACCCTTTTTATTCAGATTATATGCTTATTTGGACTGCCTTGATATTGGGGTGCTGATGGCGATGGGGGGTGAGATGACCCCCAAATTGCAATGGCCAAACAGGACACAGCACTTCCATTTTCTGCGTACTTTGTGAATACGAGCCCATCTGAACCTTACAACAAGCCCGTAAGTAGGTCCTTGCAACCCTCTGCAGATCCCACAGCGAGTAGGGTTCCTGCAACCGCGATGCCACCCTGCCTCCCTGCCTTGGGAGACGCTCAGGTTCTGGATTTGCGGCTCACTGCCGGGCAAGCCCGGGCGTTTATCTTCTTTGAGCCTTGGGTCCCCACCTGCAGAACAAGGGTGGTTCGGAGCTGTTGGGACGCACGTAGAGCAGCTGACCTCGGTGCCCACGGAGGGCAGTCGTGAGAGCTGTTCCCGACTTATGGTTCCAGCTGACTTACGCAGGCTTTGTGCCAGGACTCCCCTAGTGCTGCCCTCCGAGTGAGCCCGGTTGGGGACGAGGCTCCTTCGTGCCAGAGAGCAGCAGCCCGAGCCTCAGCCTGGGAGGACGCGATGAGCCATTCAGTAACTTCTCCCCTTGAAGCTGCTCGACGTTAAGGGGGCACCTGGGTGGCTCAGTGGGTTAAGTGTCCCACTCTTGATTTTGACTCAGGGCGTGATCCTCCCGGTTCGTGGGTTCTAGGCCCTCTACACAGCACAGAGCCTGCTTGGGATCCTCTCTCTCCCTCTCCCTCTGCCCCTCCCCTGTGCATGCCCTCCCTCTCAAAATAAACTAAAAAAAAAAAAAAAAAAAAAAAAAGCTCATCGACATTAAGGAATCTTCCTCTTTCTCTCCTCTTTCTTCCTTCCCACCTCCCCACTTCCCTCCCTTCCTTTTTCTTTACGCTAAGTCATGGACGCCTGAGTAGGTAAGGAAGCAGGAGGGGCGGCGTGAGGCTTGTGGGCTGCCCAGGATTAAGAGAAGATTAGGGCCCTGTGTCAATTACTCATCTCCGCTCTGCAGAGACAAGACCTGAGGTATTGCCGAAGAATTCCCTTGGTAACGACTTTCTCCGAGCCCTGTTTGGATCGCCTCGGGCTGGGTGGAGCTCCCCCTGCACGCAGGCTTCAGGCTTCAGGGGAAGGGAGCCCATGGCTGCCAACTCCGGTGCGGGGGAGCCAGGGCATTTGCATTGGGTTGGGTCTGCACTCCAGGGCCAAGTCGACTCCCCTCCCGGGCCAGTTGCCTCAGACCTTGGAGACAAGCCGCATCCTGCCCAGAGACTCGCTCCCCGGTTCCAGCGCCCAGGGGTGTGGTCCTGTGGTCACCCCTCCTGCCCCTCCCTGTGTGTTCCCTTCCCTTGTCTCTCCTGGTTTATGGAGGAAACATACAAGCCGCTCTTACACAAGGCCAGTCGCTTGGCCCCGGGCCCGCCCTTTCCAACCCGCTCCAGGACTTCAAGCCTTTAATTCTCTCTCCACCTCGCCTCCTGACTTATCCATCCCTCCCTCTCCTACCGCCTCATCAGCCACGGAGCTGCTCCCACACTAACAAGGGCAGAAACCCTCTGACCTCCGTGCGCCCGGCCAGCATCCATCCACACTCCTCTGCTTCCCTTCAGAAGTGAGCTTGTCTACACCCACCGCCACTGTTTCAACTCCCACCCTTCTCCTGCCCACTTAGCCCCCCGAACTCGCCCCTGCCAGGGCCACCGGTCTCATGAATGTCTTCAGGTCCTCTGTCATGGGGCTTCTTAGGTGCATTTGACCCAGCCGACCACGGTCTCCTTCCCGAAACTCCTTCCCTGCTTTCCTGCCTCCTCCCCTGCCTTCACCACTGCCTCCTCCCCTGCTGGCCCTCTCGATGCTGGCTTCTGCAGGCCGGTCTCTTGTGGCTCTCCCCCGGGATCTAGGGGCTGGGGGTCCCGTCTTGCTGTCCCCTCACAACCGACTGCCCGCTGGACACCCTCCAGGGAACATCCCTGGGGCATCCCACGCTTCACGTGTCCAGAACGAAGCTTTCCGCTGTCTTCCGCTCGTTTCCTCCCCAGGATTCCTCACCTGCAGGACAGGTGGCTGGGGCCGCATCCCTGGCGTCCTGCCCCGAAACCCTCCACCTCCAACTCCCATCCTGCTGTGCAGATGCCCCTCCGGTCCCACCTCTTCACCCCCACTTGGCTACCCTAGGCCAGGCCCCCAGCAGCTCCCACCTGTAGCCATGTCCTACGTGACTGCCAGCCTTGGCTTCTGAGCCTTCTGAGCTGCTGCTGAGATCTTTCTAGAACGAAAGTTGAATCAGGTCAGTCCTTTGCTTAAAACCATTTCATGCTCTTTACTGCTCCTAAGGTGAAGTCTGGCATCCTTAAGACTTTACACTGCCCCTCCCTGCCTCTCTCACCTTCAGGGCTGCCCCACTCCCCCCCACACCCCCCACCCCCAACCCCCGGGCAGGGCACCCTCCTCGTCCCAGATACGGGGACAGGTGCTCAGGTCCTGGAATGTTCTTCCCTTCCAGGCCTTCGTACTTGCTGCTTCTTTCTTGGGTACCCTTCCCTACCCTGCCCTACTCCCCACGTCTGGTTAGCTCCTACTTATCCCTCTGTCCTTGTCTTGGCTTAGATGTCATTTCCTCCAGGAAGCCTTCTCTGACTCATCCTCTGAAAACAAAACAAAATCCAATCAGGCTAAAAAACTGAGTCATAATCTCCTCTCTTCCCTCAGGAGAGATCAAGAAAGCCGGGTTTGCATAAACAAACACACCATTTTTACATTTTTACTTGACTTCTTTGTTACGGCTTAGTGGAAAGGAGTAAGGATCGCATCTAAATATAAATAATTACATAGCACTAGAAACACACAAAAGTCTACTGATACGTGACTAATGTGATCAGCTGATTGGGACAGGTCATCAATAAATGAAATACTCAGAGCAGAGACTTGATTAATGAAATTATACTTTGCTCACATAAAAAGATGCTTACCTGGGTTTTATAGAAACCAGGTTTTTCCTTTTTCCCCGACGGGTGGTCTTTTGTTCCAATGACGTGTTATAGAATTGGTTTCTGCCTTTCGCATATGAAATCACACTAACGCCACCTTCTGGAATTTTCAATACATCCTTGGCTAATTCTGTTGCCTTTACATTATTATTACCATTATTGATACTTGGGATGCCTCGAGGTGTCTAATGAAATAGGAGGCTGGCTGTGGCAATTTTCGATGCCCTGTGGCATCACTATTACTTGAACTGCAAGCGTTTGGCACTTAGCAGAGGCTGGATCAATACTGATGAACTGATGAACAATGGAACGATCGAGCGAACGAACGAGTGAATGAATGAAATGGCTCCCAAATAGGAGTTGCAGGCTTTATGTTATCGACCTCCAGCCAATTCCAGCAGCACAAACAGACCAGGTGTGGCACCCACTCTCCGAGCCATGGGGCCATCGAGTGACAGGAAGCAGGGTTCCTGGAGCGACCACAGCCCCTTCTCTGAAGGTGTCGGTTGAGCTGGCTGAGAAAGTGTCAGTGGAGGGACAAGGGGCCGGGTCTTACCTGAACTTATGAATTTTATTCTCAGTATGGTGAGAAGCCCCTTGGAAATTAAACATACCACCTGATCTGATTTCCTTTTTGTTTGTTTGTTGCAAGCCTCTGGAAAGCCGGATCCAGGCCTGGAGACAGAAAGTAAATGATCAGCTGAGAGTGTCACACACATTTGTGATACCAGATGACCCACCCGCTCCCACCAGTAATGGCAATGCCTTGAGTCAGCTTGCCATCTTGTGGTCAAACCTAGGGACCACACACTTCCCATCCTGCACTCCAGGGCCCCTGCCATGGGGCAGTCAGGATTTGGACCCCGGTCCGCGGCCCCACCGGAGTCTGGGGTCTAAAGGTCTATGTTTTGGTTTTACCATCCCCAGACATATAACCAAAGAGGATTCAGGTTCCTTTTTTTTTTTCCCCCCAATGTTTAATTGGAGAGGGGGCAGAGAGAGAGAGAGAGAGAGAGGAAGAGAGAATCCCAAGCAGGCTCCATGCTATCAGAGCACAGCCTGACACAGGGCTCAAACTCACAAACGGTGAGATCGTGACCTGAGCCGAAACCGAGAGTCGGTTGCTTGACTGACTGAGCCGCCCAGGCCCCACTCAGGTTTCTTATCTGAATTGTGGGAACTGCCACCCTCTCTTGTCTCCCTGTAAAGACCCAGTGAGAAATAGATTCTTGTTATCAGAGGCTTTTATAAACTCTCCTGGTTTGGTAGCTGGATATGGTTTTTCTGAGGATGAAATTCCAGCATCTTTCTTCAGTGTTACCTTAAAACGAGAAAGTAAGATGCCTCGGTGGTTTGGATGTTTTGCACCGGAAGGGTCTTGGGGGGCATTAGGGTGACCTTATTTTAGAGACGAAGGAAGAAACAGCCTCACGAAGAGAGGGAAGCAGAAGTCAAGACTTTTCAAGGCTGCCGCCACTTCAGGATGTGGGTTTCCTGCTCCGCTGGCTTCAGGCAAGTTCGCTGGGCGGGGACAGAAGGCCCCAGGTGGGCACCCAGAATGGGGTTCGGAAACCAGGCCGGAGAGGACAGACATCATGGAGATCGTGGCCCTTCGGGGGCCGAGTCCGTCTTTGGGCCGTGGAAGAGGCGTCCGGAGAACCTGCAAGTGTGAGCGGGGCTCCTGGCTCCCAGCTGTGCAGAATTTCTGGCATTTAGGGAAAACTCCTGCCCCACACTGGTCACTTTGCATCATGTTACAGAAGAGGAAAGTGAGACGCGGCTGGAGGCAGGGGCAGCCCAGGGCACTCTGTGGTTTCAGTGGCTTCTCCATCCCAGCAAACTGTGTGGCTGCCGTTGTGACCCTTTGTCTAATTCTGACCCTTTTTCTTAGAGGGCTCGTGGCACAAGGCACTCTATAAACACTTTTTGAATGTTTATTTTTATTTTTGAGAGAGAGAGACACAGCACGAGCAGGGGAGGAGCAGAGAGAGGAGGGGGCACAGAATCCAAAACAGGCTCCAGGCTCCGAGACATCAGCACAGAGCCTGATGCGGGGCTCAAACCCAAGAACCAGGAGATCATGACCTGAGCCCAAGTCAGGTGCTCAACCAACTGAGTCATCCAGGCACCCCAAACAAGGCACCTTATAACCTTATTATCCTGTTAAACCTTCCCAGCAGCCTTGCGAATAGGTTTATTCCCATTTTACCCATGAGGAAGCCGAGGCTCAGGGAAATGTCGTGAGGTGCACAAGACTAGTGAGTGGTGGGTCCAGAAAGGAACGCTTCTCTGCCTAACTCTAGAAACTGGGTTCATGTTCACTAAAGTGTACAGCGAAGAAGAGGCTTTGAGCTCTTTGGGGGTGGGTATAAAGAGCTGATGAGGAGGGACGTGTTGTCTCACAGGTTATTGAGATCTTCTCTTCTCACTCATCACTTCTTGAGAAAGGAAATTACAAAATGGGGGGCATGACGCTCCTGCCTCAGTGCCTTGATGCAAACCCAGTGCCCAAATAAAGACATTTCCTCCACTCATCCAACCCAGCTCCCACCTGCTTTAGGAACCCCGTGAAGGAAGCCTCCAAAATTAAGAAGGTATGAAGCGTGAATGCCTCCGGGGATTTCTTCCTACCCCCTGAACAGTATACCCTTGGGAAAAGGAGTAGGGGCATCCCTCGCTGGAAATACCCCAGTTCCCTGAGGGATGATGGCAGCCCCATCACTAATGGAGAACACAAATCTGCCCTGGGAGTCCTGGGAGAGCCTGGGGAGGGAGCGGGGGACGGGGGCAGAGGCCATCTGAGGCTCTTTGGGCCGGAACCCCCAACACAGGCAGGTCCCAAACCACACACTGGCCTTCCCGAGCGTTTGGCTGCTGGGCTACTCCATGTCACGGCCTATGCCTAATGTCATCCTCAACCCTGTGGATGGGAAAGTCCCTGTTTGACTCTGCCATTGTCTTTGTGTGTCCTCGGAAGTATTTCTGACCACGCCCGAAGATCAGTAACTTCAGGCATCCTTTCGAAGAGAGCAGACTGGACGTGGGAGAAAGGTTTTCAGTGGCTGAATATGTGATGGATGATGAACTTGCATGCTTCCTTCCTGGTCCCCGTGGTCTCCAGGTTCCTTGGAACCAGGAGGCATCTTTTCTGTCCCCCCAGCACCTCGTGTCCACCTTAGACCATGTCGACCTCTGCGGGGCCAGTTAAAGGTCTTCGTAGGGCCCAGGCATTGAAGCTTCAGTTACTGCCACACCGCAGAGTAGAAGGCATGTTGAAATGCACCTGCTGCACACGTTTAAAACATTTTCCTTGGGGGGCGCCTGGGTGGCGCAGTTGGTTAAGCGTCCGACTTCAGCCAGGTCACGATCTCGCGGTCCGTGAGTTCGAGCCCCGCGTCAGGCTCTGGGCTGATGGCTCGGAGCCTGGAGCCCGTTTCCGATTCTGTGTCTCCCTTTCTCTCTGCCCCTCCCCCGTTCATGCTCTGTCTCTCTCTGTCCCAAAAATAAATAAAAAAACATTGAAAAAAAAAAATTTAAAACATTTTCCTTGGTGCAAATGAGAAAAGAAATGGATCCCTGAGTTTTGCTAGGACACATTGTTCACTTTGTCTTTGGGTTTCAAATTTATTATGTTTATATGGAACACTGTATAAAAAACCCCCAAACCTCCTGTATGCTTGGCAATGTGACGAGAAACCTCTAAATAATTCACGAGTTAAAAAGGAAATCATAGGGGCACTTGAGTGGCTCCGTTGGTTAAGCATCCAGCTTTGGCTCAGGTCATGATCTCACAGTTCATGGGTTTGAGCCCCGCATCAGGCTCTGTGCTGACAGCTCGGAGCCTGAAGCTTGCTTCGGATTCTGTGTCTCCCTCTCCCTCTGCCCCTCCCCCCCTCACGGTCTGTCTCTCTCTCTCTCACTCAAAAATAAACATTAAAAAAAAAAAAAGGAAATCATAATGTCAATGAGAAAATATTACAACTGAACAACAATGAAAACCCGCCTCCTTATCCTGGTGGGTGCAGCTAAGTCCCTATGCGGGGGGTAGATGCCCTTAAATGCACATTAATGAGCTAGATTTCTATTCAACAAATCAGAGGAAGAATATCAGAGTAAACCCAAAGAAAATGGGAAGAAGAGAATGAAAAAATAATAAAAATTAATTAGAATCAATTCTGAGTATCAACAAACCAAAAGTTGACTCTCCAAAAATAAAAACAAATAGATAGGGGCACCCGGGTGGCTCAGTTTATTAAGCATCCGAATCTTGATGTTGGCTCAGGTCATGATCCCGGGGTTGTGGGATCGAGCCCCACATTGGGCTCTGCACTGAGCATGGAGCCTGCTTAAAATTCTCTCTCTCTCTCTCTCTCTCTCTGTTCCTCTCCCCAGCTCACGCACTTTGTCTCTCTCAAAATAAATAAATAAACTTAAAAAAAAACACAAATAGATAAAACTTCAATGATACCATTTATTGTTTAAAAAGAAAATAGATATTTGCAAATGACATATCAGATAAAGGGTTAGTTTCCAAAATACATAAAGAACTTATCAAACTCAACAGTCAAAAAACAAATAATCCAATGAAGAAATGGGCAAAAGACATGAATAGACACTTCTCCAAAGAAGACATCCAGATGGCCAACCGACACATGAAGAAATGCTCAACATCACTCATCATCGGGGAAATACAAATCAAAACCACAATGAGATAGCACCTCACACCTGTCAGAATGACTCACATTAACAACTCAGGCAACAACAGATGTTGGCGAGGATGCGGAGAGAGAGGATCTCTTTTGCATTGTTGACGGCAATGCAAGCTGGTGCAGCCACTCTGGAAAACAGTATGGAGGTTCCTCAAAAAATTAAAAATAGAACTACCCTACGGTCCAGCAATTGCACTACTAGGCATTTATCCACAAGATACAGGGGTGCTGTTTCAAAGGGACACATGTACCCCCATGTTTATAGCAGCACTATCAACACTAGCCCAAAGTATGGAAAGAGCCCAAATGTCCACCGATGGATGAATGGATAAAGAAGATGTGGTATATATACAATGGAGTATTACTTGGCAATCAAAAAGAATGAAATCTTGCCATTTGCAACTACGTGGATGGAACTGGAGGGTATTATGCTAAGTGAAATGAGTCAGTTAGAGAAAGACAAATATATGACTTCACTCATATGAGGACTTTAAGACACAGAACAGATGAACGTAAGGGAAGGAAAGCAAAAATAATATAAAAGCAGGAAGGGGACAAAACAGAAGAGACTGTTAAATATGGAGAACAAACTGAAGGTTACTGGAGGGGTTGTGGGAGAGGGGATGGGCTAAATGGGTCAGGGGCACTAAGGAATCTACTCCTGAAATCATTGTTGCACTAGATGCTAACTAATTTGGATGTCAATTAAAAAAAAATTAAATTTAAAAAAATTAAATAAAAAGAAAATAGAAATTTTAGGAATGAAAAAAGGAGCAGTACAGATACTCTAGGGGTTAAAAATAAGAGAACACTGTGAGTCAGACTTATACCAACACATGTGAAAACTTAGGGGAAATAGACAATTTTCTGGGAAAATAGAACCTTCTGGAATCACCTAAGAGGACTACAATAAACCTGTATCCATTACATTACTGTGCCCATTACATTATCCGTTACTGTATCCACTTGTGCCAGTAGCTTAACATCCAGCCAGTGGAGGCTGCACAGGACCCCAATGATTTCCAGAGAAAGTTCTACCAAACCCAAGATAATCCTTGTATGGCTCCAGAAGATTAAAAAAATGAAAGAAAACTGCCCATCTCTTTTGCTGAGGCTAGATTTACCTGGATGTGACACCAGAGAAGAAACTATAAGAAATAGAAACTATGTCCAATAGGTTCAAAAATCCTACATAAAGTGTCATCACGTCAACTGGAACTAAGGGTGTAGAACATAGGAGAAAATGGGTGGAGACCTCCCGCAGATGCCTTGGAACAGGGTGGGGAGGCAGCCCAGCAGGGGGTGGTGTCCACTTAAGGAGGGTGCCTGAGAGTCAGGGCCAGTGGTTCAGGAGATTCACTGCACAACAGGGGATTGGGAAAATAAATGAATACACTGAGAACCAGGGGATCCATGTTTCTTACTATTAAGGAAAAGAGGTCCAAAACGGAAGAAAGGAATTGCTACAAAGAATCCCATGGAACTGACTTAGAATTGGAAAAGGATTAGAGCGCCTGGGTGGCTCAGTCAGTCGGGCGTCTGGCTCTTGATTCTGGCTCAGTCACGATCTCATGGTTTGTGGGTTCGAGCCCCGTGTGGGGCTCTGTGCTGACAGCTCAGAGCCCGGAGCCTGCTTCGGATTCTGGATCTCCCTCTCTCTCTACCCCTCCTCCTCCCTTGCTCATGCTCTGTCTCTGTGTCTCTCTCAAAAATAAACATTTTTTAAAGATTAAAAAAAAAAACAAAAATAAAATAAAATGAGTTGCAGGGCTCCTTCTGGAAGCTTTAGGGGAAGATACATTTCTGTGCCCTTTCCAGCTTCTGGATGCTGCCTGCATGCTTGGCACAGGGTCCCTGCCTCCACCTTTAAAGTTACCAGCCTCTGTTTCCATCACACCTGACTCTGACTCTGATCTCCTCCTGTAAAGATTCTTGTGATGACACCAGGCCCACCCTGGGTAATCCGGGATGATCTCCCCATCTCAAAATCCTTAACGTAATCACGTCTGCAAAGTGTCTTTATTCAAGGTTCCAGGGGTTTGGATGTGAATGTTTTTTGGGGGGGGGGGCATGATCACGTCTAGCACATTTAGTGATTTATATTGAGTGAAATAACAAGAAACATTTTCAAATGCTTTCCTAGACTTTGATTCCACCAGAAAAACCTGTTGATCAAGCAAAACTGGGTTTATTAGACCTCCTGCAGTAAAGGACAACACTGGCTTCCACAGAGTCTCAAATTAGGAAAATTAGGGATGGTATTTATAGGGTTTTAGGGCCCTGGCTGGGGGATTTTGAAGTGGGTCTTGCACAGCAAGGAACAGGTGGGGACTGGGCAGAGTTTCTGACATAAGAGCATTGGAATGGTGGGCCAGGGAGGTGGGGTTTGGAAGTGAGAGCTGAGGCATCATCTTATCTCCCAGGAGCAGGCATTTCCTGGAACAAGCAGTGTGGTGACTTTTGCCTGATCCCAGGATTGCTTAACCAAAGGATCACGGTGGCTGCAGTTCTCACTATTTACGCTATAATAATAGTTCTTATTTTTTGAAGCACCTCCTGCAGGCCAGACAGCTCGATTACCTTTCAGCAACTAAACAACCCTAAAGGCAAGCATTTCAGCCTCATGTCGGTATAGTAATTCCCTCCTTGGATTCCGGGAGTCAAAGGCTCCTGCATAAAACTCGTGGCTCGTCCACCCACTTTCCAGGGGGGATATGGACAGGTGAATTCTCTGGGCCAGGCTCCATTTCTTCATCTGTAAAATCGGGATGGTACTTCCTGCTCCCAGGATGAAGGCATGTATCCAGGGGCTCTGGCTGGGTGCACAGCGTGGGTCCGCATGAATGGGGGGGCCACGCACCCCGTCTGCCTGCAGGAGACCTGGTTCACGCCTACCCTTCTGGCTTCATTATCAATAGTGCCTTGGTATGATTCTCAAAAGTGTTCTTCTGTAGATGATAAATTATACGGGCACAGGTCAGTACAGTGAAGCTATGGTCATTATTTCTACTCTGTAGGTGACAAGGGGAAGGGGCAGAGAGGTCCGGTGCCCTGCTTCCAGGTCTGAGGGGGCAGAATTTGCCCAAGTAAAGGTGCATTTGTAGGTCAAGTGCCATTCTTGCTGGGAGTGATGGGTCCCCCCCCCCCCACGCCACGCCACACTTTGTGACTACATATTTGTGTGATTTTTATATTAAATCCATGTTTCCTATTCGATCAGGAGCCCCGCACGAGTGCGAAAACTGTGTCATCCTGACAGTACAGGGGTGCCCAGGACAGCTCTTGTCCTCCCCAGATGCTTGTCATTTGCATGCAAACGTTCAGCCTGCTGCCCCGGTAAGTGTTCAAAAGAAAGGGTGTAACTTAACAGAGGCAGCTCTCCCCTTAGAGACAGACCCAGCTTCAGAGGTGCCGCCCCAAAAGTTCTCGGAGGGTCCACCACCCCGGCCCGGACACTCCACAGTAGACAAGAGCTGTCCCATCACCCACCAGCCGCCTCCCAGTGAGCACCCGGGAGTTGGCGAGTACCCAGCGTTGCTCGTTCGTCGCTGCGACCATCCTCCACCCGACGGGGCTCTGATAACCATCCACCCTCCACAGTCGGGTAGACACAGGAAGCAGGAGAAAAGCGCCCACACGCTGGGCTCTCTCGGGCGCGGTGTATGTGCCGGGCTGGGGCCTGACCCCAGTGTCCCCAGCAAACAGGATTTTTTCCTGTAATTACCATACCTTAGGCTTGGCCCTCACAAAGTTATCGCCGTGCAATCAGACGGGAGGTTTGGGCTCTGATAAAACAGTGTCTCTCTCCTTAATAGTAACAGACGTTAAAGAATGCTTAATGCCCGGTCTTCCTTTGACTCCCAGGAGGAAATTAACCCGCATACGCATGCATTTATTTAGGCTAAGATAATAGACGGCTCTGGTATTGCAACTTCAACCACCGCGCAGAGTTTTTAAACAGTCTAAAATCTGAGCAGACCCCGTGACTCGGCAGTTTCCGTCCCCGACGGTCCGCGGCAGAAACGCTCCGGACCAGCAGGTGTGCGCGAGGGCGCCCCTTTTATCTTTTATTTGTAATAACAGGAAAAACTGGAAGAACCTCAGGTCCCTTAAGGGGGGAAGGGGCTAATGACCGAACATCAGGGTATATGCACACAATGGAGGGCCTCCCCGGGGCCAAAAATAAGGAGGCCCAGGGAAGACGACGTCCCGGGCCGAGCGCAGAGAACAAAGCGAGCGTTGGCGCATTGATATTCATGGAACTGCCCCGATGAGGGCCTAGAAATGCAAATTCGCTGAATCTGTTACCTCCTCGGCAGTAACAAAAAAGATTGTATTCAGGTACGACTCGGTCACTTGAAAAACACACAGCATTGAAACGAACGGGAAGGTGGCAACCTTAAATCGGGGGGCGGAGGGGGGTGGGGGGGCGCTTAGCTCGGCAGCCTTCCATCCGGGGTAAATGCGGGTGTAACCAACTCGGGAGCTTCCCGGGTTCAGTTAGATGGTTTTTTGGTTTGGTTGTTGCTGTTGTTGTCGCTGTTGTTGTTTTTCCAGGGCTAGGCGGCTGCAGAAGGAAATTAAAATTACGATAAAAATTTCACCCAGGGGCGCTTGGGTGGCTCAGTCGGTTAGGCGTCGACTTCAGCTCAGGTCATGATTTCACGGTTTGTGGGTTCCAGCCCCGTGTCGGGTTTTGTGCTGACAGCTCGGAGCCTGGAGCCTGCTACTGATTCCGTCTCCCTCTCTCTCTGCCCCTTCCCTACTTGCTCTCTCTCTCTCTCTCTCAAAAATAAATAAACATTAAAAAAAAATTATATATATATATATATATATATATATATATATATATATAAACACCCATAATAACTAACACCGTGAGCCTGAATCGCATGCCTTTGCAGCTCAATTGCCACCTTTGCTGAAATCTGGGCACCCAGCATTCTTCTTTCCGTGGTCCACTTGTATTTCCCAGCTTTTCCTTAAGGCCAAAGTAAAACTGGGAAGCTGTGGGCAGTGGGCAAAGCCCTGGAAGGTATTTGAATGAGATTCTCCCCAGGGGCTGTCAGCCAGTTCTGGATTTTTCCACTTGAACAGAATTGTTTTTCAAGATCTGACCATTGCTAGAAGGGTGGTTTCTCCCTTGCCCTTGTATCAATAAGTATGGAGTGCGTGACTGTTCCCGGGACTGAGGTGATCCCTAAGGACACAGTAGTGAACCACTTAACAGATCCCCTCCCCGCCCCCCAGGGGCTCTTATGCTGCCGTGGAGGCCAGTGGGCTTGGGTGTTGACAGTGACCCAACAGGCAATAAGAACGTGACAAATAAAAGAAATACTGCAAATTGTAATAACTCAAATGCCTCCTGGGAGGCCCTCGAAACTCTCCTATTGAAATGCCAGCCCATGACTGTCCCTGCCCCTCTCACCTGCCTATCCTTCTCCTGGGTTCTTGGCAGGTTCTGACACTATGTATCCGACTCTTTACTTGGTTCATTCAGCCAAAGGGACGCTCCACAGAACAGGATTTTTAGTCCGTTCTGTTCACTGCTGAATCCCCAATGCCTGGAACAGCACTGGGCACGTAGGACGTGCTCCATAAATATTTGTGGAATGAGTGCATGCAGAAGGGACAACTCGGGGCAGAGATAAGGAATCACAGGGTGAGGGACCTCGGCTGGGGAAGGCCAGGTTGAGAAGGTGACAGATATGACTCAACGCCACTCTGAGAGTTAGTCAGGCCTGCTCCAGGGCCAGGGCCCCAGAAACATGGGCTCCGAGCTCCCCACAAACTGACTCCCTCTTTAAGGTCACGGCTTCCCCTCTGGATGCTCCCCAAGGGCTTTGTAGACATTGCCTTTCACGTCTCCCTCGCCCAAACCCCAAGAGCTTGCGAATGTCATTTCCTTTCTAGATGTGTGGAAACTGAGGCATGGAGACTTTAGCTAAGTTGCCAGTGAGGGCCGAAAATGGGGTTTGAATCCCTGCACACTCGATCGGTTCTGGGTATCATGGGGGCCAATTTCCCGGGTCCATGCAGACTTTTGCTGGCTTGGACCCCCACCAAGTCCCCTGGCCTGTGGTCCCTGAGTACAAGTGGACTGGATGAAGGAGGAAGAGATGTGGCGTTCAGACTGGGAGACAGCTGTCCAAGAGGCCCTCTTCTCCAGTGAAGGAGTCAGAACCACCTAGAAGTTCCACGAAATTGCTGGCTGGTGCCCCAGCTAACCTCTTCCTCCCTAATCCTGCTGTAAACCCTAACCCAGAGCTCCTGGAGAAGGGATTACACAGGCAGTGGGAAACTATGCACCCTTTATGTGTTGTTTCAACCTTGTGTACTACAAACATATGTCTTTTTTTTTTAATTATTTTTTCTTTAATGTTTATTTATTTTTGAGAGACAGAGTGCGAGCAGGGGAGGGGCAGAGAGAGAGGGAGACACAGAATCCAAAGCAGGCTCCAGGCTCCGAGCTGTCAGCACAGAGCCCGACGCGAGGCTTGAACTCTCAAACTGCGAGATCATGCCCTGAGCCGAAGTCAGACGCTCGACCAGCTGAGCCACCCAGGCGCCCCTGAGCATATGTCCTTTTGGTAATAATACCGATCATTCCAGTGTTTGATCAAAAGGAACATAATGTGGTTGTTAGTAAAAGGAAAAGCAGACAACGCAGTGGGGGGGTTGGTAAAGGGTAAAAGGTGTCATTTCATGTCAGTGGAGAATTGGTGATTTGAAAAGGTAATGTTGAAAGACATCAAAAAAAAAAAAAAAGAAAGAAAGAAAAGAAAAGACACTTTATTCATTAGTCCCAAAGAAAGGATAGGTTGGGCAAGTTTGTAAATGCGTGATGCAAAATCTCCCTAGGAAAATGGTAGGAAGAAAAGAGAAGCAATCACAGAAACACCAGGAAGGGGAAGGGAAAGGCTGGCCCATTTCACTCCAGAAGGATTTCGAATGTGAAATATTTCAGGCAGGAAGCAAGACGAGGGAACGATACACAGCGTGACTTGCTGTCTGCTCAGCTCCCGGCTCCCGACAGAGGCCACCCCCAAACCCTGCGAGCTCCACACCCTACACCGTCCGCCCAGCCTTCCCGCTGCAGACTGAATTTGGAGTTTTCTTCCCCTTCCTGTTTTTGTCCTTGTTTCCTGCGGACGAACTGATGCGTCTTCTGCAGGTTTTAAAATTGCTATTGGGCAGGGCGCCTGGGGGGCTCAGTCGGTTAAGCGTCCGACTTGAGCTCGGGTCACGATCTCGCAGTTCGCGGGTTCGAGCCCCGCGTCGGGCGCTGTGCTGACGGCTCGGAGCCTGGAGCCTGCTTCGGATTCTGTGTCTCCCTCTCTCTCTGCCCCTCCCCTGCTCACACTTTGTCTCTGTCTCTCAAAAAAATGAATAAACGTTAAAAAAAATAATAAAAAAAATAAAATTGCCATAGGGGCACCTGGGTGGCTCAGTTGGTTAAGGTCTCAGCTCAGGTCATGATCTCAGGGTTCGCGGGTTTGAGTCCCGAGTCTGGAAGTGTGGAGCCTGCTTGGAGTTCTCTCTCTCTCCTTCTCTCTCTGCTCCTTCCTCTCTCTCTCTCTCCCTCTGTCTCAAAAAAAATAAGCTTAAAAAAAAAATAAAATTGATAAAAACGCTATCATACGGATATCACATTTTTACATTGAGGTAAAATTCATATAACATAAAATCCACCATGTTAACGATGTTAAAGTGTACGATTCTGTGGCGTGTAATACGTTCGCAATGTGGGGCAACCCTAGTTCCAGAACATTCCGTCACCCTGAAACGGAACGCTGGGCCCATTAAGCAGTCACCCTGTGGATTTGCCTATTCTGAATATTTCCTGTAAATGGAATGATAGCACAAGTGACTGGCTTCTGGCACTCGCTGTTATGTTGTTGAGGTGCATCCCTACCGTAGCCATTCTTCACGCTTCGTTTCCTTGGATGGATGTGCCACATTTTGTGTATCCCTCCGCTGACGGTCATTTGGGTTGTTCCCACCTTTGGCTGTTGTGCATAGTGCTGCTATGAACTTTTGTGTACACGTTTTTGTTTGAATGCCTGTTTTTATTTATTTATTATTATTAATGTTTATTTCTTTTTAGAGAGAGACAGACAGACAGACAGAGTGCAAGCCGGGAAGGGGCAGAGAGAGGAGAAGGAGGGAGACACAGAATCCGAAGCAGGCTCCAGACTCTGAATTGTCAGCACAGAGCCCGACGTGGGGCTCGAACCCAAGAACGTTGAGATCATGACCTGAGCCAAAGTCAGACGCTCACCCGGCTGAGCCCCCCCACAGGCCCCTGAATGCCTGGTTGTAATTCTTTGGGGTATATACCTAAAAGCAGAAGCGCTGAGTCCCATGGTGGTTCCGTGTTTGACTTTTTCAGGAGCCTCCAAGCTTTTCCACGGTGGCTGCAGCGTTCTGCGTTCCCACCGGCAACAAGGAGGGTCCCAAAGAGTCCAGTCTTCACCGCCCTGGGGGACGCGTGCAAAGTCGTTGAAAACGTTTTTCTTAGCAACGATCTGCCTTACCAGTGTCTGTGTTCCTATGTGTGGCTTTGCCACAGAAGCACGTAAGGCCTTGATAGAGTTCGGAACGTGCCGCCCCAAAATACGCTGCTTTGGCCTATTGATTCTTTTGAGCTGTCGGCACTTAGAGAATCAGATGCAGGCAGGGCTCCCTGACCTCCTCCTTCCTACCTGAAAACAGGCCGTGAAATTTCCCATAAGGAAGGTACCGTCCCTGTACTAGGAAGAGGAGAACATTCCGGAGGCTAGGAATCAGTGCCGAAATGGATCTGTTCAAACAAGCCTACTAACATCAGCTTATCTTCTGCGGGCCCCTCCTCCCCGTGTACCTCCCAGCGACTTCCTGCAGCTGGCCGGCTCGAACCTCTTTGTCTTGTCATCTGTTCCTGACTCTATCGTTTGTTGCAAAGGTGTAAAAGCTTCCTGCTCTGGTCCCTTCTTAGGGGGCCTTCATTCCCTGATGAAGACCCCCAAGGACATGGAAAAATTTCCTGGAACTCTTGTGTCGGTCTCCTGATCATCTGCCTTAGGTCAGAAGAATTCTCAAGCTCAGCCGGAGACCCTCCGAAGGTGAGGAAGGTTTTCTCGTCGCCTCCGGCCTCAATAGTAGCTGGGGGTGTCGGAAGAAGCACCTGCCAGCACTGTGCCCAGCTCCCCACGTACGTCACTTCACTTTGTTCACACCCATTCGGTGATGCTGGTGCCCTCGTGCTCCCCATTTGACAGACGCAGTGACTGAGGCCAAGATGTCAACTGGAAACTCCATTCGAAGAGGCAGCCCCTGCCCCTCACTCATCAATACTCATTTTTTCTCCTAAAACCTGCATCAAAGCTAAAGACTTTGTCCTAAGTTGTGTATAGGTTAATGTTTTATATATATATATATATTTTTTTTAATCTGAGAGATTTGGGGAAAACAGGGCTCAGCAGGACGTGCTCCCGGGTGGGTGATGGGACCAGCAGTGGGCGGAGTCAGCCGGGAAAAGGCAGGAACTGAGCCCTGCTGCTGGGAATTAGCCCATTTACCTGACCTGAGGACCCAGTCTGTGCGGACACTCACCCAGTACTCTCTGAGTGTACCTCTCGACAGGACAAGCCCAGGTGCCTTTTAGCACAGTTTCTGGCATGAAGTAGGTCCTTACGGAAATAAGGAAGAAGAGACCCTCTCTGTACTCAGGGAAGCTGGGACCTAAGGGGGAGACTCAGGCGCACAAAGGTGCGTTTTCCTGCCACCCACCCCCCCAAAAGTGGGCGCTTGCCTGAGTCTGAGCATGCCTGGGGCTCGGGGAAGGGCATGTGCTAAGGCCATTTCTGATGGGTTCTTATGCCCTTGTGATTGGTCTCTTTAGTCTTAGTTTTATTTTATTTATTTTTAAAAAATTTTTTTAATCTTTATTATTGAGAGAGAGAGAGTGCAAGTGGGGGAGAAGCAGAGAGAAAGGGAGACACAGAATCCCAAGCAGGCTCCAGGCTCCGAGCTGTCAGCACAGAGCCCGACGCGGGGCTCGAACTCACAAACCGGGAGATCATGACCTGAGCTGAAGTCGGACGCTTAACCGACTGAGCCACCCAGGTGTCCCATTTATTTATTGAAAGTTTATTTTGAGAGAGCGAGAGCAGGGGAGAGGCAGAGAGAGAGGAGACGGAGCATGTCAAGTAGGCTCCACACCGTCAGCACAGAGCTCAACTAGGGGCTTGAACTCCCACACCGTGAGATCGTGACCTGAGCCAAAACCAAGAGTCGGACACTTAACCGACTGAGCCGCCCAGGTGCCCCTGGTCTTAGTTTTAATGAAATAATTGTTTTTCAGATATAAAAGCAAGATATGCCCGTGATCCAAATAAATCAAATCCAAGGGCACACAAAGGTCGAAAATAAAAGGTAAGTTCTATCCTACGTCATTCACCCCCTGATTTTATTTCCTATGATTTTGTAAATTTTCAAGTATCTTATTAGCTAATTTGCAAATGGGTGATGGCACACTATCCTTATCCCCACACCCGGGCGTGAGGGAGGCTCCTTTATTTTTTTTTTTTTAATTTTTTTTAACGTTTATTTTTTTATTTTTGAGACAGAGAGAGACAGAGCATGAACGGGGGAGGGGCAGAGAGAGAGGGAGACACAGAATCCGAAGCAGGCTCCAGGCTCTGAGCCATCAGGCCAGAGCCCGACGCGGGGCTCGAACTCACGGACCGTGAGATCGTGACCTGAGCTGAAGTCAGACGCTTAACCGACTGAGCCACCCAGGCGCCCCAGAGGGAGGCTCCTTTATAAAGCTGTGTTCAAATCTCCATCAAGACTCTAGAAAGTACATTAAAAAATGTATCTGGGGGCGCCTGGGTGGCTCAGTCGGTTAAGGAGCCAACTTCGGCTCAGGTCATGATCTCATGGTTTGTGAGTTCGAGCCCCGCGTCAGGCACTGTGCTGACAACTCGGAGCCTGGAGCCTGCTTCCGATTCTGTGTCTCCCTCTCTCTCTGCCCCTCCCCTGCTCATGCTCTGTCACTCTCTGTCTCTCAAAAATGAATAAACTTAAAAAAAAAATTTTTTTTTAAGAAAAAGAAATTGAGAGAGAATTTAAGGTTTAAAAGGAAAGAAACAAAACTGTCATTATTCATTGATGATATGACTAAATCGAAAATCCAAGAGATTCAACAAACCATTACAACAAATAAAGATATTCAGTAAGATTACTGGAGAAAAGATTCATATTTAAAAAGCAATGGAGCTTCTATACACAAGGAAATAAGAACTGAACTTATAGTTAAAATAAAGGTATATAAAAGCAAGAAAAAAATGATAAGGAACAAATCTAATCTAACAATGTGCAATTTTTGGGATAAATTTATAGCGGTTTACTAAAAACCTATAAGGTAGTTTTACATAAAGGTCAATTTTACTCAAGTTAATTTTTAAACTCACTGGAAGCTAATTAAAAAAAATAAATAAAGGGTTGACCAATAAGCCTAGCAAGGATGATTTTAAAACCCATATGCTCTCTATGGATTTCAGATTTTGGAGTCTGGCTTTTAGACTTTGGAACTCGTCATTTTGTAAAAAATCAGGGAAAGCCAAGATAGTTTTGCAAACTAAAATGAAAGGGGATATACCTTAAAAGATTTTAACTGTTCCTCTAAAAGGGTGACAAGCAAAACAGTGTGGCACCAGACCGAAGTGTTAGAAGGGAGCTCGGAGAAGACCGCTGTCCCGTGGGGACGTGTGGGGCGGGGGTGGGCTGCCAACCTGCTGGAGAAGAAACGGATCAGCCAACGAGTGGTTCTGGGAAACTGGCTATCACAAGAAGTTAAGTTAAATCCTTATTATTAGATCATCCACAAAATGAATTTCAGATGGATTAAAGAAGTAAATGTTGGGGCGCCTGGGGGGCTCCGTCGGTGAAGCGTCCGACTTCGGCTCAGGTCATGATCTCATGGTTCATGAATTTGAGTTCTGCATCGGGCTCTGTGCTGATGGCTCAGAGCCTGGAGCCTGCTTCGGATTCTGTGTCTCCCTCTCTCTCTGCCCCTCCCTCACCCACACTCTGTCTCCCTCTCTCAAAAATAAATAAACATTTAAAAAATTAAGAAAAAAAAAAAGTAAGTGTGAAGACACAGTACCGAAAAGTTTTAGAAGAAAACAGGAAATAGCATCATGATATCAGGGAAGGGAAGGACTCCTAATCAAGATAAAATAACAAAACCATGAAAGAAAATGTTGATGCATTTCAAAAAAATTTTTTTAATGCTTATTTATTTTTAAGAGACAGAGAGAGACAGAGTGCAAATGGGGGAGGGGCAGAGAGAGGGAGACACAGAATCTGAAGCAGGCTCCAGGCTCTGAGCTGTCAGCACAGAGCCTGACGCGGGGCTCGAACCCACGAACCGTGAGATCATGACCTGAGCCAAAGTCGGATGCTTAACCGACTGCCCCACCCAGGTGCCCCTACAATGTTGTCGCATTTAACTGCGTTCAAGAAAAGTTTCTTAGGGCAAGACATAAGACACTCTAAGTGAAAAGACCATCCATAGATTAAGATCAGGTAGATGCAATGCTTCAGAATAAATTCTAGAAATTGACAAGAAAAAAGGCAAGCAATAGAACAAGAGAAAGAAAAAATAAGCGAAAGACGTGAATAGGAATTCACAGAAAAGAAAATCCCCATGTCCTGTAAAGCTTTAAAAGTGTTCAGTCTTGCTGATGGTCAGGGAGATACAAATTAAAACCCAAATCTATTCCTCTCACTTATCAGATTGGCACAAACCAGTGAGCCTGAAAACCTCTACTGCTGGTCAGGATGAGGGGAAGCCAGAACTCTTACCAGGAGGGTAAACGGATACAAATAAATTAATAAGGTAATTTTAGGTCATGCTTATGCTGTTAAGACTTGGAAACAGGGTGGTGGGTGGGAATGTCTGTGAAGAAGCTATTTGAGAAAGGATGGTCAAGGGAGGACCTTGTGAGATGATGGCCCCCTTGCACCCCGAACCCCAGCAACAGTGCCCGGCATGGTACCTTTGCCCGATGAATGTTATTTATTTATTTATTAAAAGTGTACTTATTTATTTTGAGAGACACAGAGACAGCGTGAGCAGAGGAGGGGCAGAGAGAGAGAGAGAGGGAGAGAGAGGATCCCAAGCAGGCTTTGTGCTGCCAATGCAGAGCCTGATGTGGGGCTCAGACTCAGGAACTTCGACGTCATGACCTGAGCTGAAACCAAGAGTTGGATGCTGAGATCAAGAGTCAGACACTCAACGGCCTGAGCCACCCAGGTGCCCGAGGAAGGGCATTCTAACTTTCTTTGTACTTTGACATGGTTGGTTCGCAAAGTTACACTAACACAGCAACGAACAAGGCATTCCAGCCATGGGGACGCTAGACAGAGCGGGCCCTCTGTTCTGCAAATCCATAAAATACGTCAACATTTTAAAATATAACCATGAGGAGGTGAATGGCTTAGGGAATGGAGAAGTCAAGCCTTTATTTTCTGCATTTCTGTGCTATTCTCATTTTTTTGGCGGGGCATGCGTATGTCTTGTTTTTATCATTAGAAATGAATTATTTTATTATGCGTAAATATATGTATTTTTAAACATGAGCATTTCTAAACAAACAAACAAACCAGGCATTTCAGACTGGCAGAAACTGACCCGTTTCCTTGCTCCCTATGCATGAGCTGTACTCCGTCCGGGTCAGGGTCCTGCTGTCCGAGCCAGGCGCCTGAATGGGCCGCTTGCCACACAGGTCTCCCCGCCGGACCTCTACGTCCTAGAGGGACCGGACCTCCAGGTGTGCAGGAGGAGGGCCCCGTACACAGCCCCTAGCACGTGGGGGGCGTTCGGGAAAAGCCCGTGTAAGGACTCATCAGCCACATTTATGCAGCACCTGCTGGCTTGTCTCACGATGACTGACTTCACGAGAGCCTGTGATGTGCCGCTCGCCGCTGAGCCCGGCCTGGACGGGAAGCGGCCCGCAGAGCTCCCCTTCCGGGCGGGGCCGAGGGCTGTGAACTCGACCTTGCGTCAGAATCTCCAGGCCTCATGGGACCCCGGGCCGGTGTCCGACTCGGGGTCTAGGGTGGGGCCCAGGAACCCGCATTTCTCATCATCTTCTCAGGCGATGCGGGCGCTGCCTGTGGGGAACCCTGCTTTGGGCAGCCTGCTCTGGAGTCCGGGCACAGGGCCAGTGAGGGGAGTGGGCTCCGTCCCAGCAGGAAGCAGGTGCTTAGGCTACTACTCCCATTCCGTTTTTTAAATATTTTTTATCGTTTATTTATTTATTTATTTTATTTTGAGAGGGAGTGAGCATGAGTGGGGGAGGGGAAGCGAGCGAGGGAGGGAGAGAGAATCCCAAGCAGGCTCCACGCTGTCAGCATGGACCCCGACGTGGGGGTCGAACTCACAACCCTGAGATCGTGACCTGAGCCAAAGTCAGAGACTTAACTGACTGAGCCACCGGGGCGCCCCTGCTTCCATTTTTAAAAATCTGAAATATCTCATAGTTGAGATTTTTACGTAGTAGATCTTGCCAGCATTACCCTTCATGTCTTGGTGTCAAAGTCACGTCCACTACTGAACTGGTGAATTCATTTCCCATTTTATACTTTTATTTTTTTTTTTAAATTCCTTTAGCGTTTTTATTCATTTCTTGAGAGACAGAGAGAGACAGAGCGCAAGCAGGGGAGGGGCAGAGAGCAAGGGAGACACAGAATCCGAAGCAGGCTCCAGGCTCCGAGCTGTCAGCACAGAGCGGGATGCGGGGCTCGAACCCATGAACCGCGAGATCGTGACCTGAACCGAAGTCGGTCGCTTAACTGACTGAGCCACCCAGGCGCCCCCCATTTTATACTTTTAATTCTTTGCTCTCCACTGTACTCGTTTTTGGAATAAAGAGTGAAGGTTTTGCTGCAAAATGCTTCATTTTTTTAATTAGTTTTTTAATGTTTATCTATTTTTGAGAGAGAGAGAGAGAGACAGAGAGAGTGTGCAAGTCAGGGAGGAGCAGAGAGAGAGGGAGACACAGAATCTGAAGCAGGCTCCAGGCTCCGAGCTGTTGGTGCGGAGCCCAGTACAAGGCTGGAACGCATGCACTGTGAGATCATGACGTGAGCCAAAGTCAGAAGCTTAACCGACTGAGCCACCCAGGTGCCCTCAAATGCTTTTTTTAAATGTCACTTATGAAATACCTGGTCTCTCGAAAGGAAACCTTTTGCCCTTTACCGAACCCTCATATAATACGGGACAGGGTATGAAAGGTCTTATTCAGGTCCGTTAAGTTTTTTGATTGCCCTCGTGCCAACACCAGATCATTTAATAGAAAATTAAGTTGCTGTTATTGTCGCCGGAAGACGTTTATGGTAAAGGATGTTGGAAGGACACATGGACAGTGCCATTCCACCGCCACCACGGATTCCATCTCCCAGAGATAAAGGTCTAGGTTAGGGTTCGCAGCAGGATTAGGGATGAGCCCAGCCCGGGGTGCCCGCATGTCAAAGGCAGCTGTGCCCAGACCTTTGACCGGCAGTGGGGGGCAGGGGGGGCTCAGTCACCTCAAGCTCCTTGGGAGATCCCCACGCTCGAGCTGAAGATGGTATACCTTTGGGGCTCGCACTCACATGAGCTGCGCCTGCTATTACTTTACAGAGGACAAAAAGAAGTGCTAAGTAGTTAGTTGTCTTGTCCCGGTCGTCCTGCTGGTCCGTGGGTGACGTTCTTCAAGTTGGGTTGCACAGCAGGGCCCTTGCTGTGTCTTCCGGGAGCATCTTCTCTGTTCCATCACACTTTGACACCTTGCAGCTCTGGATACTTGACGGAGGCTGTGTGTCCCAATAGACCCGAAACCTCACGTGCATCGTTCCATTCATTCACCTCCGGGCTGGGCTTCGCTTTAATCCCCACACATACAGGGTGAAGACTGGCTCATAGATTCACCTCCATCTCAGAAGATAAGACTTCCGGATTCTTCTGGAATAGCTTCCCAGTTACTGGAATAACAAAACCTTCAAGTCTTGGTCTTCATCCTGGGCCCCTCTATCCCCCAGAAGAAAATTAGTGTCTGTATTTATTGAGGAAATACTGTTCTGCAGATATTTGAAAGTAAGATCTAGCTATAGACAATGATGTAGAGGAATGGCCTAGAATATCGCGGGGTGGTAGATATGTGTCAAATAGGAAAGAATAAGATACGTATAAAGCTGTTTGCAGAGATCTCTCAGATACATAGAAAAGGGACTCCAAGCATCTTCTGAATCGTGGTTGCTTGTGCAGCGAAAATAAAATTCCTCAACACCGTCCCAGGGAGGGCACTGAAAAGCAGAGTCTGAGGAGGAGAACTGGTTAGCGTCAGGACTGCTGCTTGCTTCTGGGAAAAAGCGAGGGAAAGGGACAGACATTTCTATGTTCTGTAGCTGGACATTTGTACACATGTCAGGAACATTCTAAAGCTAAAATATACCCACGCGTTTCTGGGCCATTTAAAAAAGTACATTTGGGGCGCCTGGGTGGCTCAGTCGGTTGGCCGTCCGGCTTCGGCTCAGGTCACGATCTCACGGTCCCTGAGTTCGAGCCCCGCGTCGGGCTCTGTGCTGACAGCTCGGAGCCTGGAGCCTGTTTCGGATTCTGTGTCTCCCTCTCTCTCTGCCCCTCCCCTGTTCATGCTCTGTCTCTCTCTGTCTCAAAAATAAATAAACGTTAAAAAAAATTAAAAATAAATAAATAAATAAAATAAAAAAGTACATTAAACTAGAAAGCCAACGCCCTCCTCCCTTCCCCCCACCCCCAACAGTGTGGTTCCTTAGATCTGTAACTGTTCCTTGGTAAGTGAATATTTGTGTTAAGAGAAATTGTTATTAGCAGTTTTCTGCAGTAAAATTGGTAGGTCTTGCTTTGGGTCCGGCCACAGGACAAGGGAATTAAATCACACACCACCTACAGAGAGAGAGAGAGAGAGAGAGAGAGAGAGAGAGTAAGTGGGGCCGGAGGGAAGAAAAGGAAAGAAAAGAAGGCGCCTGGGTGGCTCAGTCGGTTGTGTCCGACTTCAGCTCAGGTCAAGATCTCAAAGTTCGTGAGTTCGAGCCCCGCATCGGGCTCTGTGCTGACAGCGCGGAGCCTGGAGCCTGCTTCCGATTCTGTGTCTCCCTCTCTCTCTGACCCTCCCCTCCTCATGCTTTGTCTCTCTCTCCCTCAAAAAATAATAAACATTAAAATTTTTTGTTAAAAAAAGAAAAGGAAAGAAAAAAGAGAGGAAAGAACCGGTGAAGCCAACACGTCTTTCTGAATCTGCTCCCAGGAGCTCGGACGCAACTGCTGACCACCGGATTTTTAAATAATAATGCCGTTCATTAGAATAATACTAGAAGCTATTGTGTGCTTGGCCAGGCTTCAATCTGCCTAACAGCCTTGCTGCGCTTGAGAATGGGGCTCACATTTGATTTCCATTTTATTTGTTGTTGTTGTTATTATTATTATAGAATGTTTCAAACACATCCTTAGGGGGAGGGAATTGTCCAGCGACCCACCCTTCACCCTGGACCCTCTGCTGTTTCTGCCGCCCCTTCCCACAGCTCCAGGCCTCATCCCTCTCCTGCCCCCAATGTTTTATTTTGTGCTGTTTTTTTGTTTTAAACGTCTATTTATTTTTGAAGGAGAGAGAGAGAGCATGAGAAGGGGAAGGGCAGGGAGAGAGGGAGACACAGAATCCGAAGCAGGCTCCAGGGGCTGAGCCGTCAGCACAGAGCCCCACGCGGGGCTCGAACCCACGAACTGCGAGATCGTGACCTGAGCAGAAGTCGGACGCTGAACTGACTGAGCCACCAGGCGTCCCTGCCCACAATGTCTTAAAACAAACCCCAGACTTCATATTATTTCACCCAGAATTACTTCAATGTGTGTCTCTAACAGATACTTTAGTTTTTAAAGTTTATTTTATTTATTTTAAGAGACAGAGCGTGCATGCGAGAGAGAGAGAGAGAGAGAGAGAGAGAGAGCCTGAGTGGGGGAGGGGCAGAGAGAGAGGATCCCAAGTAGGTTCTGCACTGCCCGAGTGGAGCTTGACTCGGGGCTTGAACTCACAAACCGTGAGATCATGACGTGAGCCGAAATCAAGAGTCAGACGTTCACCTGACTGAGCCACCCAGGCGCCCCGAACAGATACTTTTTTGCTTGCTTATTTGTTGTTCTAACCCCTCAGGATCGTCACTCCCAGAAGAATTTAATAATTTCCTATCATCTGATAACCAGACCCGTTTCAATGGAGTGGTTTTCAAATCTTCCTGAAGGAAAACCTGAAGGAAAACCTGAGAAGCTTTGAAAAACTGGCAAATGCCATTGTCACTTAATGCCAAGCGAGATCCGGGGATTAAGGCCACCATGTCGCCCAGGGAGCTTGTTAGAAAGTACAAAATCCCTGCCCCGGACCCACTGAGACCACAGTGGCCGTTTAAGGAAAACCAAGGGTAAGTAAAGTTCGAGGCTATCCATCTACACCGCACGGAACGCAGTAGCCAGCCCACTCTGGATTAACCCACTTTTTCCCTGAGACGTAGATCCTGCTTCTCCTTCCAGTCTTTCCAACGGGGACAGCCCACCATGCAGCAGGTGTCCACCAGGCTCCTGGGGACAGATGTGGGGTCCCAGCGGTTCTGAGCCTCTCACGCCAGGGGAAGAGACAGAGAGTAAGTTTGCAGATAAATAAGCTAATCCGAGTTGTGCTCGCTCAGTATATCGCCTGGGTGAGACACCTCCCTTTGACGACAGATTCTGATCGCATCGGCTCCAAGGTCTGTCCCCACCACCCCAGCACCCTGCCTGCCTCCTCTTGCTTCCCTTGTTCTGTGGACCTCATCTCCAGATGTTGGACCTGGCTGTGGTTGGTTTTTTTGCTCATGGCTTTCCTCCCTGGCTAGGATGTGAAGTGGGGGCTAAATATTTGCTCAACGAAAGTCTACTAACATGTTTTGAACAATGGAAATACTTAATAGTGGGGCGCCTGGGTGACTCAGTCGGTTAAACTTCCCACTTCGGCTCAGGTCATGATCTCATTGTCTGTGGGTTCGAGCCCCGCGTCAGGCTCTGTGCCGACAGCTCGGAGCCCGGAACCTGCTTCGGATTCTGTGTCTCCCTCTCTCTCTGCCCCTCCCCCACTCATGCTCTGTCTCTCTCTCTTCTCTCTGTCAAAAATAAACATTGAAAAATTTAACAGACAAAGAAAATACCTAATAGCGATCAATATGTGAATTCGCTTTTTTTTTTTTTTTTTTTAAATCTATTTGACCCCACTTATAGGAACAGTTACTCTGAGGAAAGGGGCTGATCCAAACAACTCCTGAACTTCAGAGAAGAAACTGCCCCTGACCCTGGAGTGGGTGCTGCCACGCCCCTGCCCCCGAGCTGTGTCAAGGTTGAAGAAGCCAGACCTTTGAGGACTCTATGCCCTTGTGGCCACACTGCAGGTCACTGGTCTGGATTTTTATGTTTATAACCTGAGGGCTCTGCATCCAGAAGCTGGTTTTGTTTTGTTTTGTTTTGTTCTGTCTCTTCTGGGCCTAAAAGTGACCTAATCCCGGTCTCATTCGTGTAACGATCCCAAGCATTGTCAAATGAGTCTATGCGTTCACAGTAATTCCACCCAAAATTAAGGCAAGATATTTGGGGGGTGGGGAGGGGGAGGGGGACTAGAGCCGGGGTGGAGGCTGGAGAAGAACCAAGAGACCCTGAAGCTCTTGGGCAGGATGAAGGCAGCAGAGAAGGCGCAAGGCTGCTCACCTTGTGTACCCCTTGGTACCCGTGTAGGAATATGCCGTGTGGCCAAATGGGCAGGACAGACAGTAGAACCAGGCCTGGGAGGGAGCCTAACAGATGTTAGAGGTAGAGGTTTAAGTGGGAGGGATTTTTTTAAACATATTTTTTAATGTTTATTTACAGAGAGAGAGACAGAGTGCGAGCGGGGGAGGGGCAGAGAGAGAGGGAGACCCAGAATCCGAAGCTCAGGCTCCAGGCCCCGAGCTGTCAGCACAGAGCCCGATGTGGGGCTCGAACTCACGAACCGCAAAATCATGACCTGGGCCGAAGTCGGACGCTCAACCGACTGAGCCACCCAGGCGCCCCTCAAATGGGAGGGATTTTAAAATACTTGCTACTGGGGCGCCTGGGTGGTAGGATGAGTTGAGCATCCAACTCTTGATTTCTGCTCAGGTCATGATCCCAGGGACATGGGATCGCGTCCCACGTTGGGCTCCCTGCTGAGTATGGAGCCTGCTTAGGATTCCCTCTTTCTCTGTCCCTCTCTCTTTCGCTCTCTGCCTCTCCCTTCGCCCCTGCTCGTACTCCCTCTCTCTCCCTAACAATTTAAAAAAAATTTTAATTTAAAAGAAAATAAAAGAAAACAAAATACAATAAATGCTATTGGGGCAACTGGCGGGATTCCCTGCATTCGGACGCTGCCCGTGAGCCTCCCGCTCAAACACGCACAGTCCCATGTGGGTTCAACAGGTTCCGAGACACGGCTCGAAACAGGTAAGAGGCTGGCGTGACAGAAACGCGGGCAGACAGCACGGCCGGGCGGCTCACGGGGGAAGAAACACAAGGGGTCACTGAGTCGAGAAATGCTGCCGACCGTCGTGTCATCTCCACCATGAGACTGTGCCGAGGCCGGGAGAGATGGCTACAGACGCACGGTCGCTCGTGCAGAAAAATAGCAGAGATCGTGGCTACGTGGTCAGTTCACGTAAAATAACAAAAGCAGTAAGATCTTCTTCACCAAAGCTGCGTGCAGAAGTATGGACTTAAATCTATAATACAAAGGCCTCCGCAGACACTCACCCGACTTCTTCATCGGGCTTGCTTCTGGGGAGAAGCTAGGAAGCTGCTACTCTTTAGGATGTACCCGGTCGGCTGGCCATGGCAGGTGACCTTGTGAGGACTTGGGGCCTCTCTGCACCGTTGGGGTGTCTAATTAAGCTTTTGGGGGACTAGAAGCAGTGGTTACCGCCTCCTTGACGCCCGCCTTGACTTCTCGCACTTATGCTACCTGCGTGATTCTGCAAGTCCCATAGATCCTACGGGGGCGGGTGGGGGTGGGGGTGCGCGATCCACTAAATTCCATACCTAGGAATCTTCCAGATCCTCGTGTCACCCAGGACTTCCAAGGGCCGCGGGTGGCTTCTGCTTGGGCCACTGACTGTGTTAAAAGGTGACTCAATTAAGGTTTCGCCTTAAAACAAGTAGTTTGCCACCGGGGGTCAGATTCTCACACTCGAGCTGCAGGCCGGGCCCTGAGGGCCAGGAGTCTGAAACCTCCGTGTGCCTGGGATCCCTCAGGGGAGTCGCCCCTGAGACATCACACCCCTTCCCATCCCATCTCTTGCCTTTCCTTCTTGGTCATGCCTGACCTGTCCTAGGTGTTAGGCTTGCGGGTGTTCCGCTGTCCCCCGCCCGCCCTGGTAAGCTCTGTGGGGGGAGGGGGCTGCTCCTTTTCTTGTGCGCCACCCCCTGGCCGGACCTGGCCCCCCACCCCCACCCCGGGGACCCGGGCACTCCGAGCGCATCCGGGCTTGAAGGATGACCTCGTCCACCGCCCATGCGGTTGAAGACCATCTTATTTTACCAAACACCCGCTGCAGGTCTGTGCTTTGCTGAGTCCTGTAGATAATAGATAACAGGAGGAGTGTTTGTGGACAGCATAACTGAGCTCCCGACCCCACCTTCGCTTCCAATTCAGGACCAGGGCTCCTGCTCAGGATGTCCCAGGGCCCTGAGCTCCCTTTCCTCTGCTTCCTCTAAAGATCTGTCTGTCCTGGGGTGCCTGGGTGGCTCAGTCGGTTGAGCGTCCGGCTTCGGCTCAGGTCATGATCTCACAGTTTGTGAGTCTGAGCCCCGCATGGGGCTCTGTGCTGACAGCTCAGAGCCCGGAGCCTGTTTCAGATTCTGGGTCTCCCCTCTCTCTCTGCCCCTCCCCTGCTTGCACTCTCTCTCTCCCTCTCTCAAAAATAAACATTAAAGAAAAAGATTTTTTAAAGGTCTGTCTGTCCTGCGAGACCCTCGTGACTTCAGTGTTGCCTCCTGTGGACATCTGTCCCATCCCTGGACGTGGCCAGGCTGCCGGCCCTGCAGAACCCCGGTTTCTTCCAAGCACCCCCTCTGTAAATGCTTCAGTTGGCTGTGTAATCGTTTGCCAAGGTTTGTCTGCCACTGGCGACAGGAGGGCACCAAAGACAGAGATTTGGGCCTCAGTTTGGACCACCGTGAGCTCCCCAGCAGGGAGCCTGGCACTTGGCAGGCGATCGAGAAATACCTGTGGAATGAAGGAATGCGAAAGAGACAACTCCGGGCAGAGATAAGGAATCACAGGGTGGAGGGGACCTTGTGGACGCGGGTGGCTGGGAAAGGCCAGTTTGAGAAGGTGTGACCTGCATGACTGACACACCGTCCAGTTAGAGCCAGACCTTGCCGGGCGGCGATGCCACAGAGACTCGTGGACGCTGGACACCCGGCAGAGTGACCCTTTCAAGCTCCAAGCTCTCCCTTCGGGCGCTGCCCCAAGGGCTTTGCAGACACCGCTTTTCACTCCTCCTTCCCCCAGGTCCCAAGAGGTTGGGAACGCCTGGCCCCTCATACCCAGGGAAGGTCTCAGCTCCCGTTGTCGGCACTGGGCGCTCTGCTCCCTCCACCGTCTGACCTCGGACCTTCCTGGTGGAATTGGGCACCGAAGCCCCCCAGTGTCACAGGTCCCATCAAGTCCTAGGACTGGGAAGTGAGGAAGTGTCCTACCCTCCTCCCCAGCCCCTGTCTACAGGGAAAACTCTGCGGGGTTGGGTAGTAACCCCAGGACACTGACCACCATGATCAGCCAGGCACTGGAGACCAGACCCTGCCTCCCCCTGCCTTCTCCCTCCTCCCCGCTGTCTGGGGGGACCAAGAAGCTGACCCCTTGTTCTCCCCAGAACTTGCTGGGTTTCCTTTCGATGGTTCCTGACCTATCTCCTCCCCTTCAGTCATATGGGAGATCCTCAAATCGGGGTGGGGGAGTAGGGGGGGTTGGGGGGGTGGAGGAGGTTGGGGGGATGGAGAGAGAGGGAGGGGCCGGCAGAACGTGGGCCTTCTACTGGAGGCCTACCCAGAGCAGGCGCAAGACAGCAGACGACCCAGAGGGTTCCTCTTGGTCTCCTTCTCCAATGTTCTTCTTCTTAGTAAAGAATCCAAGCAAAACATCGGATAGGAGGCCAATTACTGTCCACTCACAGAGGAGGAAACTATCGAGAGAGAGAATGCTCTCCTCCCTCTCTGCTTTTCTTCCTTCTGCAGATCTATCCTCAAATGTATCCAAAACCATAACTCCTGATTCATTTACGAACTCACTTATCCTTCATGCGTTTGCTTCGTCTGGCTGTAGATGAGCACCTGCTTGGTGCCTGGCCAAAGACACCAAAGGGCAGAGATTCCCAAAGTTTTGGTCGAAAGACCTCTTTACATTTTTAAAAATTACTGCACTTCTTGGGGTGCCTCAGTCAGTTAAGCGTCCGACTCTTGATTTTGGCTCAGGTCATGATCTCACGGTTCGTGAGTTCGAGCCCCGTGTCCGGCACCTGCTTGGGATTCTCTCTCTGCCCCTTCCCCGCTCATGTGTGCTGTGCATGTGCTCTCTATCTCTCGCTCTCTCTCTCTCTCAAAAATAAAGAAATAAACCTAAAAAAATTATTGAAATTCTCAAAAAGCTCTTGATGATGTGGGTTATCAATACTTAACTGTATTAGGAGTTGCTGAGACATTTAAAACATGTATTTGAAGTAACAATAAACCCATTACATATTAACCTAAAAACAATTCACGGAAAAAATAACCGAATTTTCCAAAACTACAAAAAAAATTTTTTTTTCATGAGAACGGTGGTATTGCGTTTTACTTTTCTGCCACTCCCCTCTCGCGTCTGCTTCTGTCTTCACTCTGTGGTATCACACAGCATGTAGCCTCTGGAAAATTCCACTGCCCAGAGTGAGAGCGGCAAATGACCTGTGATGAAATAGTTGTGTCCTCATGACCCTCTGAGAAGGACTCTTGTGCTAAGGGGACAGGTTCCAGGAGCTTGCAGTCTGGTTTTGGGCAGGGCGGCAGGGTCAGATGGGGCTGGGGGTCCCCGACCAGCCTCAGGGGCCCGGGGGCCTTCTCCTCAGCCTCCTCTCCATTTCTTCCCTCCTCACCTTCCTCCCCAAACTTCCTCTTTCTGTTCCTCTGCCCGACTGTATAGCTTTCCCCGGAGGCTCAATGTGTCAGCTAAGCTCAGGCTTTTCAGAACCCGAAGCTGCAGCTCCTGTTTTCATTTGCTGTGTGGCCTTGGGCAAGTTATGCAGCCTCTCTGAGCCTCGATCTACCCCCCTCTCAGTGGCCAGGGAACTGAGACCTGACTCATGGGCACACTGTAGAGCCAGAGAGATTTTATAGGAAGAGTAAACCAGTATGTATGATGTGACTAATCCCTGGCTAATCCCTGTATGCAGGGAATGCACAGACAAATTCTTTGGCCCTCAAGAATTTTACATTTTATTTTATTTTATTTTATTTATTAAAAAAAATTTTTTAATGTTTTTATTTATTTTTGAGACAGAGAGAGACAGAGCATGAGCAGGGGAGGGGCAGAAAGAGAGGGAGACACAGAATCTGAAACAGGCTCCAGGCTCCGAGCTGTCAGCACAGAGCCCGATGCGGGGCTCGAACCCATGAACTGTGAGATCATGACCTGAGCCAAAGTCGGACGCTCAACCCACTGAAGCACCCAGGTACCCCAAGGATTTTACATTTTAGAGAGCAGGTGAGTTTTCAGTCACAAAACAGATATTCATTAAGCACCTCTTATATGCCTGAGTAACATATGGCATATAAGAGGTGAGTAACCTCATATATATATATATATATATATATATATAACCTCATATATATATATATAACCTCATATATATATATATATATATAACCTCTTATATATATAACTTACATATGGCTGAGTAACATATGGAAAGCACCTGAGTTCACATTATGAAATTCTATGCAGTAGTTGAAAATGAGGCATTAGAACATGGTTAGAACTTTAAGATATATTTATTTCTTTTTTTAAAAGTTTATTATTATTATTATTATTTTTTAGTAATCTCTACACCCAGCGTCGGGCTCGAACTCATGACCCAGAGATCAGGAGTTGCATGCTCTACTGACTGAGCCCACCAGGCATCCCCCAAGATGTATTTCTAAGTGGAAAAAGCAAGTTGCAGGATGATAATATGTGAATAGGAATATGCGATACCAAAATAAGCATTTAAACACACGTACTTTTTCTCTTAAATATCTACATTTTAGATGTTAATTATAAATCTAATTTCCCTTATATAATTTAAACCAATAGTGTGTGTTTATCTTGTATATCTAAACATCAATTACAAATATAATTAAAGACCATGGGGCACCTGGGTGGCTCAGTCGGTTGAGCGTCCGACTTCGGCTCAGGTCATGATCTCACGGTCCATGAGTTCGAGCCCCGCGTCGGGCTCTGGGCTGACAGCTCGGAGCCTGGAGTCTGCTTCGGATTCTGTGTCTCCCTCTCTCTGTCTGCCTCTCCCCCGCTCATGCTCTCTCTGTCTGTCAAGAATAAATAAACATTAAAAAAAATTAAAAAAAAAAAAAAGACCTCAAGGGGCGCCTGGGTGGCTCAATCGGTTAAGTGCCCAACTTTGGCCCAGGTCATGTCTTGTGGTTGTGGGTTTGAACCCGGTATTGGGCTCTCTGCTGTCATCACAGAGCCTGCTTTGGATCCTCTGTCTCCCTCTCTCTCTGCTGCTTCCCCACTCATGTGTGCACGTGCAGTCTTTCTCTCTCAAAAATAATAATGCAAAAAAAAAAAAAAACCCTAAAAAAATCCCTAATTAAAGACCTCGAATAATTTAAGATAGACTAGGGGTGCCCGGCTGGCTCAGTCTGTAGAGCACGCAACTCCTGATCTCTAGGTCGGGGGTCATGAGTTTCAAGCCCCACCTTGGGTGTAGAGCTTAAAATAGAATAAAAAAAGGAAAGAAAAGTTTAAAAGAGACTTACATAGTATATTATTTAAAATATATTATTATAAAAGTTATGATACTTATAATTAAACCTTTTCTAAAGCAGCTTCACATAGGGCCAATTCCCCTCCTTGTGATTTTCATACTTGCTTTATTTTCTTCCTAGGGCTCAGTTATGGGATTCATTTCACTTTTTTTTTTTAATTTTTTTTTTTTAATGTTTATTTATTTTTGACACAGAGACAGAGCATGAACAGGGGAGGGGCAGAGAGAGAGGGAGACACAGAATCTGAAACAGGCTCCAGGCTCTGAGCGGTCAGCACAGAGCCTGACGTGGGGCTCGAACTCACGGACCGTGAGATCATGACCTGAGCTGAAGTCGGACGCTTAACCGACCGAGCCACCCAGGCGCCCCTTCTTTTCACTTTTAAAACATTGAGTGAAATTCAACAAAGCACGACATCTTCAGGGTACAGCTCGATCAACATTCACAGAGTAAATATGCTCTTGTAACCCATACCCAGGTGAGGCCCTAGAACATTCTGCTACCCCTCAAGGTCTCCTCCTGCCTTTCCTGTGCATTCGCCCCACCCGAACGCGGTCACTGTCACCACTATTCTGACTTGTACCACCATTGGATCAGTTCCCCTGTTCTTGAACTTCAGCCCCCACGGGATATACTTTTGTGTCTGCCGTCTGTTGCTGGAATGTTCTGTCTGTGAGATTCGTACCGGCTCTCGTGCCCAGTGGCAGGTCACATGCTTCTTCCTCGAGGTGTGGCAAGCGATTGTATACATATACCTCAATGTATTTATTCATCCTCCTGTTAACAGACATTTGGGTTATTTTCGGTTTGAGGTTATTATAAACATAGCTGCACAGAGCATTCTTGTGTGTCTCTTTTGATGGACGTGTGTTTTCATTTCTCTGTAGCAAATGCCCAGGTGTGGGATTGCTGGGTCATAGAAGGCCTAAGGACTCCGTGTTTCTTTCTTTTTTTTTAAATAGTTAAAAAAATTTTTTTTAATGGTTATTTATTTTATTTTTCAAAATATTATTTATTTTGAGAGACAGTGAGACGGAGCGTGAGTGCGGTAGGGGCAGAGAGAGAGGGAGGACACACAGAATCCAAAGCAGGCTCCAGGCTCCTAGCTGTCAGCACAGAGCCCGACACGGGCTCGAACTCACTGACCAGGACCTCATGACATGAGTCGAAGTTGGATGCTTAACTGACTGAGCCACCCAGGTGCCCCTTAAATAGTTTTCTAGAAAAATTTTATTAATTAATTAATTTATTTATTTATCTATTATTTTAGAGAGAGAGAGCACAAGCATGAGTGAGGGAGTGAGGCGGAAGGGGACAGAGAATCTTAAGCAGTCTCCATGCTCAGTGTAGAGCGTGACGTGGGGCTCGATCCCATGACCCTGGGATCATGACCTGAGCCGAAATCAAGAGCTGGTCGCCAATTGACTCAGCCACTCAGGTGCCCCTGATAGTTTTTTGTTTAAATTTTATTTTTAAGTAATCTCTACACCCAACATGGGGCTCAAACTCACAACCCCAAGATCAAGAGTCGCACAGTCCACGGACTGAGTCAGCCAGGTTCCCCCGCTCTGTGTTTCCTACGGGTTCTCAGACGTGCAGGTAAATGCTGACACCAAGGCCACACTCACACTGAGCACCAGGTACCTCTTGAGCAGCAGGGACAAGGGAAGCAAGAGACCCGAAATTGGCAATGGTGATCCAATGGGAGAAGAGACTTATCTGTAGTCTCTCACATTGTTTAGAAGACAAATATCCTCGGGGCGCCTGGGTGGCTCAGTCGGTTAAGTGTCTGACTTCAGCTCGGGTCATGATCTCATGGTTCATAGGTTCAAGCCTCACATCAGGTTCTGTGCTGACAGCTTGGAGCCTGGAGCCTCTTCAGATTCTGTGTCTCCTTTCTCTTCCCCTCCTTTGCTCGTGTTCTGTCTCTCAAAAATGAATAAATGTTAAAAAAGAGAAAAGGACAAATATACTTCTGTATTACTGTGAAATGGAGTTTTAAAAAATCATTCAATCGCCTCACACGGTGCCTTGATCGCAGAGTGGTCAAGGCTACATGAAGAGTGACTCTACTTGCAGAGTCGATGAAGAAACTCATCATTGAAGTGACCTTCCAGCTGTCAACACCTGGAAACTGGACAAAATGTATGAACCAACTCTTTTCCGACAGTAGACATTCAGCATCCTGGACTGTGGTCCCTGAACAGGGAGGGAGCCATCTGCGCTCCATGACCATCCTGCTAGAAAGCAGTGGTGCCCAGTGGTGCCCAGTGGTGCCCAGTGGTGCCCTCTGACTTGCAGCACAGGGCGGGCAAAGCAGAACAAGGTATTTTGAGGAGCTGGAGAGTCTGTGCCTCTTCAGCTCCTCAAAACGTGGGTGTGCGACACGTGCAGCTGCCTAGGGTCCCAAGCTTGGAAGGGCCTCGAGCTTGGGTTGATACCCTGCTATTACGATCTTGAAAATCTTAACTTTTGAACAAGGCCTGGATTTTCATGTTGCACCAGACCTGGAAAATTCTGTAGACAGTCCAGGGAGGCAGAGACTAGGGTCAGGAAGTCCGAGTTGGGTACAATGTGAAGAACTGGAGAGAAAGGAGCAACCCCTGAGACCCCTAAAAATCTCAGGGACCCCCCGGAGTCTTTGCTTGGATGTCCTGATGGTTGATTGTATGTGTCAACTTGACCTGGCCACCCCGTGCCCAGACATTTGGTCAGACATCCTTCTAGATGGGTGTGTGAGGGTGTTTCTGGACGAGATTAGCATTTGAATGGGTAGACTAAGGAAAGGAGATGGCTCTCCATCATAGGGAGGCCCTCAAGCAATCAACTGAAGACCTCAATGACACAAAGAGGCTGCGTAGGAGGAAATTTCTCCAGCTTGACCCCCGAACTTGACTACACACTGGTCTTTTTCAGCCTTCGGGCTAGAATCCAAACAGTGATTCATCTTGGGTCTTGAGCCTGCTGACTTTTGGTCTGGAACGGAGACCACTGGCTCTCCTGGGTCTCCAGCTTGCTGACTGCCGTTATGGGCGCTGGCCAGCTTCCATAACATCATGTGCTAATTCTCCGTAAAATATGTGTATATCTCCTGAGGCACCTGCTGGCTCAGTCAGAAGTGCATGCGACTCTTGATCTCAGGGGGTCATGAGTTTGAGCCCCACACTGAGTATAGAGGTTCCTAAAATATATGTATATATATATATATATGTATGTGTGTGTGTGTATATATATATATGTATATACATATATATGTGTGTGTATATATATATGTATATACACACATATACACACACACATATATATACACATACATACACATATACATATATGTATGTATGCATATATAACATATATATGTGTCTTTATATAAATCCCATTAATATGAAACTATATATAAAACTATATATAACTATATATGTAACTATGTAAAACTACATGTGTAACTATATATATATAACCGTGTACATAACTATAGACATAAATATATAACCCAGTAATACCAGCCCTAGGTTTTTAAGCACGAGAAATGATATATACGTCCACACAAAGACTTGTACATGAATGTACGAAGCAGTTTTATTTGTAATAGTCCTACAATGGGCTGAATGTTTATGTCCCCCGAACTTCATACACGGAAACCTAATCCTCAATGTGCTCTAGTAGGAGGTGGGGCCTTAGGGAGATTCTACCCTCATGACTGGGATGGGGCCCCTTATAAAAGCGGCCCCAGAGAGCTCCCTGTCTCCTTGTGACGACGCAGTGAGAAGGTGGCCACCTATGACCCAGGGACCAGGCCCTCAATAGATACTGAGTCTGTAGCAGTTTGATCTTGGACTTCCCGGCCCCCAGAGCTGTGAGAAATCAGAGTATGTCATTTATAAGCCACCTAGTCTATGGTGTTTTGTTATCGCAGCCTGAGCTAAGACAAGTCCCAACCTGGAAATAATTCAAATGTCAGTCAACAAACAGGTGAATGAATAAACAGATTGTGGAGTACACACAATGGAATATTACTTAGCATTACAAAGGACAGAAATACTGGCACACAGACAGCATAGATAAATGCTAGAAATATGCCAAGGGAAGAAGCCAGATGTAAAAATGTACATTTTACTTGTATACATTTTATTGCCATGACACTTGAGAACTGTTTAAAATAATTTATAATGATGGAAACAGATTGACGGTCATCTGGGACTGGAGGTGGGAGCGGCCACTGGCTGCAAAGGGGCAAGAGGGGACTGTCTGGGGTGATGGAAATATTCTATATCCTGATTTTCAAAACTCATCAAAGTATACACTTAATCAGTGCATTTTATGATATGCAATTAGACCTCAGTAAAGTTGATTTAAAGCTTTTTTTTTTAATTTTTTTTTAACGGTTTTATTTTATTTTTGAGGTAGAGAGAGACACAGAGCATGAATGGGGGAGGGTCAGAGAGAGGGAGACACAGGATCCGAAACAGGCTCCAGGTTCTGAGCTGTCAGCACAGAGCCCGACGCGGGGCTCGAACTCATGGCCCGCGAGATCATGACCTGAGCCGAAGCCGGCCGCCCAACCGACTGAGCCACCCAGGTGCCCCTGAGCACCCCATTCTTGATCTCGGCTCAGGTCACGATCTTACAGTTAGTGAGTTTGAGCCGCACGTCGGTCTCTGCACTGACAGAATGGATCCTGCTTGGGAGTCTCTCTCTCCCTCTCTCTCTGACCGCTGCCCCCCCCCCCCCAAAATAAACAAATAAACTTAAAAAAAAAAACTTGAAGAAAGGAAAGAATAAAAAACATATATATATATGGCAAGAGCTAATTTTATACAAGCCATTCTGATTCCCATCCTTAGGAAGTGTACCTAAGAGGAAAGGAAGATAGTTCAGGCAACCTGACCCTGACCCTGACCCTGGGTGCTGCTTCAGCCTCACATCCAGCTGGGAGCCTTGGTGCTGCCTGGTCCCCATCCTGGGCTGCCTCCTGCAGAAGCCAGAGAAGCCCTAGGCCAGAGCTGCAGGTGAGTCATTGGGCACTGTGGCCACCTTCCGGGTTACCCGTCTGGATTCTGATTAACAAATCCAAATAACTCAGAGTTTCTCAACCACCCTCAATGCTGTTGACATTTTGGACCAGGTATCTCTGTCCTGGGGGGCTGTCTTGTGCACTGTCCCATGTGATGTTCAGCAGCCTCCCTGGCCTCTGCCCACGAGGTGCCAGGAGCACATCCTCCGGAGCTGAGACAACCAGAGATCTTTCCAGACATTACGAAATGTCCCCTAGGGGACAAAATCACCCTGCTGAGAGCCACTGCTTTAATCAGGAGCTTTGCTTCAGGTGGTCTCCCTTTTCTTCTAGACCTAAAAGAGACCTGATCTCAGCCTTGTTGTATAAAGATGCCAGGTCTTTATACATTCAGAGTAATTCCACTCAAAATTAAAGCAAGATGTGTGTGTGTGTGTGTGTGCGTGTGTGTGTGCGCGTGTCAGGAGGTGGGGAAGAATGTGACACGTTGACTCTAAGACTATTCTGGAAGACTTGAATCAGGGAGACAAGACAGATACGGAAATAAGGGCAAAAAGTACATAATCAAAACAGAGTCTGGCATGGGCGTAGGAACAGACTGTTAAAGGAAACAGATTAGGGGGCAGAAAAATCCACATATGTATAGAGGTCAGCTTCTGTGATTCAAAGTGGCACTTCAGGGCCCCATCTGCACCGTGAAGGCAATCGGCTATCATCTCTCCTTCAGAAAAAGTAAAAATTAGGGGCGCCTGGGTGGATCAGTTAAGCATCTGACTCTTGGTTTAGGCTCAGGTCATGATCTCATGGTTTGTGAGTTCAAGCCCCACATTGGGCTCCATGCTGACAGTGTGGAGCCTGCTTGGGGTTCTCTCTCCGTCTCTCTCTCTCTCTCTCTGCCTCTCCCCCACTCGTGCTCTCTGTCTCTCTCCCAAAATAAATAAATAAACCTAAAAAATTAAAATAAAATAAAAATTAGGTCTGTCTACCTTAGACCATCAGTATGTGTCCCCTCACATTCACCCCTCCCCTGCCATACCAGCTGCATTAAAGATCTAACCATTAATTCTGATTTATGAAAGCAGTTGGAAAAAATATCAGAGAGGGCGCCCAGGTGGCTCAGTCTGTAGAGCGTGTGACTTTGGGTCTGGGGGTGGTGAGTCTGAGCCCCACGTTGGGGGTAGAGTTTCCTTAAAAAAACAACAACAACAACAAAGCAACAATTTAAAGAGAAAAATGAAAAATACGAGAGGAAAGATTCCTAGATAGAGAAATGGGCAAGTTGCACTAACGGGCTACAGAGGAAGTAACACAAATGATCAACAAATATTTGAAAAGACGCAAGTGAAATGTACCATTTTATTTTGGGCCGCCTGATCAGCTCAAATCGAGGATTAGTGAGCTGCCGCACCCCCCCTCACTCCCCCACGCGGTGACTGCGAGAAGCGGGCCCTTTTTCTATCCTGTGGACGGGGGCATAAGGGGAACGGCAGATCCTGCTGCTGACTGCCCCAGCCTCAGATGCCCCGGCTCCACTGGGAAGCATCACACCCGGAAAAGGGTAGATCTGCATTTCTACAGGCCCCAGAAAGTCTGGGACCTCACCCTGGAGGCCCCCAGGCCCTAAACAGCCTGCGGCCATGTTCTAACTGTGCCACATGCTGTTTCAAAAGACCACCTGACTCAGCTTGTTAGGGCGTGTGTTTAGTCCCCAGGAGGTTAGCACCTAGTGTCTCGTTTCCCCCACCAGTGCCACCTGCCTGGCCCCACACGTGTCTCTCAACCTCTGTGTTCCTGACTCCCTGCGGGCTCAGAATGGAGACAGTAATAGGCCCGACCTCAAGGAGTTCCTATGACGATTCAAGGAGAGAATACAGGCCACAGGGCTGAGAACAGTAAGGTCCACGTGACGTCAATGCATGGTAGGCATATGAAAAAAGCCAAATAAAAGAGGAAAAAAAAAAAAAGCCTAATGTGGAAGCTATTATAGGCATTAGGCTTCTATACATCGGGTCGTTTATTTTTATTTCTTTTTTTAAGCCCAACACAGGCTCGAACTCACCACCCTGAGATCCAAGGCTGAGCTGAGGTCAAGAGTTGGACGCGTCACCGACGGAGCCACCCAGGCGCTCCAACTGTTCTGAATACTTTACACACATCATCTCATTTAATTGTCATCCGCCGACCCTGTGAGATAGGGTGATTCTCTCTATTCTGCAGATGTGAACACTGAGATAAGCAGAGCTGGGAACTGGAGGACAGTGGGCTCCCAAACCTGCAGCCTTAACCACGGAGTAAAAGAAGACGCCGCGTGTTCCAGGAAAGGTAGACCCCAGCAGCCTTCCAGCCCGGTGGGCAAGCCTAAATGCAGCGGGGTGTTTAAGCCATTTGCGCCCCCTGTTTTCTTGTGTTTAGGATAGCGGGGCCTCGGCCTCCCCTGCTGCCCTGCCAGACCAGGCAAGGTAACGCTTGGAGCCTGTGGCGAAGGAAAACACGTGTGCCTATACACGTTGGACAAAAATGAACAAAAGCTTTACAATCCAAAGCAGGGCTTAGTACAAAGCCTCTGCTCATCTAGTTTGCACAGCGGCCATCATCTCTCAACAGACACCTGGCTGGGGACACAGAGAGGCTTGGGACCGGGGGCTGCTTGGAAAAAACTGTTTCCATTGCACAATAACACAGGGTCATAAAACAAGCAGCCTGTCTTCAGTTACAATTCGGATATCTTGTGCCTCAAGGATTTATTTGTGTTCATCTGATTTTTCAGAAATCTTGCATTAAAGGGGCGCCTGGGCAGCTCAGTCGGTTGAGCGTCCGCCTTTGGCTCAGGTCATGACCTCACGGTTCATGAGTTCGAGCCCCGGGTCGGGCTCTGTTCTGACAGCTCGGAACCTGAAGCCGGCTTCGGATTCTGTGTGTGTGTGTGTGTGTGTGTGTGTGTGTCTCTCTGGCCCTCCCACTCACGCTTTGTGTATCTCTCTCTCTCTCAAAAATAAATAAACATTAAAAAAAAATTTTTTTAAGTTTGCATTAAAATATTGTCTTGATTACTGAGGTTTTGTTTTGTTTTTTTTTGTGTGTATGTGTGTGTGTGTCTTAAATTTTGCTCCCTCACCTTGGTTCCAGTCCTGGTCCTTAACTCTCCTGTTACTGACCTTTCCAGTAACTGACTTGTCCTTCTTTCTGGGGTCATCGAGATTCACAGGGACAGCCACTTGGTCCAAGAGAGGGGAACCTCTGGTTTCTGACTTGTCTGAAGGATGGGGGTCCAAAAGAAGAAAGGATGATGTGCTTATTTGGATGAAATGGGGCTGGGGAAGACATGGTTTTTCCTAATCACCTCTTTTGGGGCTTCAGTATTTTCCTGAATATAAGTAAAACTTGGATTCATAAACTAACCTTTTGGGTGGGAGAAGGGACATAGATAGGAAGTAATCAGATTTTTTTTTTCCTGAGGAGTTTGAAAAAAAATTTTTTTAATGTTTATTCATTTTTGAGAGAGAGAGAGAGAGAGAGAGAGAGAGCATGAGTGGAGGAGGGGCAGAGAGAGAGAGAGAGACAAGGGTTGGGGGCTGGGGAGACACAGAATCGGAAGCAGGCTCCAGGCTCTGAGCTGTTAGCACAGAGCCTGACTCGGGGCTCCAACCCACAAACTGTGAGATCATGACCTGAGCCGAAGTTGGACGCTAAACCAACTGAGCCACCCAGGCGCCACTAAATATATAAACTTAAAAAAAAAAAAAAAGGACAAATTTGTCCAAGACTACACTGTATATTAACTAACTTGGATTTAAATAATAAAAGAAGATACATTTGCAACAAGACTACAGAACATCGCATATAAAGAATTTATGCCACCTAGACCCTGAAGAAGCATAGAGGAATCCAATTTACACGGTTATGCTTTGGGAACATGCAAATTAGATTCACTGTACAGTTTCAGAGTCTCCCAGATGAACGAGGGAAGACATAAGTTCACACTTGTTTTCACAGGAATCATTCATGCCAGTGGGTCTCAGACTTCAGCACGTACGAGTGACCTGGAAACACAGGTTGCTGGCTCCACCCATGGAGCTCCAGATAGAGTGAGTCTGGCTGGGGTGGCCCCTGAGAACTGGGGGTTTTAGCACAGGTGACGCCAACGCCTAGACTCCGGGTCCTGAACTTCGCCTTGGGAATCGCTGCTTCATGCTGTGTCCAAGATTCTAATGCATGACAGCTTTGCAGCCGACACATGCATGCAATTGGACGTGGTTGTAACTGGTCTGCTTCTGCAGTAGGAGAACATCTTGCAAAATCAACACTCATTATTGCCTAATAGGATAAACTAGGGCAGGGTTGTGTTCTGAATCTTCTTGGAGCATATCTAAGCTTCTTACAAAAAGGAAATGTTGGTACAAGACATTTTTCTTTCTTCTTCTTCTTTTTTTTTTTTTTGGAGGGGGGAGAGGCAAAGAGAGGGAGAGAGAATCTTTATGTATGTATGTATTTATTTATTTTTAACATATATTCATTTTTGAGCAACAGAGACAGAGCATGAGTGGGGGAGGGGCAGAGAGAGAGGGAGACACAGAATGGGAAGCAGGCTCCAGGCCCTGAGCTGTCAGCACAGAGCCCGACGCGGGGCTCGAACTCACAAACCGCAAGATCATGACCGGAGCGGAAGTCGGACGCTTAACCGACAGAGCCACCCAGGCGCCCCAAGACATTTCTAATTATTAGTTTTGGAGGCAAAAGATTTCGTTCAGGTGAGAAAAAAAAAAAAAAAATATATATATATATATATATATATATATGCATTAGTCTTTAAAATTTTTTGGTTGGTGCGCCTAGTATTCAAAAGGGCTGGAAATCGCTATTTATTTTATATTATAGAGTGGATCTAAAGAATCGTATCTTTCATATCTTTTCTTTCCTTTAGGTTCTGGCTTTAATTTGGTGTTGATTTTTGCTGGCTAGGGTTTCCCTCTGAATCCCTGTGTTACCATGGTGCCATTTTGGCTTTTTAAATGTTGTTGTTGTTTTTGGGCCGAAGGCCCCACTGAAATGAGTTCTTACATGCAGAACTTGGGAGCCTGGGAGCAGGTTCAGGGAAGCCAACGTCCGTGAGCCACGTGAGGAAGTAAACTGAAGATACCACAGCCTGGCTTGTAGGATAGGGAGGAGGGGGTGAAGGAAAAAGGGCACATGTGGCTGCCGGGACCTGAGAGCTCCCCCAAAGGGGTCCTCCTTCAGCACCCCACCAGAGGAAAGGCCGGGGGCGGGGGGGTGGGGGGGAAGGGAGGCGGAAACCTTGCCCTGGCACCACGTTTTCGTAATTACGCATTGTGACAGTACAGGGTGCTCCAGTTTCTGGAGTCAAGTAATCCATTTGGACAATGACAGTGGCTATTGTTTCTTTCTTCAAGAACATTTTTTTGAGAGAGAGAGAGAGCATGAGCGGGAGAGGGGCAGAGACAGAGAGGGAGACGCAGAATGCGAAGCAGGCTCCAGGCTTCGAGCTGTCTGCACAGAGCCCGATGTGGGAGTCGAACCTTGTTTTTTGTTTTTGTTTTAAGTTTATTTCTTTACTTTGGGGGGAGGGGAGAAAGAGAGGGAGAGAGAGAGAGAGAGAGAGAGAGAGAGAGAGAGAGAGAGAATCCCAAGAAGGCTCCACATTGTCAGTGCAGAGCCCGACGTGGGGCTTGAGCTCACGAATGGGAGATCGTGACCTGAGTCCAAGTTGGCTGCTTAATGGACCGAGGCGCCCTTTTCTTTTCTTTTTTTAAATTTTTAAATGTTTCTTTATTTTTGAGAGAGAGAGACGCAGATTGAGAGCACGTCGTGCAGGGGAGGGGCAGAGGGAGAGAGGGAGACACAATCTGAAGCAGGGTCCAGGCTCTGAGCTGTCAGCACAGAGCCCAACTCAGGGCTGGAATTCAAGAACCCTGAGATCATGATCTGAGCCGAAGTCTGAGGCTCAACTGACTGAGCCACCCAGGCGTCCTCTCCTCTCCCCTCCCCCCTCCCCTCCCCTCCCCTCCCCTCCCCTCCTCCCCTCCCCTCCCTTCTCCTTTTTTTTTTCAATTATAAAGTTAAGACACAGTGACAACAGCAACACAGAAGACCAGGAACATAACAACAACAACATACCTGGATTAAATTCGGAAATAAACTCAGGATGTTAACAGTGATTAGTGTGTTCATTTTAAAAAATAATTAAGGGGCACCTGGCTGGCTCAGTCCAGGATCCTAGCGACTCTTGATCCCGGGGTCATGAGTTCGAGCCCCACGTTGGGTGCAGAGATTACTTAAATGAGAAAGTTAAAAAAAAATTGAAAAAAACCAATAAAAACAACACACATTAATCACACCCCTCCCCAAAGGAAAACAAAACCCCAACCATAAAGAAGGAAAGTCCTTTCTCTCTCCACACCCCTCCCCCCAGCCCCACCCTGTTGCCCGGTTGCAGCTACCCCAAAACTGTGGGCTGTGGCCTTCTAGCCATTTCTATAGCAGGACCAAAACAGCACAGCATGTGTTGATCTTAGACCAGAAGAATATTAACGACCAAAATCCTAGTTACATCTTCAACCAAGCTCAGTTTCCCTGTAGTTTTGTATTCTAAGCTGCAGTAGCAAAGAGTAGCAGTTTAAACCCCTTCCCACGAAACTGTGGCTGTGCCTATATGAGCTTTTGTTTTGAGAAGGGTAAAAATATCTCCATGGATGGTTCCAGCAGTAAACATCTCTTGGTGCATTTGAGAAACCGTGCCTTTGAAACTAATTGGGAAACAGAGAAACTGGAAGAATTTACCAGTAGGTGGGGTTGAAACCTACAGGTTTTCAGCCTCGGTTGTTGTTGTTGTGGTGGTTTTTTTTTTCCCTCCCCCTTCCTTTCTTCTAAAGGCACATGGAGAAGAATCTTGGATAAGTTTTCAACTCACCTCCCTGGGAAAAAAAAGCTTTTTGGGTTGCCTGGGCAGGTTCTGTGTGCAAACCATCAAGGACCCAGGTAAGGAGGGGGACAATTGGTTCTTTGCAAATCCAATTCCTCCTCCTGCTGGTCCTGGGGATCTCAGTGGCGCCCGTGATGTTCCAAAAGCAGATCCAGCCAACACAGGGCATTTACTTTTGGGTCAGCAGTGTTCCTTAAGAAAACTGGATTTTACCGGGCTCCCCGCTGTTTTTTGGTTTATGCTTTGTTTTGTTTTTGTTTTGTAACCCACAGCACTCCAGCTGCGTTCTTAAGGTGAATAGCATGAACGGCCTAGGTGCAAGCAAATGTCCCAGGCACCAAAGGAACACACAGCCCCCACCCCCAAATCCAGCCACCTCCTTCTCCCCCCACCCCACCTCCCCACCCCCGGAATCCACTGCCCCTGGTTCAGTTTTAGCTGAAGTCAGATCAAAGCTGGAAGTGACGGCCGAGAGTTCACGGAAATGCTAATAGATCTGGATTTGGAGACGAAATAGGTCTCCAATGTCCTTTGCCAGCAAGCTGTGGGCTACATTTGGGATAATTTCGTGATGGAAGCAGCCGTCCCCCGGTCTGCCTGTCACAGACGCGCAAAGATCGCTCAAAACCCCAAGGAAGACCCTTTTCAATTGGCGAGTTTACAGTTTCCAAAGGGAGGAGGGCAGGGGAGGAGTAACGACGACCTTTTCAGGTGTGTCTTCCAATCGCGATAGCCGGTTTTGGCTGTGAATCGAAAGCCCCCTCCCTACTTCCCCCTTCCGTTAATTAAATAAACCTCGGAGCACTTTGCGGCACGCGACTCGGCCCTTGGGGAGCGCTTGCAGCTCGGCTCCCATTCCCAAGCTCAACTCGCAGAGGCTGAAGGGCTGGCGACATGAATTTCCAGCTCCTGAGGGTGAGAAAGGAGGTGTCGGGCGGAGGGCAGGCCGGCAGGGAGGAGAGGCGTGCGGGAGGATGCCCGCGGGGTGGGGAGGGCGCCGCTGCGGCTGCGGGGTGGCTCCCGGGCGCTGCCACTTCTGGCGCCGGCAGCCGAGTCCGCGTCGCCGGGCGCCTGGCCTCAGTGGGCCTCCTCGTCGCCTGGAGGCGAACAGAGAAACGCATTAAGGCCGCCGGGCTCGGTTGGCCTGCAGGGGTGTGGTGTTCCTGGACGCCGAGCGGAGAAGGCCTCCGGGGACACCGGGCTGGAGCCTGAGTCCTCCCGCCTGCGCTCCGAGCGCTTAGGCTGCGCGCGAATGGGCCCTGGGACACAGTGGAGAAGTGACAGGCGTTCTGCGGCCAAGCGTGGCCTCCGGAGGGCGGGGGTCCCCCGGGGCAGGGGAGGCGAGAGCCGAGCTTGTCTCTAACAGGTCTCCAAGAGCAGCTAGGGAGGTCGCCTCGAAGAGCAGGCATGTTTGTGGCTTTGAGGTAGTTGGACGGCCAAAAATCCCCCGACGCCTGCTGAGAAATGGGGCTGCGGTGGTCGAGTTAGAGACTGTACCCACGACCTCTGCGCTTGGCGGGCGCCCTTCGAATGAGCGCGCGGACTCGACCCGGGACAGACACGGACCCGGGCCCTCCCCGCCCCGCCCCGAGCCTGGGTCCTCCAGGCTCCCTCAGCTCCGCGGCTCTCCGTCCATCTGTAAAAAGCAGATTTTGCGAGGAAAAGCTACAGGCCGCGAAGCCCCTCCCTTCAAGCCCCGGGCCTGGAGCCGCGCGCGCAGAAGGAGCCGTAAATGGAGTCGGGTTGGACCCTGGGTTAAGCAAGCCAAGAAGCATCCGTGTGTGCGCGGCTGTCGCTCTGCGCACCATCAAAACAATCTGCTATTTTTATACTATTGCTGTTATTTTGGAGTGGCTGTGAAATGATGCAGTGGCGCCCCAGGGCGTGCACCTTAGCGGGCTTGGACAGTCGGAGTGCTCCTCGGTGCCAAGTGTCTGGCCCTCGGGGTGACGATGCCGCGATGGGAGACTGTGGGAGAGAGGGGCACCCCCCTCGATTGCTGCAGGCCCCGGCTTTTCGGCTCTGCTTAACCCGGCTGGCCACTTCACCGCGGTCTCTGCCGGCGCTCACGCGGTTCCAAGGGGCGGGACAGACACCTTGCGCGCTGCGCGGCGTTCCCTAGGGCGCTCGGGGGCCTCCACCTGCCGCTTTCGCGCCCCCTCCCTGGGGCGGGAAAAGAAGTCGCAGGCCAACCGCGTTCCAGCTCGACCTGCCCGGGCGCCTTCCTTGGTTTGCGGGGGTGGGAAGTTGGAGGCGGCGGTCTCCGTCTGCGCCTCTACCCAGACGCCTCCTCGCCTCCAGACTCCGGTTTCTTGGGCCACCGGAGCGGGATGGGGGCCCGGGTCCAGGCTTCAAGTGTGTGTGAGCGTAGGCTCCCTAGGGGGCGACAGAGGGGAGCCGCGCGCCACCCTCCACCCCCTATCCCGGATTTTGCGTGGCGTGCAGTGAAGCTTGTCCCCGGGATCCTCTCGTTCTGTTTACAGTTAGGCGGCTGCGAGGCCTCGGAGGGTCCTGAGGGGGCACCCTTTCCCGAGCGGTGGCCGTCCCAGGGCGCGGCCTCCAGATTCCGGTCTTCATGCGGCGAGGGGCCTGGGCTTTGGAGGGAGGTCTGTCCCGGGGGCAGGAGCCATCCTCTCCCTGCTTTCCGCAGGGAGAGGAAAAGTGGAGCTCGAGGAAGGGCTGAGGCTTCCGGCACGCCGACGGGGGCGCGCGCGTGCCGGGGCTGCGGCCCCGAAGCCGAGGGTGTGCGTATTTGGGCCGGGTCTCCCTGGCCGGGAAGATTGAGGACTTCTTCCACCCGCCTTCCATCCAGGGCGCGGAAGTCGCGCTCTAGCTCGAACGCGTGTCCCTGGGAGAGGGGGCAGCGCGCCCGTGTCCGGGGAGCTGCCTTGGGAATGAACGGCCCTTGCTAAGCGGTTCGGAAACATCTAGGCCCCTGGGGCTCCCAGAACGGAGGCGCGCAGACCCTCAGGGCCCATCGGCTCCCTTTTGCCTCTGCCCCCGGGCTGGGAGGAATCTCTGTCCCTTCGGGTTGCCTCGGCCTCAGCTCTGCTGCGGGAAGGAAGGACAGCCAGGCCCTGGGGTGGGGGATTGGCCCGTTCCTGCCCTGCCGGGGTTCCAAACCTGCCTACGGGTAAAGTTGCCGGCGTGAATGAGACAACTTGTTCAGGCTGCACTCCAGGCGGGGTCTTTGAGTCAAACCCGAGTCTGGAAGGCCCAGCGTGGAGAAGGCCCCTCGTCACCGCCCTGGGGTCTGGAACGCCCGAAGGGGGTGCCACATTCTCCCTCTGGGGTGTGTGCGTGTGCCTGGGACCCTAACCTTCCACGTCCTGCTGTGCAGGTGTCCCATTCTTGCGTGGCGCAGGTGTCCCCCTTCCTGTCCCCCCGCCCCCCAATATCAGGTACGCTGCTGCTCCTGTTCTTTTCTTCGAGCCCCGGATCCTGGTATTTTGGAAGCAAGGCGTCACTTCTTAGTGCAAAGTCCTGAAAAGCCCCCGGGTTTTGTTCTCACATTTGGTAGGAGTATCACCTTGGCTCTACCTCCTCTAGGGTAAGAGAGGACGTTTCACGTGGAGGACGCCTATTTTTATTGCAGTTCTTGATTTTATCTTAGGTCCATCGGGGTCTAGAGAAATGCCAAAGCCCAAATAAACCCGAGAAGGAGCAGGAAGGCGGTGTGTGCAGTCGTTCTGTAGATGGGGGGGGGGGGGTGGCGTCCACTCCCGGGCCCAGGACCCGGGCACTGCACTGAGGCGTATGAATTACTGCAGAATCGGATTCGGAATCAGATGGAAGGAGTCCCCTTCTCCGACTCTCTCGGAATGTTTGAATTCCGATCCCGGAGCCAGCTGGGACGTCCCAGCAAAATTCGCCCTTGAAAATTAGCGACTTTCCCCTGGCAGTGAAAAAGATCAATTACAGTAATTGGGCCAATGGATTTCGTTTCTTTAAAATTTTTTAACAACTGCGCATTGCATTCAAGTTTGGGTGGCGAATAAATCCTGGGGCGAGAGGCAGCGTTTATATTCGAGTTTCGTTTTCGTCCTGCGTCTGCAGAACGGGGGGTACTCACCCCTCCAGCGGGGGGGCCCCCCTCTGGCCCCTCCCTCCTCTCCCACCTTCTCCCTCCCCCCTGCCCCTCCCCCCCCCCCCCCCCCCCCGCGCGTGGCGCTCGGGGTGTCTTCCGCCCCGCACCTCTTTCCCCGGGTGAGTTGAGGCTTCTGAGCGTCCGGCTCGTCGGGGGCATCTGCCGAGCCGGCGCCCTGGGCAGGGCTGGGCAGGGCTGGGCGAGGGAGCGCGGGTGACCCCCAGCCGCAGTCCGGCGGAGATGCAGCTTCGGGCGATGGCAGCCGGACGCCGTTGTCCCAGACTTTGCGGCCGGTGGAGGCCCGCCCGCCCCCTGGCGCTCGGGGCAGACTCCCCAGAAGGCCTTCCCTCCTCCAGCCCCTCGGAGGAATGGGCCGGCGCTGTGACCGCGGAGAGACAGAAGGAAGGGGAGGCGTCTCTCGGAGGGACTGGGGCTCCGGCTGCGAGGTCCCAGCCCAATTTAAGTCTCCGTGAGTGGGCGGGTGAGGCATTTCAGGCTCTAAGGGGGACCCCAGCTGTTGAGATGCCCGCAACGCGAGGTCTCTTAACCGCAGGTGACCACGTCTTTCGGAGGATGGGGGAAGGCGCTTCAGGAGAAATAGGGGGGCTCTTAGGTATTTGCAGCCGGGGCCCCAGCGCTGCCAGTCTCAGGTGTGGGCCTGGGGGGGGGGGGGGGATGGACGACGGAAGGCGCGGCGGGGGACCCCGACCTAGCAGGTCCGCGGCTGTCAGAGAGGTGCCCACGCCCGCCCGCCTCCCCCTCCTCGCCCCCCGCGGCGCGGGTCTCGGCGCGGCGCCCCGCCGGGGTGCAGGGCGGAGCTAGGCTGGGACTGGCTGGGGGCTGCCCCGCCCGGCGCCGGGGCCTTCGTGCCGGCCCCCGGGGAGGAGTTATGATAATTTCCTTCTCATTAAGGCGCCCGGGTCCCCCGGCTATCGCCGGGACACACAGTGCGGGCGCGGCTTCCCGGGTCCCCGGCAGCGGCTTCTACGCGCGCGGCGGCCGCATCTACGCTCGCGGAGCCGCCGATGCGCGTCCAGTGACCGGGACAGCGAGGCCCTCGCGTGGCGGGGGCGGCGGCGGACGCCCAGCCACCGTGACCCCCATTTTGGATTTACCGCTCGGGGGGTGGGGGGAGCCTGGATTTAACTGGCGACTGTTTTGGGGGACGCCGGACGCCATGTTGTGGAAAATAACCGATAATGTCAAGTATGAAGAAGACTGCGAGGTGAGCTGGGTGCAGGGGCGCAGCCCGGCCCCGCCCGAGTCCAGCCCGGGAGGCGGGGACCCACCGACCGAGGTCCGGGCGCGGGCGCCGGCGCAGCGAGCAGGCACCAGCCTCTGCCCCTCGAGGGGACGGGGTCCGCTTTTGCGGACGCCCCTTAGTCCGTTTCTCCCGGGCCCTCTTCCTGAATCGGGCCCTTCCCCAAACCACCCTCCGGAACAGGGCCTGGAAGGAGACCGGCAGATCCCACCCACAGAGCTTACCGGTCGGTTTCGTGCGAAGCAAAACAGCCCTTCTTTCCCTTTTCTCGGAAGAGCGCCCCGTCTACAACGCTTAGACGCGGCTTTTACGCACGAGATCTCCGTCCCGAGGGGTCAGATGAGGCGACCTGCCGGCGACACCTTTGCAGAGTCCCCTCCGCGGCGGGCTTGTCACCTGCCCCGCTAACTCCTCGGGGAAACCAGAAAACAACCGAAGTTTGGCTCTCCAGAGAAGTGGGGGCTGGGGAGCGCCGGGGGGGGGGGGGGCGAGGCCAGATGGGGCCGTAAGCGCTCGGGAGTGCTCCAGCCAGTCCGACAGGTTGAGCTAGAGTTTCGGAGAGTGGGAGGGAGGCAGGCGGCGAGCGGGAAGAGGAAGACGCGGGCGGCGGGAGGTGTGCGCCCGGGCGCTGGCAGAAGGGAGCCCGGGCTGGGGGGCGACGCGGGCGGGGGGCCGCGCGCCCGCGGGACCTCCTGGGGCCGCCCCTGCTGGCGGGCCCGGGCACTTCCGCTAGGGGGCGACAGCGCCCGTTTCTCCTAGTTCCCCGCCACCCCTGTGACCCCGCGAACCCAGGGAGACGAGTCCTTTAAGAATTAGGTCGGACAGCCTGGAGGCGAGGGACGTGCGCAGGCGAGGTTGCCCAATATTCGGGGTCCTTAGTTCTCCCCCTCTGCCCCGGTTTGTGGGGATACTGACCGTGGCCCGGCAGGGCGGCCCCACTGGGTGTTCCCCGCTCGGTCTGGACCCAGCCAGCTGGGGCGGAGTGGGGTGGGGAGCAGCCCTGGCCGCGAGGCGTCCCTCCCCGAGTTCCTCGGGCGGCCTTGGGTGGCCGGCCTGCCGGGGAGCGTCACTTGCCCGGAGGTCTTTGTCCTGAGGGCGTGGAAGGGAGGGTCCCTGGGGCGGGGAAGATGCGCACTTCCCGCTTCGTGCGCTTTATCCGCGTCTGCCGCTTCCCCACGTTCTTTTCGTCTGGCGCCGCTGACATGTGCGGGCTAGTGAGCGAGCGCAGTCCTCACGGTGCCTACAGCATGCCGACTTCCTCCCCGGGCCCGGGCCTCAGCTACTCCTGGCCCAAGACCTGGGGTTCGGATCCGGCTCTTGAGAGCGCCCCGGGCGTCCGACCTCCCAGGCCTTCGCCGCCGGGCTTTGAGAGCGAGTTCCCCCAGGTCTTTGGAAGCCTCTTTCCTCCGCGGACTGGCAGTTCGCAACGAATCCCCCGGCGCACGGCGCCTCTGGGTGCTCTCTGGGCGGAGGGCAGGCCCCACGAGTCGGGTCCCCGGGGACGCACGGCTCAGCGCAGCGGCTGCAGCCACTTCGCAGTAGCGGGGTTTCGTTCTAGCGGGGTCTCTGCTTCTCTCTCCCAGGATCGCCACGACGCGAGCAGCAATGGGAACCCGCGCCTCCCCCACCTCTCCTCCGCGGGGCAGCACCTCTACAGCCCCGCGCCGCCCCTCTCTCATACTGGAGTCGCCGAGTATCAGCCACCACCCTACTTTCCGCCGCCCTACCAGCAGTTGGCTTACTCGCAGTCGGCCGACCCCTACTCGCATCTGGGAGAAGCTTACGCCGCTGCCATCAACCCCCTGCACCAGCCGGCGCCCACCGGCAGCCAGCAGCAGGCCTGGCCGGGTCGCCAGAGCCAGGAGGGGGCTGGCCTGCCCTCGCACCACGGGCGCCCGGCCGGCCTGCTGCCCCATCTCTCCGGGCTCGAGGGTGGCGCCATGAGCGCCCGCAGGGATGCCTACCGTCGCTCCGACCTGCTGTTGCCCCACGCGCACGCCCTGGACGCCGCGGGCCTGGCCGAGAACCTGGGGCTCCACGACATGGCGCACCAGATGGAGGAGATGCAGGTGAGCGACGCCTCGGCTCTTGCCCCTCCGGCCCGGACCTGTTTGCCCCCCAGCCTGTCCTCTCCCCTGCCCGGCCTCCCCGGAACTTAAGGGAAACTTTGTCGTTTCTCCCCCAGAATGTCGACGACCAGCACCTCCTCCTGCACGATCAGACTGTTATTCGCAAAGGTAGGCAGCGAGAGCAAACTTTTTTCCTCCCTGGGCCGCACCTAGCCTGGCAAGGTTGGGGGCATTTGGTGGCCACCTTGGGACAGTTGTGGTAGGGAAGGGACCGATGGAGGAGGGGGCGGGGGTTGGCTGGAGGAACATAGGCTTTTAGGAGAAAGAAGAGGGCATCGCTTTTGGAGCTAAATGAAAAGGGATGGTGGTAAAACTCTTAGGAGTTGTTACTCGAAAGTGTTGTCTTGGAGACTAGGGCCCCTTGAATTTCATGGTGTTTTTACAGTGTTAGTCTTCCAGAGTGAGTTTTAACACTGACTTAATTTGGAAAAAAATCAGACCACGCACCTTGGTTGGGTGGTTGATGCTGTGGCAGTTGTTGAGTGGATGATTGAATTTCCCGTTTCATAAATGCATGTGGCAAGGATCCCCAATTCTGACCCGCAAGAAGAGGTTTTGAAACAGTTTGGCCTACCAGATAGACAGCCTTCAAAGGACCAGAGTGGGACGATCTGCCAGAGTCTGGGTTTATGCAAGATAGTGGGGGAGGGGATTTGGAACATTGGATGGGGGGGGAGGGGGGAATGTCTCAAGAAATTAAGTTACAGACTGAGGGATTGCCAGTTTGGCTGTTTTGAAGATGGAGTGGCCCTAAATGAAAGGGAGTTGTGGTCTGCTACTTGAAGTTAAACTCCTTGAAATCAATTGGGAAATGGTTCTTGAAGAACAGCTCAGAAAATAAACCGAATTTCCCAGGAAACTTGTAACAGGGCAGGTTTGTTTGTATTTTTAAATTTACCGTGATCAGCTGCACCGAAAGGTTTCAGCAAAGGATCTGCGCGTGCCGGGCGATTTTGGTGGTTCTTAGAGGAAGGAAAAAATCCCCATGTATGTAGGATTGAAGCAGTCTTCTGAAAACCAGTGTTCTAATTAAACACATTTTAACAGTGGCTAGAAAATGAAAACCCTCCACGCTTGGGGTCATGACTAATTAGCTTTGCAAGGTGTTAACTTGTGAATTTCAGATTCGATTATCTTTGAAGAATTGGACTTAAAAAAAATGTGCTTGCCCAACACACAACGCTGTTTGCTTAAAGAGCTCTTTCAGCTCGGGTTAGAGGTTTGAAAAGGTCCCTTTTTCGTAAACGCAGCTCTCGGGGACTGCCACGTCTAATCTTCGTTCACAGGTCCCATTTCAATGACCAAGAATCCGCTGAGTCTCCCTTGTCAGAAGGAGCTGGTAGGGGCTGTGATGAATCCCAGCGAGGTCTTCTGCTCGGTCCCTGGAAGATTGTCCCTCCTCAGCTCCACGTCTAAATACAAAGTGACAGTTGCTGAGGTCCAGAGGCGATTGTCCCCGCCTGAGTGCTTAAACGCCTCGTTACTGGGAGGTGTTCTCAGAAGGTACATGGGGGCACATTCTGGGCACGGTGGTTGGGTTGGTGTACAACCCAAAAGAACCAAGGAGGTATTTTTAACATTTATGTAACTTTCATACCTAACACTGAATTCTAATCGGCTCAGAGTTTTAGTACATTCCTTCTCTTTTAGAAAGTGCCAGATGCAGAAGGAAGTGCTAAATCACGCCAGCAAATTATCATTTGGTTAGAATTTGGTTCCATTATGAGATGGTGGCGTCCCTATTAGGGGGAGAGGAGCTCCATGGGGTTTGCTACCCCGGGGGACTTGGGGGGCTGCCACAGTTTTTAGAAGTGAACATTTATCTGCTCCAGTATCCTTTGCAATGTTCTGTGACTGGGGGGGGGGGGGGGAAGAATGTTGCTGTTAAGAAAGATGTTTGAATTTTACAGGCATTAATTAAATGAGGGACTCCCTGTTTCACTTGATTGCGACCCACATAATGTAGATACTCTTGGACAGATTTCAGTGTTGGTAGCATTTGAAGGATGGAGAATATGAAAGTGTGATTTCTTGAGAAGAGCCACAGTTCACTTTTGTTTTGACTCAGAGCCAAATCTAAAAATGGAGGCCGGTCCTTGCGGGAGAAGTTGGACAAGATTGGGTTGAATCTTCCCGCCGGGAGACGGAAAGCTGCCCACGTTACCCTCCTGACGTCCTTGGTAGAAGGTCAGTGGGGTTTTGCTTTTGTTTGGTGATGTTTTAATATGTTGCTAGGTTGTTTGTGTCTTTAATGCTACTCTGAAGAAAAGCTTAAAAACAGCCCTGTCACCAGTTGAGAGATGAAAGTGATTTGTCCCGAGTTCATTGCAATGAATCACAGTAATTTTTATCAAAGAAGTTAACACTTAAATACCTGCCTGCTTAGCCATCCTGTTCTGGGTTCTCCAGCAAATCATTATTAAATAGAAATAGGTTTCCCAGACCGAAGAATTCACACCGTAGGGTGTTGGGACATTTCCTAGAAGTGAACCAGTTTTTGAAAGATGCAACCGATCGACGGGTACACCTTTCAAAAGCTGGTTGGTTATGTATTGGTGGGAAGAAGCCCCGTTTCTAGCTTTGGTAGCTGGGGAATATCAGGATTATGGTCGGTGAAGAGAAAAGCCTTTGCATACGCAATTCACAAGTCCTTTGTTCATTTCCCCCATGGGAAAAAAAAATTAGTGGGGCCCCTCTCCCCCGACCTAAAATAGTAGGATGTAACATTTTCATTTATTGAATGGGCCCCTACCCCCAATCTGGAAGGGAGCCAAGAATGCAATTACAGCCTTTAAAAAATAAAGGGGAGGGGGCGAGGGAAAAGTGAAATATATATATTTTTTAGAAAGACCAGCTCATTGTTGCCCAGTGGAACGTGGGGAGGCTTCTCCCGGAGCCTGGAGCAGCCTCCAGCCCTTGCCCAATCAGCAGGGCGCTGGGCTCCGGCTAAGGGCAGGGGGAGCCAATGAGGGGTGGTCTCCCGGCAGCCAGGCAATCTTTTGAACACTGTCTGTCCCTGGTCTCATGGCGCGACTGCCGTGCCGAAAGCGACTTGGCAGAGCCCCGCTCTACCTTTTTACGGGTGTCTTTGGGGGTCAGGGCCAGGAGAAAGGAGCTGCCTGCTAGCTGCCTGTTGGAGAACAGCTGTCCTGCATGGAGAATGGTGGGTTCTGTGTGCGTGGCGCGTAAATGCGGCTCCGCTAGGTTTTCTGACCAGCCGGGCGGGGGTGCTTGAATGAGAAAGTGTGTGCCAGAACAATGGTTCTCAGATTCTGATTTAGTAAGTCTGGGGAGGCAGGTGGAAGCCTGGGGGTGGGGGTGGGGGTGGGAGGGGTGCCACTATCTGGGTTTCAGCAAAGCTCTTGCCAGCCGCCCACGGGGCAGCCAGGACCTGGCATCTCTGGTCAGAGATGAGCCCCCTTGCTTTTTCCTCTCCCTCTCTTCGTCCCATGATTTGGACAAAAGGGGGTGAGTAGTCCAAATCGGTATTTGGGGCCCTAAACATTTCCAATGGAAACGCGTGCCTTTCTTTTCTTAAACATTCTAGAGACTTGCCTCCTTCAGGAATGGGGCACCCTGAGTTAAAAAGAAAGTTCTACGTCAAAAGACTTCATCCCAGTTTCATAAAGAGAAGTGCCCCATCGGCTTTTGTCAGAGATGCTTGTCTTTAGCATTTCCCTTCCCTTGTGTCCACAGTGAGAGCTTTTATAATCCAGAGAAAGCATGGGTGTGTCAAGAATCTGAGTTGGGTCGAAGACTGGTGAGCACTGTTGGAGGGCAGTGAAAAAATTCAGGGTCTTTTTTTCCCCACACATGGTAGGATTTCCTCCTCAGTTCCTAGGGGAGTGAACCCACTGAAAGTACCCAGGAAGGTCTACTCGCTCGCTGGATTGTTTTCCTGGTGTGTAATTTCATTTTAAAATGCAGAGGGACTGGGGGGCCGGGCCGTCTGGGTTAGCAGAAGAGGGAAGGGAGACCTCCTAAGTCTGTTGCCATTGCTGATTATTCTAGGGGAGGCTGTTCATTTGGCTCGGGACTTTGCCTATGTCTGTGAAGCCGAATTCCCCAGTAAACCAGTGGCGGAGTATCTAACCAGACCTCATCTTGGAGGGCGGAATGAGATGGCAGCAAGGAAGAACATGCTTCTGGCGGCACAGTGAGTATCCAGACTTGAATGTGATGGCTGGAAGCCCTCATGTTGGAAGTTGGGGGGCCAGTGTAGTCCCCGAGGCTTGGGAAAGGAACCCGCACTTAAGTAAGGGTGTGGGGCGAAAGGAACTGGCAAGAGGGCCTTTTTGGACACGTCAGATGGGTTAACTCTTCGGTAGGATTTGGAAGAATAAACGAAATGAATGTGTTGATTAGTAGTGACTGTTTGGAGCTGCTCAGTTATTCAGCTCAAAGTAGTTACACTACCCGTTCATTATGGTGTCTCCATATCTTACAAAAATGTGTTGAAAACAATTTGTTTTGTCACATCCAGGAAAGATTGGGTGCCTTCTGCCTCCTGATAAGATTTTTTTTATGCTTAAAAAAAATTTTTTTTTAACGTTTATTTATTTTTTGAGACAGAGAGACTGTGAGTGGGGAAGGGGCAGAGAGACAGGGAGACACAGAATCCGAGGCAGGCTTCAGGCTCTGAGCTGTCAGCACAGAGCCCGACACGGGGTCGGAACTCAGACGGAGATCATGACCTGAGCTGAAGTCAGCTTAACCGACCGAGGACGCTTAACCGACCGAGGACGCTTAACCGACCGAGGACGCTTAACCGACCGAGCCACCCAGGTGCCCCTTCCGTTTTTTCACATGTCACGATCCAGTTGGATTTGTAGGAGACGTGTGGAGAAACTTTGTCTCAAACCCTGCTTCATGCAGCTGCAAGGTTTCTCCTAGAAAGCCGACAGTGAATGGATTTTAAAACGACGGTAAAAGGGGCACCTGGGTGGCTCAGTCGGTTGAGCGTCCGACTTCGGCTCAGGTCATGATCTTGCGGTTCGTGGGTTCGAGCCCCGCGTGGGGCTCTGTGCTGATAGCTCGGAGCCTGGAGCCTGCTTCGGATTCTGTGTCCTTCCCCCCTGTCTCTGCCCCCCACCCCCGCTTGTGCTCTGTCTGTCTCTGTCTTTTAAAAATGAATCCATAAAATGACGGTAAATGAAGCAGAAATCGTACAGTCAGGAAATGGGGCAACAGTGAACCAGTGTGTGCAAAGGGCGAGTTTCGGGGCTGCGTGATTCTCCGTGTTCTTGAAGAAACTGGTACCGAGCTGCACCAAATAAAGGCTAACCCGATACCTTTGGGCTGGAAATCCGGACTCCACCTCTTTCACTAGTCCCGGTGACCTTGGCGTTTTGACGGGGGTTAATCCTGTTACCTTTCCTAATTGCAGTGAGGATTAAAGAAAGATAGTGCTTGATAGAGTTTAGCTCCGGGCCTGGCACAAAATAGGTGCTAAGTACAACTTAGCTCCACCGTTAGTCTCCAAGTCTGTCTGTTTCTCTGGTGCGGCCACGTGTTCTGACTGCCTCCTGGGGTGTCATCCTTAGGGCGATTTGGCTCTGTCCCCTTGACCTGTCAAGAGCCAGACTGAGCCCACAGGTATGCGCTGACTGTCTCCACAGGCAAGTGTGTAAAGAGTTCACAGACCTTCTCAATCAAGACCGAACGCCCAACGGGAACAACCGACCCACCCCGGTCTTGGAGACGAACATCCAGAACTGCCTGTCTCATTTCAGCCTGATTACCCACGGGTTTGGCAGCCAGGCAATCTGTGCCGCTGTGTCTGCCGTGCAGAACTACATAAAAGAAGCCCTGATCGTCCTAGACAAATCCTACATGAACCCCGGGGACCAGAGTCCAGCTGATTCTAGCAAAACCCTGGAGAAAATGGAGAAACACCGGAAGTAAGACGGGAGTGAGCCACGGGGCCAAAGGGTCTGGAGGGAAAAAGGCCTCCAAAGTTCTCGACCCGGACGGACTGGGAACCCCTCTTGCCTGGGGACAGTTGGTTACCCGCCTTCCCATTAAAAAGGCCTCCAGCGATTCCTGGATCGTTTACGTGCCCTCCTGGATTCCTTAGTGTTATTTCTGTAGCGCTGAAGTGTGCGTCTCCTTGACTCTGGACAAGTCACTGGAAGGTGACAAGTATTGTTTTATTCTTTTGAGACCCATTGTTTTCTCTGAAAGTGGTGCTACAAGTTTTAGAACCTTTTAAATCCGTTCCCCGGGCTCGAGAGAAAACCCACACGCGTAGCTGTTGAGATATCTGATCGATGGCCATTCACATCAACGGTAACTTGCAGTGTCAAGGTAATGGTTGGCTTCTGGCGTCCACTAAAGGTTTATCTAAACAAAGTATTTATCCGGCTTCTAGCTTCTTGAGATGTCAAATCCTGCATACAGTAGGAAGCAAAGATCCTCTCTGCTCAGCAACCAGCTTATCAATAGCTGGTATTTGACACACAAACCCCTGGTTACAAGGGGCTCTTTGGGTTTTTACGAAACTTGTAGAAATGAAGCCTGCTGATGATTTTGTGTTTTCTTTTGCTGTCTTTTTTTCTTTTTCTTTCTTTTTTTTTTTTTTTTAAACTCAGAGAGTTAACTCTTCAAATGGGAGACTCGGAAATGACATGTTCCTTTAAGGTACTGAAGCTTTATTTGCATATTTATTTCACATTTTGGTGTTTTGAGTAAACTTGAAAAGGGTAGGCATGAAGCGTTTTTTTTGTTTTGTTTTGTTTTTTGTTTTTTTTTTTGGCTGCCCGCCACCACCATGTCCCATAGGAGGCTCTGTATTTTGAGAAAACTGTGCGTTGAGTGTACAGATGTTATTTATGCGTAATTTAATGGGGTCTGTAAATATGGGTGCACTTGAGACTTTTTGACAAATGGGTTCGATTTTAATATTAACTTTGAAAGGTGATGGGGTAATCTAAAACACTAATTTAGGCTTTATTCATAGGTACGCAGGGTATTAAGAATTAAGAGGGTCTGGGCTCTGTTCTTGATGCGGAAGATTTCTATTTAATTGAAACTGTTCAAAAGCAATAACTTTGGGTCTCGTTCCCATCATGCTGAACCGGAAGATGGGTGTGCGGTACTGTGTGTGGGGGTGAAATGGAGGTTTGGAATTGAACTCCACGTCTGTAAACGTCCCCCAGATAATTATTGTGTATACGATACCTGTATAATAAAAAGTATTCTCGATAGAAGCCGTGAAAGTCGGGTTACAACTTGGTTGTTGTTGTTTTTTTGTCTCTAGGATGAGTAGAATAGTGGCAGAGCTAATTTATGGTTGGCCGCGGCTCGCGGCTTAGCTCATGGGACTGAGCAGGGAAGGTGTGTGCCAAGGGAAGGCTGAAGAAGTTTCATTTTCTGTCCCTTGCAAGGCAAGACGGCTCAGCCGCGCTAGGTCTTACGGTCTTAACGCCCATGGGCGGCTCGCAACTTGGTGTAGTACCTCCCTCCTGCCACTAGGGCGGCCGGGCCGTGCGAGAGTGCACAGTTTTGGAATACCAGCTCTTGTACAAAGTGACCCTGTTAAGAAACACTGTGGTGGAGTCGCCACCCCAGAATTTGGAGATGGAACCGAAACTGACGGTAGGTAATCTTGGGCGCGGATCCTTCTTGGGAGGATTTTTGCATTCACTCAAACTCAAGCAATGGAAATTGTAGGCTTTTCGTTTTCGGTTCAGTGAAATTCTCCATCTTGGCCACAGGGAGGTTGGGTCTCCGCCCTCCTCTTGGGGAGCAGAAGAGGCTGGCCGAGCTCGTGTGCTTGCTGGATGTTTGTGAGGATCTTGAATGTGCTCCGCGGGTCCTTGATTTCAAGTTGAAGTGGCCTGGCCGTTTCCTCCAGGAAGTGAGATGTTTATAGTTTGGCAGGAGAGGCCGGCCTTCAAAGGGAAGTTGGGAGCGAAGGCATTTTCCACGTTGGATTAGGCTGTTTCTTCAACTCCTGCTTCATAATCCTTGATTTATAACTCCCTACCAAATGCTCAGCAATTCCTGATTTAGTGCTGCCAATGGATGTTAAGTCATTTAAACTCTGCCAACCTAATACTTTGCTCTTGGCAGCTTGTCCTTGGCCACTGAACGTGCCCATTAAGTTGGATTTATCTGGTTGATATGTCAAGTTCACAATTGCTTTGCTTTAGAGGAGTAAAAAGAGGTCTTAGGTTGGCAGTTATTTTCTCCATCAAGATGTGAGACCTTGGGTGTTAAAAGGAAGTTACGGGGCAAAGGGCTGAAGGGGAAGGGACTATTTTCTTTTCGACATCTTAACCTGCTTTTGGACTAGAGTCTGGCTTTTAGGAGCCCTGCCCAATCGCAGTGCAGACAATGTTCTGGAAACGCCCCAAAGTCAACCAAGGATTGAAGTGAGTCATAAGCAGGGCTTGTGCCTGGCTCACTGCTCAATCGTCCTTTATCCTGGTTCCCACCAGAGCCCATAGATGGCCACTGGGTCCCCTGGGTCCAGGACACCTAATAACAGGTTTTTCTTTCAACACCTCTGAGCTGATGCCATGCCAAACAGCTAAGTCTCCCCAACAGGTCCCTATGGAAACTGGCTGCCTCAGCTTTGCCCTCAAGCTCCTGTTTGTGAGAGGAAGGGCGCCCTGCCCTTGGACTTCCAGATCCAATGGCAGACCGTCGCTCCTTACGGGCTGGAGTGGTTTCGCTGCAAGCCCCATGACCGTGAGGATCCCATTTCTTTCTCCTGTTCTTCTCCCTGTGGCTGTCTGGCTGACAGATTGAGCTTGCTTGTACGAAGGCACACGATGCTGCAAAGTCTGCCTTCTGGGAGAAAAAATGAAGATGCTTTTCTCCCCTGTCGTCGTCTAAAGGCACGCTCCTGTCGAGCGTCCCACGTGTGACAGACTTCTTAGCAGGACCGTGTGTCTGGTGGCTGGAGACTTGCCCATCCAGGTGTCTGGGGCCGTGACGCCCTCCTGCCTTGCAGACCGCGCATTTACAAGTTCTGGAAGGTCAGAGAGAGGGTGTTTTCAATTGGACTTCATGGTTGTCTTATCTTCTGTGCGTGCACAGTCGAAGTTGTGGGTTAGGAGAGGGACGGATTAGTCTGTTTCTCATTTGAAACGATTCCATCACAATGACCATCATTATTTTCTGTTCGGGGGCGGGGGGGGGGTGGCTAAGGTCTAGCGTCAGGGTAAATTCTGAGACCTTAAGTTCCTGTATTTCAGTGTTGAGAAACAAAACAAGCGAGGGTCATGGATGGGTGACAGATAAACTCCTCAGGGCTTGGCAGTGGTGGGATTCCGGGCCCCCCCCCCCCCTGCCTAGTTCTCCCCGCCGGGGGACATGTCAGTTTCCAGCCGTTGTGAATTCTTGTAGTGGTTCTGTTACTTTTGAGGATTGCTGAGCATTTCTGCAGTCTTTTCCTTTTGCTGGGGGTGCAGGCGGGGTGGTGAGGCGGCAGTTCGATTTGTCTCCTTGACAAGCAGGTGGAGAACCGGGGGAGTCGAGCTACTGTCGGCCACCGGGGGAGGGAAGAACAGGCTGAGGTTCCTTTAAGTGTGTTTTGCAGGTGAGGGAGCTCTCTTAGCCCTGGCATGGCAGCGTTCTTGGCTAATGTCTTCACTAGCCACCCGAGCCCAGTGGGCGGGGAGGGTTTTCTCCTAAGTTGGGAGATAAGGCTTGCTTTTGAAATTTCAGTGCTGCAGTGTGCAGGTGGCTATTCTCAGGGGTAGCCGTTGTTCCCGGATGATGTGAGAACTGTTGACGTCCCTTTCGAAGATCCCGGTTCCCCTGGAGTGTTTCTTTTCCACTTCATTTGTTTCTCTGAAGACCGCAGGCCACCACGTAGGGAGGCGCCATCAAGATCTGATCCCCCTCCTGGTTCTGCTGACCCAGGCTGATCCAGGCTGTGCCCAAGGTCCACTGATGCAAGGGGTATCGCGACCTTGAACGTCTTTTGTCCGCTAGTAACCTGGAGCAGCGTCTTCCGAGGAACCAACTTGACCTCAGGAGTTTTAAAAATCATTGTTGTGCTGGAGTCCACAGTTCCGCGGAATGCTTGGTTATTTTTGGCATCATCATAAACGCTAATTTCCCTGCCTCTTTGGGATAACATCTTGATGGGGGAGACAGTGGGGGGGGGGGGGGAAGAAAAGCATGGAAACTGAGTAGAGTTGAAAGGTCTAATTCCAGGGACCTGTTCAAAGGAACAACTTGGCGAAGAGTGTTTCCAAGGTCAAATCTCAGCATTTTTTTCTCATGACGCCTGGAGCATTCCTGGCTTCTCCACGTTTTCCACGGAGGATCCCGATCTTGAGGAGTGACCCTCCTAGGTGAGTGTCAGAGGTGGGTGGGTTGAAGGCATCCTGGCCACTTGCTCAGACTGGAAAGCTTTTGGGACTCCCTGGGCGTTCTGGGTTGGGACTGTGCTTCCCCAAAAAGTATGTCCGCGTCCTATCCCCGTACTTTCAGAATGTGACCTTATTTGGAAACAGAGTTATTGTTCGTAATTAAATTAAGATGAGGCCCCAGAAAAACCAAAATAAAACCAAACAAAGATGAGGTCCTATTGGAGCGGAGTGGCCCGTAATCCAGCGTGGTTTGTGTCTTCCTAAGAAGAGAAGAGGCGAACACAGACACAGGAGGGGGAGCACAGGTGCCAAAGGAGGCGGAGACCTGAGAGCGAGAGCTCTGAGCCAAGGACTGCCAGCCACCAGCAGCGAGAAAATTTCAGAAACTCCCCTGCAGATTTCAGAAGGAGCATGACCCTCCTAACAGCTTGATTTTGGACTTAAAGCATTCAGAATTTTGAGCCCATAAACTGTCCAGTTTGTGGCCCTAGGAAACGGACACAGTGGGGAAGTCCTTCCTTTGTCCCCCACCTCCCCTCCCCCCCGCCCCCCGTTGATCTTCCTGTGGGTTCCTTTTTTTTTTTTTAATTATTTCTTAATGTTTATTTTTGAGACAGAGAGTGAGTGGGGGGGAGGGGCCGAGAGAGAGGGAGACCCAGAGTCGGAAGCAGGCTCCAGGCTCCGAGCTGCCAGCACAGAGCCCGATGCGGGGCTCGAACTCACGAACCGGGAGATCATGACCTGAGCCGAGGTTGGACGCTCAACCGACTGAGCCACCCAGGCGCCCCGTTTGTGGCTTCCTTTCTGCACATGGTGTCGTCTCTGCCTGGAGTATCGGCCGCCCCCCTCTGTGGTCCTAGCCCTGGGTCAGGTCCATCTAACAGCATGGGGGCCCTTCACTGGTAAATGAAACGAGATTTTCCTGCGCGTTCTCTACAGCTGTGTTGATGAGTGGGGCTGCTTCCTGGTGGCAACATTAGCCAGCTCTTCTCTTTTGGCTTTTCGGGGAGAAGTCACCCCGGCATCTCCGTCCAAAGCAAATCCCAAACTCCCGGAGGCCCATTTCACTTCTCCTTTCTTCTTGTTTCCTGTATCTGGGCCCCTCTGGGCATCCCAGCATTGACCTCTGAGACCAGTGGCTGTTAAGCCAGAGGTACTGGAAGGATTACTGATGCGCTTCTGCTGCCTTTGACCCCGCTGCGTCCAGGATCCGGGGGTCATTTTTATTAAATACAGACTTCTCTCGGTGATCCTGATGGTGAGCCGAGTTTAGGAACACCTGCCGTCTAGCATCTTCTAGCTCTAAAGTTTTATTGAGTCACATCTGGGATCCCTGGGAACCCGTCTCTCCCCGCTCTCCCTCCCAGCCAGGCTGGGGTTGAGGAGAATCCACTTTCACCCGGTCTGGGTTTAGATGTTCCTTCTCCCCCAGCAGCAGGTGGGGCTGCCTGCAGGGAGGCCAGTCAGGAGGCTGGGACGTTAGAGGACACGGAGTGGGCAGGCGGGGAGGGGGGGGTGGAGGGGAGGGAAGGAGCTTGGGTGCCGATGTGTTTTACTGGTGGAACCGACAGGACTCAGTGCCAGACTGCACCAAGGCACCTTGAGCACTTTTCAGGCAACCATAAGCTACAAAGTAGCTTCTGGAATTAGGCAGTCCTCCTGGATTCTGCCGACCAGAGAGGGAGGGTCTGCGGCTTTATGTCAGTGGAATGGCCAGCCAGTCTCTGCAGGAGAAACACTCTGCAGGAGAAAAGGGTGGGGACGGATGGTCCCCATGACTCACCCCACAAGACTCCCCCTTTTCTCCTCTCCCCTCAAGAGGTGTGGGGTGACGGCCCAGATTGGGGGCTCCATTTCATCAAAACTTGCCTTCGTGGTTCCTTTTCATGAACCAGGAGGAATCCTGTTTGGGCCTCCTGAGGAAGGAGGGGAAGAAAAAGGTGCGACTTTCCCCCAGACATTTGCAGAGTCTGGAGACATTTTTGGTTGTCACAACCGGGGGAGGGAAGACTGCTCCTGGTTATTAGTGAGCAGGTGGATGCTAAACACCCACCAGTGCACAAGACTGCCCCCCCCGCCCCCGTAACACGGGGGCCAACATGATCTGTTGGAACATGGAATGATCCGGTCCGAAATGGCAAGAGTCCAAAGGTGGGGAAGTGCTCCTCTAAACATAGGAAAATTCTAGACGGACCACTTAGGCCATTAGCAGAATTTACTTCTGCACAGTGGATTACTTTTTGCCTCATACGACCCTATACAGTCTCAAATTTTAAAAAACAAGTATTCCTTTCATAAATAAAAAAAACCTGGCATAATGTTTACATAAATGAACGCATGTTGAGTGAATGCGTAAGTGGATGTTTGCTCTGTTTTGTTATTTTAAAGTTTATTTACTTGGAGTGTGAGCAGGGTAGGGACAGAGGGAGAGAGAATCCCAAGCAGGCTCCACGCTGGCAGTGCAGGGCTCGATGCAGGGCTCGATCTCACGAAGGGTGAGATGGTGACCTGAGCTGAAATCAAGAGCCACGCAGCTGCCCCATAAGTCAATGTTTAAATCGGCGAATAAAGGAAGCAAAGATCCCGGGAGGGAGAAAGATGTGCATCTCTTTGTCACTTTCTTAACTTTGGATTTGGGGTTGTGGTTATTCACCAGGAGCCCTTTTCCCGGGGCAGGTGAGGGAAGAGAGGGTGCCCCCCCCATCCCCCCTCCCCACCCCCACCGCAGAGACGGGGTCTCCCTTCCCTCCTCTTTCTTTTTGACATGGTTTCACCTCTGACATCTGTTAATATCCTTTTCCCACAAGACAGAAAAAAACGCAGTGGTGGAAGGCACCAGCCATTTAAGAAAAATCTTCAGAAAGAATGTTCTCAACTGTTTCCTTTTAATTGTTTGCTCTGCCCATTGTTGCAAAGTAGTTCAAGCTGACAGCAGAACGAACGGAAGGGTCACAAACCTCAGAAACTTTCTTTCGTGTTGTGGGCCGAAGTAATTCATGTTACTGCTGCTACCCCCACCCACTTGGAACATCTTTGGGGGGTTGGGTGGACAGAGCCTGCCGCGAGGTTCCTCTGGGCAGGGGCTGGGGTGGGAGGGACACGCATCTTTCACTCTGTCATTTTGTCCAGTTGGAGTGTTTCATGGGGCGTCTGGGTGGCTTAGTTGGTTAAGCGTCTGACTCTGGATCTCAGGTCAGATCTTGATCTCAGGGTCACGAGTTCAAACCCCGTGCTAGGCTCCGCATCCAGCGGAGAAAAAACAGAACAACCACCCCAAACACCCAAATGAAACGGGCTCTCAGATTTAGAAAAACACTAGGTTTAGTAAAAACACGGGAAGACTGAAAAATGCTTCTGTGAAACAAAGGACCCACGGAAGAAGAGAAAACGCCCGTGCCTTCCGTTATTTATTTCCTTCCCTGGTAAACCTATTTTAGCCCATTTTACAGAGGCTCAGACACAGGTAAGCAGTTGCTGAAACTCATCCAGCAAGGAAGCGTGGGAGCCAGCCCCAGGGCCGGTCTGGCTGCCTCCGGGGGCTGTGAATATGACCGGGTGCTGTCGTGCCCCCGAAGGTAAGAACTTACATTATTGAGCGCTCATTATGTGCCAGCCACTGTTTTAGACACTTTTCATATTTAATAAATTTACTCCTCCCAACAACTGTGGGAAGTATGACACCCCTTCTACAGAGGAGGAAGCGGAGACACAGAGCCACGAGCTGCCTGTCCAAGGTCTCTCACTTGGTGACTGGGATAGCCCAGACTTGGTGAATGGGATAGCCCAGACTAGAGCTGCAGCTTGAGTGGTTCCTGGGAGGGACGGTCTGTGCCTTGTGTTTCAGGGAGGGGCTGGAAACAAGACAGAAGTATTCTGAGTGATAAGTGCAAAGTGCTTGGCACAGTGCCTGGTACATGTAAGTGTTCAATTAGAGTGTCAGCTTTTTTTTTTTTTTTTATGTTTATTTATTTTGAGAGAGAGAGAGAGAGCACGAGCGGGGAAGGGGCAGAGAGAGAGGGAGAGAGAGAATCCCAAGCAGCCTCCTCACTGCCGGCACAGAGCCTGATGTGGGGCTCGAACTCACAAACCGTGAGATCATGACCTGAGCCAAAATCAAGAGTTAGATGCCTAACCTACTGAGCCACCCAGGCGCCCCAAGTGTCAGCTTTTTTGAATGCAACAACCTGTGGTCAAAGAGAAAAACGAAGGGAGAGAGAGAGAGGAGGGGGAGGTGAGCAGGGAAGAAAGTGCAGAGGGGACAGGGAAAAGAAGAAAGGCAGGAGGCCCCCTCCTCCTTTGCAGAGCGGTGGGAGTGTGGGGCTCCTGCCTGCATGATCAGGGGCTCTGCTGGGTCTCCAGCGTGGGGCCGACTCAACCTTCAGGGCTCCTTTTGCCATCACCATTGGCCTTTCCCAACGCTCAGCTTTCCCTCTACCTCCTGCCACCTCACTTGCTTGCCTCCTTCTCAGCCCCAGTCTCACCCTGGACAGCACCTCCTCCTGGAGCCTTCCCAAGCTTACGCTGACTTGGGCGTCCCCTCGGCTTCCATCACACTTCTTGTCACATGGGGTGGTAACCAGCTGTGTAGTGTTGTATCACCTTCCAGATCCTGCCACCGAGGGAGTCACTGTGGTCTGTTCGTAGCTGAACCCCAGTATGCAGCTGGCAATCTGGCTTTTGGTAGATGCTCAATAAATATCCATAGGCTGAATGAATAAATTCATTTATACCAAAAGGTCAGGATTTGCTGAGGTGGTGAATATCAAGACCATTCATGCATTCTCCCATCCATCCCCCCACCATCCATCCATCCATCTATCCACCATCCATCCATCCATCCATCTATCTCCCCACCATCCATCCATCCATCCCCCCACCATCCATCCATCTATCCACCATCCATCCATCCATCCATCCCCCCACCATCCATCCATCCATCCACCCACCATCCATCCATCCATCCATCATCCACCCACCCACCCACCCACCTATCCACTTATCTTCCTTCCTTCCTTCCTTCCTTCCTTCCTTCCTTCCTTCCTTCCTTCCTCCCTTCCTTCCTTCCTTCCATCTACGATGCTAGTCCCTGGATATCTACCAATAAGCTAAAGCTGCCTGGACCCTGCCTTGTGGAGCCCACAGTCTGTTAGGGGAGCCACACATCAGTCCATCAATCCCATACACATATGAACTACCAACCTGGTGTGCTGTTGGGACCCAGCAGAACTGTTGCTACCCCAGTAGTTTCTGTAACAGAAAAGCTTTAAAGGGTGAAATTCCCTGCATTCTGCAGCAGCTGGGAGACATTTTTTCATTTTTATTTTGGGCCTGGGGCAGTGTTACCGCCATCCCTGAAATTGGGAGTACTCAGCTTAAAGTTACATCCTTCAGAGACAAGCTCCCTGCTCTCAGAAGACACTGGAAGGAGAAGACCAGCAAGTAAACAATCAAGACCATGTCAGGGTGGTGGGCATCTATTATTATTACTATTATTTTGTGTAAGCTGGGGAAGAAATGCAAATGGCACAGGTGATATATAGACATGAGAGTGTGTTCCTCCCACCCTGTCTCCCAGCCACCCAGTTTCGGGGTGGAGACAAATCTCATTACCAATTAGGTGTAGACGAAGATATTTTAGGCATGTACACATAATTACATGTATTTCTTTTTTAACTCTCATTTTGTACACACAGTCTGGCACCTCACTCTTCTCACTTGATTTATCACGTTGATGGCTCCTTACCAGTTCGTACAGAGCTGCCTTTTTTTGCAAGGTGGCCTTTTGGGTGTGATGTACAGATTATCCGTCCTTTCCCGGTGGGGTTTAGGATGTTTCCGACCCCCTGCTGGTATAAACAGGCTACAGTGAGTGAGCTTGCTCAGGGGTCGTTTCCCACAGCTCCTTCTGGGTGGATTCCTGGCCATGGAATTGCCTTTTCAGTTTTTGTAGGCCCCGCCGTGTTGCCTTCCTCAAGACATTCCCCCCCACGCCCCGGCAGTCTACGTGAACTGGCCTGTTGGGGAGGCGGTGGGGGAAAGCATTACTTGGGACCTTCAGGAGTCCCCCTGAGGAGGTGATATTTGGGTTGATGGGTGAGAAAAAGCCAGTTGTGCATAGCCAGAAACAGCTCTCCTGCCAGAAGGACCAGTGTGGCCGGAGGAGGTGAGGCTGGAGAGAGACAGAGAGAGAGAGAGAGAGCCAGAGCCAGATCTGTACAGGCTTGGAAAGGCACTGGGATTCAAATGGGAAGCCATTTGAGGATTCTGAGCAAATCAATCAACCAATCAATCAACCAACCAATGCATGTGGGGAATGAAGCACAGGGGGTAGGAATGAAGCTAGGAGTCCACACAGGCACCGAGGCAAGATTTGGGGGTGGCTTGCCAGCTGGTGGGAGCCGGGACAAAGAGAGCTGGGGCATTTTGAAAGTAGAGCTGACAGAACTTGCTGATGAGTTGGAGGAGACTGGGCACGGAGGGAAGAGTTGGGAGGGATCGCGTGGAACTTTCAGGGTTGGGCTTCAGCGGAATTGACCAAGTTGGGGAAGAGTCCGTATACCAGCTTTGGGCAAGTAAGACCCATAAGCTCAGCCACAGGGAAGGAAAACCCCACGGAAGTTGTCCTCGGCTTCTTGGAGCGGGGACCCGAGTCATTTAGGGTGCCTGTGGCCGGTCCGTTCATGGAAGTGGCCGGTGTCGGTGCCCCAAAGCTGATGTCCTGGCCACAATGGCGCCACCAGGATGGGCTCCATATTGGTTCTGAAACCCGATGCCTCCAGATATCTGGACACACTAGGACAAGAGGTCAGAGCAGTCTGCCCACCCACTGGGTTGGGCTGATGTTGTCTAGCTCTTGGAATTAAAGATTCCGCAGGTTTATGTGACCAGCAGAGGTGGGGTAGGGTGAGCCCAAGGGCAGGGCTCATTAGAACTTTATTGACTGTCAATACTGGAAGGAATCTTAGAGGTCATGGGTTAAACCACTGATTTGGAAAGAAGAGATTGTTTGAATGCTGGATTATTTTTATGCTCTTTCAACAGTGATTTCAAAGAATTAAAATAACAACATTGTTTATGTGCACTGATTATGCACCAAGGCCTAGGCCAGATGTTTTACATTCATTATTTCTTTTTTTTTCTTCCTATGTATTCGTTTATTTGAAAGACGGAAGGAGAGAGCGCCAGCAGGGGAGAGGCAGAGAGAGAGGGAGAGAGAGAGAAGCTTAAGCAGGTTCCACATCCAGCACAGAGCCCGACACAGGGCTCGGATCTCATGGCCATGAGATTATGACCTGAGCTGAAATCAGGAGTCAGACTTTTAACCAACTGAGACACTCAGACACCCCTTTCCTTCCAATTAAAAAAAAAAGAAATCGAGCAGGAGCACCTGGGTGGCTCAGTCAGTGAAGCGTCTGGCTTCGGCTCAGGCCGTGATCTCGAGGTTTGTGAGTTTGAACCCGGCATTGGGCTGCCTGCTGACAGCACAGAACCCGCTTTGTATCCTCTGCCTCCCTTTCTTTCTGTCCCTCCCCCCCTCGCGCTGTCTTTCAAAAATAAACATAAAAAAAATTTTTTTTCAATGAGTGTAGTTTGCACATAATATTACATGAGTTTACATACATTCTTTCATTTCAGTCTTCCAGGGAGATGCTGTCATCTGTGCAGTCGTTGAGGCTGGGGGTGGCGGCCCAAAGTCCCCTGGCCGAGGTGGGGGCCCCTGCTGCCTGTCTCGGACCCCTGGCAATGCGATTGGAACCTGCCAGGGGCATTTGTGTTTTCAACCCTCTGTTGCCGGCTGACAAGTTGAGACCCAGGGAGGAGGACGCACTGTGTGACCAAGAGACAAGTTAAGAAGAAGTTAAGGATCTTGGAAGTACAAGTCTTGGCCCGAGAGGGTGTGCTTGTCTCTAAGGCTTTGACGATTCTACCCGCCATATTGGCCCCAGAGAAAATGACCCAAGAAACATGAGCCACCAGCATGATCGAAGGGCTGGCTCTCCAGTTGTTTGTCCAATTGGAGTATTATATTCTTTAAAAATTTTTTTTTAATGTTTCTTTATTTTTGAGAGAGAGAGAGAGAGAGAGAGAGCAAGTGGGGGAGGGGCAGAGAGAGAGGGAGACACAGAATCTGAAGCAGGCTCCAGGCCCCGAGCTGTCAACAGAGAGCCTGATGCGAGGCTCCAACTCATGAACAGTGAGATCATGACCTGAGTAGAAGTCGGATGCTCAACCGACTAAGCCACCCAGACCCCCCTGGAGTATTATATTCTTAATTTTTGCTGGTCTGATAGACAGGAAAAGATCCCATTGTTACAATAAATACATTTTATAGAAACGTATCAAATAATTGGTGGGCTATACTCACCTGCCCCCCAATAATCTGTAATGATGGGGTTTTGGGTTCTGGATTCCTTCTATTTTATTTTTATCGTAAATTCACCCACGTATTCATTCCACACGTCTGTGAACTCGATAGAGTTGTTCTAGGTGCTCGGGACACATCAGAAAGAGATCTGCCCTCCTCTGGTGCCTTCTGGTGGGCGACCAAGACCCCGAACACGGTAGATACGTAAAATACATTCAGTGTTCGATGGTGAGAAGTGCTTTGGAGAAAGAGGAGGAAGGGACAGGACAGAAGCATTCCTGTGGCTGGAGAAGGGTTGCGCTGAGAAGGCGAGGGAGCAGGCCGTGGGGGGAATCGAGGTCTAGGGAGACGACACAGCAGGTGCCAAGGCTCACAGTGGGGGATCATGCCTGGCTTGTTGAAGGAGCAGCAGGAAAGAGGGACACTGGGGAGCAGTGACTGGGGGAGGAGGGCAGAGGCTCTCGCGTCCTCTGTAAGGACATTTTGCTCCCGACGGGGCAGAGCCTTCGATGGTTTCCCCAGAGGAGCGCTTTGGCTGCTGTGTTGTACTTGGACCGTAGGGGGTCAAGGTCAGAAACTTACAGATAGTTTGGAGGCTACAGCAAGAGGTGGTGACTTAGTGTAATGGGTTGAACAGTGTCCCCCGAAATTCAAGTCTCCCTGCAACCTCAGAATGTGACTTGTTTGGATATGGAGTCTTTGTAGATGTACATTCACCTTTGGCGGGGGTGGGGGGGGCGGTTCCTAAATCCAAGGGCCGCTGCTCTTATGAAAAGGACACAGAGAGAGACACACAGGGAAGGGGATGTGAAGACGGGAGATTTTGCAGGGACGCTGACACAGGGCTCCGAAGCCACCAGAAACAGGGGAAGCAAAGAAAGATTCGCCCCTAGAACCTTCAGCGGGAACTCGGCCTTGCTGGCATTTCAATACAACACTTCTGGTCTCCTGAACCCTGAAAGGACACGTGTCTGTTGTTTTTAGCCAGCTTTGTGGCAGTTTGTCACAGCAGCCAGGAGCTTGAAGGTCAGTCAGAGTTGGGCTACATTTTGAAGACAGAACCGAGGGGATTTGCCGATGGCTGGGATGTGAGGCGTCAGAGAAAAGGAGCCCAGGCTGGTCCAAGGTCTTTGTTCTTTGTGACTGGAAGGGCGACTGGGAGGCAGGAGGGCTAGAGAGGAGCTGGTTTAGGAGAGAAGATTCCAGATCTCCCCTGGAGCGCACTGAGTGAGCGATGTCTATCACACAATCGAATGGGGGCCAACCACACATCCTTATTCGCCTTTTAATTTGGTCTGTTTGCTTTTTTTTTTTTTTAAGTTTATTTGTTTATTTTGAGAGAGAGAGAGAGCACAGAAGGGGCGGCGGGGGGGGGGGGGGCGGCGAGCATCCCAAGCAGGCTCCACACCATCAGCGCAGGGCCCGATGCGGGGCTGGAACTCACAAATCGTGAGATCATGACCTGAGCCTAAGTCCAACGCTTAACCGACCGAGCCACCCGGGCGCCCCAAGGATATTTCTTGAAGATTTCTTCATGTCGAAACGTAAAGAAATGCTTCGTTTTTTGTAGCTGTATAGTATTCCATGGTGTGAAAGGACCATTCATGTAACCGGAATCGGGCGTGTTTTCACATGATCGGATGGGTAAGACTACCTACAGTGGTTCTTCCACGGTAGTTGTTATTACGTTTTTCACGGCAGTTATGTTTCGAGTGTTGTTTGGGTGGCCGTGCCCGAGGAGTAACTTCATGAGAGAGGAACGTGGGTGCAGGGGGTAGGGCTGCAGTTTCGGCTCTGGCACCCTCCGCGGTGGGGCGCGGTGGGGCGCGGTGGGGTGTGGTCAGCCAAAGAGAAAACCAAGCAGAGCCCCAAGCGCAGTATTTTGAAGCCAGTGCCCCCTGCCACACAGGATCGTCTGCTACCATTTTTCACACATTCGTGTTCAACGGCCAGAGGCACGCGGGGTATTTTACGAACACCAGCCCCCTCTTTCTAGAACAATGGCTTCTGTGGTCCAGCAGCTCCCTTTGGAGAGTCATGGTCCTTGTTAGCTCACCAAAGGCTCTGACAAAGTCTGCAGTCAGGGAATGTTTGTTTAACCCAGGCTGCTCAAATGTATTTGAGGACCTCGCTCGATCCCTCCTCCAACCCCTAATTGCTGAGGACATCTCTGGGGCCCAGAGACCGACAGCCTGAGAAATGTCGGCTTTGGCTGACGCATCGGAGTTCAGAAAAAAGATCACAAAAACCAGATTTGTGCTGTTTAAACAAACATTAAAAAAAAGAAACAAGCATTGTGTCAGCTTTGCGGTGAGTGATGCCTCTTCTAGATGGAAACTCTTGTTCTTTTGATTCTCAAGGTTTTTTATTAAAAAAAAATTTTTTTAATGTTGTATTTATTATTGAGAGACAGAGAGACACAGAGCGTGAGCAGGGGAGGGGCAGAGAGAGGGGGAGACACGGAATCCGAAGCAGGCTCCAGGTTCCGAGTCGTCAGCACAGAGCCCGGCGCGGGGCTCGAACTCACAAACTGAGAGATCATGACCTGAGCCAAAGTGGGTCGCCTAACCGACTGAGCCACCCAGATGCCCACCCCCCCGGTCAATTTTTTTTTTAATGTTTATTCTCGAGACAGAGAGAGACAGAGCATGAACGGGGGAGGGGCAGAGAGAGAGGGGGACACAGAATCCCAAGCAGGCTCCGAGCTGTCAGCACAGAGCCTGAACCGGGACTTGAACCCACCAACCGTGAGATCATGACCCGAGCTGAAGTCAGACACTCAACCGACTGAGCCACCCAGGCGCCCCGATTCTCAAGGTTTAAGGTTTAACCTCCGGGAGTCACACGCTAACAGTGAACGGCTCAGAAAAATTCCGCACGCGGGGACCATCTTAGGGCGATGGGATGTTCTAAACCTGAGTTGGGGCCATGATTCCGCATCTCCAGAAGTCACCGAAAGTCTCAGAGCTTTGGGCCGTCAATGGGTGAATTTGGGGGTAAGTTATACCTCAATAAAGCTGTTTCAAAAAAGGCAAGGGAGAAAAAGCCAGCACCCCTGCCCCGAGGAGGCCTCCTCTGCCCCAGCCAATCTCCCTCCTGGCTTTCTGTGGCCAGAGTGTGTGGCCCACTAACGCATCATCGGTGGGCATGAGAGAGGGTTCTGGGTTTCCCCCCACAAATGGACGAACTCACGGTTTAGGTGGTGGGAGCATCCGAGCAGATCGGACGCCCTTCCTGCAAAGGGCACCGTCCCCAGCGGCCAGAGGCACCGACGGGCGGTCCTTCGCCCTGTGATTTGTGCCTGGCTCTGCTTGGTAGTGATTTCCGAGGAAGGACAAATTATATTAACTGAGCCTTTCAGGAAATGGTCCCTGAAGAGAGGTGAGAAGACCTTAATAAGGGTCTGCCTGCCAGTTAGAGTGAGATCCCCAGTTTGTGACTCCAAGAGCGTCTCCGCGGACTTCTACTGCTCCCTCACCTTGAGCTTCCGGAAAATATACAAGGAGCCGGGGGTTCCAGAATTTATGGTAGAGACTCTCTGCTGTGTCTAGTTTCTTTTGGAATCATTTCGCGGCCTTTGCTTAAAAAATTACCGTGACGGGGGCCGCCTGGGTGGCTCAGTTGGTTCAGCATCCGACTTTGGCTCAGGTCATGACCTTGCGGTCCATGGGTTCGAGCCCCGCGTCGGGCTCTGTGCTGACAGCTCAGATCCTGGAGCCTTCTTCGGATTCTGTGTCTCCCTCTCTCTCGGCCCCTCCCCCGCTCATGCTCCGTCTCTCTCTCTCTCTCTTTCTCAAACATAAACATAAAAAAAAAATTAAAAAAAATTAATGTGTTGGGGGACACCTGGGTGACTCGGTCGGTTAAGTGTCCGACCTCGGCTCAGGTCACGATCTCACGGTTCATGGGTTCGAGCCCCGCGTCGGGCTCTGTGCGGACAGCTCGGACCTGGAGGCTGCTTCGGATTCTGTGTCTCCCTCTCTCCCTGCTCCTCCCCTGCTCATGCTCCGTCTCTCTCTCTCTCTCTCTTTCTCAGACATAAATAAACATTAAAAAAAATATTAAAAAAAAGTACTGTGATGGGGGCACCCGGGTGGCTCCGTCGGTTGAGTTTCCGACACAGGCCCAGGTCATGGTCTCGCGGTTCGTGGGTTCAAGCCCCACGTCAGGCTCGCTCGCTGCTGTGGGTGCAGAGCCCGCTCTGGGTCCTCTGTCCCCCCCCGCCCCGCCCCTCCCCGACTCACACTCTTGCTCTCTCTCTCTCTCTCTTTCAAAAATAAACAACTCTAATGTGACATAAGAAAACGACTCGCCAGGGGTGCCACTGACGGCAAAGCGCTCACGGGCCATCCTGACTGAGCCTGGAATGTTGAAGTCCTTTCAGTAAGTCTCTGTGGACCCCGCATTATCATTCCCTCCTTTATAAGGTATTCGCTGAGCACCTACTAAGTGCCAGCTCATTAGGGCCCCCGGTGAGGAATCCGATAGGCCGGGGGCCCGCCACAGAAGCGACAGTCCGGTGATGAGGACAAGCGCTGTCCCCCGTTACCGCATATCCCTGTGCCCCGCGGGATGCTCACAAGTGACTTCACTCTGAGGGAGGCACCCTCTTCTTCCCAGGTCACAGATGGGATCTTGAAACGGTCGAGTAGGTGGGTGAGCCCCGCCTCAGCTTCCGGGAATGCTGTCCTTGGAAGAGACTCGTCTGGTGAAGCATCTGAACCGTGCGGACCCCACCCTTCAGCCCCCACTTGGAAAAAGCGGGAGTAACCTCCCGCCTTTCAGGATTGGGACAACTACATCTGCATAAGAAATGAAAATCCGATCTGCGCCCTGGCCCCACCCAGTGACGGACAGTTCCCAAACTGGGTGCTCCTACTTTCTAATCTTAGCACCCCAACCCCCCCACCCAGTTTCCCTTTATTCCTATGGACTTTCCACTCAGCAGTGTTAAAAAAAAACAAAAACAAAACAACAACGGTGAGAAAAATTATGGCAAAGGTAAGATTCTCAACGTTTACATTGAACAAACAGGCTTTTTTTTTTCCTTTTTAACAAACAAGAAAGGGTCTGGAGCAGGGGGGTCTGGAGTCACGGCCCGCCTGGGTTCGATTCCTGCTTCTGTTACTTCACGGCTGTGTGACTTTGGGCAAATAAATGAAACTTTGTCAGCCTCAGTTTCCCGGCTGGTGGCGTGCCGAGTTGCTGAGGGCTCCCGAGGCGATGTGCACCCATTGCTGTGAGCAGTGCCTGCCTTAAGGGTTCTGTGTGTGGGTTATTGTTTTTGTTTAAGTTATTGACTTATTTGGGCGGGGGGGACGTGCAGAGAGAGAATCCCAAGCAGGCTCTGTACTGTCAGTGCCGAGCCCCATGCGGGGCTTGAACCCACCAACTATGAGAGCATGACCTGAGCCGAAACCAAGAGTTGGACACTTGGTGTGGGGGGCTTACTTTAAGGCAGTGCCGGCAGGTGGCCCCACGTGGAGCCCGGGAGCATCTGTGGGTGGCGTTTCCTGTGTGTGCCTCTCGGTGACAGTAGGGCTGCCTGCACCCGGAGAGGTGCAGACTCAGGGTTTGAGGCCAGTGGAGAATGTGCAGCCTCCTGGGGTGGGTCCAGCCTTGCCCTCCTTGGAGAAGACTGCTTAGACCCTGCCAGGTGCACTTGACCTGTCATTCCTTTGCCCTGGCTGAAATAGCAGTAACAGCAGAACACTGTGACGGATGGACTGCATGCTCATTTTGGTGACGGGACCGTGAAGTCCAGGGGATCAGAAGCCACATTTTATCCATGTTTGTGCCCCAACACCCCCCCCCCCCGCCCCGCCTTCAGCCCAGTGCCCAGCAGGCAGGATGACTGAGTAATAGTGTCCAAGGTCAAACTGCTTGAGTTTGGGTCCAGGCTCCATCACTTAGCTGCTGTGTGTCCTTGGGCAAGTTGCTTAACCTCTCTGCTTCCATTTCCTTCTTGGGAATAGTAGTAATGGTAGTCCCCAGATAAGAGGCTTATTTTGAGAAGTCATAAGGAGCACATGGGTCAAGCGCCTTTCACTGTGCCTGGCACACTACACCTTCATTCCCTCCACGGATTCACCCAGAGCGGGCTCAGTCCGGCCCTCCGCACCCCAGATCCCTGCCCTCCCGGGTCTCCTCTTCTAGCTGGGCACTGAACAAAGCAATAAACAAGTGAAAGAGATAGCATGCCAGGTAAGAACAAAGCCGTGGAGGAAAACAAGGGAAGGAGGGGGCCAGGACAGGGAGAGCTCAGTGACAGCTTGCGTTATGATGACGGTGAATATATAATGAACACCGGTTCAGTACGGGGCGGTGAAGGAACGACTGTGGGTGGCCGTGTCTGTGTCTCAACGAAGTGGCATAAAGGGGGTGCGTGTGGGGGGGTTTCAATGAAAAGAATCGCCCCCTCCCCCCAAATGACTTCACGAAGGTGCTTTTCCCCCAGAGACTGGGCAGAGAAAGCCCGTGGGCGGGAGCCACAAGCCTCCACCACTGGGGGCTGCTGCGGGTGTGACAGATGATCCAGCCTCCACCCAGGTGGCTCCTGGAAGTCTGTGCTTACGGCCGGATTGGCCCCTTGGGGAGAACACCCCCCCCCCCAGGCTGAGCCTCTGCAGCGATTTCACGGGAGATGTGATTTCTCGTGACTCTTCTGTGGTTTAAAACTGTTCCCTCACCCTCAGTTTAGAGGAAGACAGATGCAGAATGGACGAATGGACTGTTGTTGGGTGGGTAGAAAATGTGCTGCTTATCTTGGGCCCATTGGGCCTGGCGTAGGTGCAAAGCAGCTCCTGAGTGCTAGGTACCGTTAGATGCTTAGTCCTTCCTTCCTTCCTTCCTTCCTTCCTTCCTTCCTTCCTTCCTTCCTTTGACGTTTGGTTGCTATCACGAATCAGGCATTATACGAGACAAAGCCCCATGACCTAGGAAGCAACAAACAATAAACCAGAAAATGGTCAAATACAACAAAAGCGCGGCTCATCTCGAGTTCCGTAATGGTTGGGGCAGGGGGTGGGCCGCGTAGGTTTGCGTGTGGGTCTGTTTGTCTGGAAGAGGTGCCCTTTGAGTGGACGCTTGAAGGATGGCAAAGATCTGCCACGGGACGGGGGCGGGAAGAGCGTTCCCGGCAGGGGGAACAGCATGTACAAAAGTACAAACAGAGATGTGAGCAGACCTGGCCTGTGGGAGAAGGTGGCAAAGCCCAGGTGGTTTGACTGGTGGCACAGGAAGGCGCGTGGTTGGGGACCACGCCGTGGCAGGGCTTGATCAGACTGCCCTGCAGGCTGAGGTGTGGGGCTTGGGCTTAATTCTGGGGGCAGCAGGAAGCTTCTGGAGGGTTTGGCGGTTATGCTTCAGGTCACCTTGGGCAGAGGATGCACAGGAAGGGGACTGGGGGGCCAGGGAGGAGCCCATCTGGTGGTTCAGTGAGAGGAGCGAGGGCGGGGCTGGCTGGGCGCAGTGAATTGAAGGGTGGCCCCCAGAAGAAATGTCTATGTCCCAGTACCAGGATGCCATGATTGTGACCTTATTTGCAGATGCCGTGAAGCTGGGGATTGCTAGGTGAGCGCATTCTGGGTAACCAGAGGGACTCTAAGTCCAAGGACAAGCGTCCTTTTGAGAGACAGAAGAAAAGACGCACACAAGTGAAGAGGAGGAGGCCACGTGGCCGTGGAGACCGAGATCAGGGTGACGTAGCCACAAGCCACGAACGCCTGGAGCCCCAGAGCCGGCAGAGGCAGAAGGGATCCTCCCCCAGAGGCATCAGAGCGAGCGCGGCCCTGCCCGCACCTTGATTGCAGACGCCTGGCTTCCAGGGCTGTCAGAGAAAGGAGCTGTGTCATCGGCCCGGCTGCTGGGAATTTGGGCAGCCCCGGGAGCTAACGGAGCGGGTGGGAAATTTGTAGGAGGAACAGGAGAGCAGGTGCAGTGCCTCAGGGTACCTTCTCCCCAGGGCAGGAGTAACTCCACAGTGGAGACCCCTGCCGACATCACTTTGGCCATGACCACAGTTGGCCTTGCCGTTAGGGACTGATGGACGGCACATACCTCCTGATGGGGTAGGATGGGGGCAGGTGGGGCGGGGAGGGGACTGCCTGAGGGAAGGAGGGAGGACAGAACCGCAGCTCACCCAGAGCTGCTCTCTCGGAGGAGTCGGGGGGAACTGGGTCTTTGGGACACCCGCACGTGCCTGGGGCCACAGGCCGGGCCTCCGGGGCGAGGCCACTGGGGAGAAGTCAGGTGCAGGATGGACCCGCGGCCCTCACTGTTGATAATGGGGTACGGAGAGGTGCGGCCTTGAAGCTTGTGAGGGACGCCTGGGACACGGGGTGTATGCCCTGGACTGGCGCATCCTGACCGCCCTGCAAACGGGCCGGAGGAGACCAACACGGGCCCAGGGGAGGACGGCCCGTCCCAGGGTCACTCGGCCAGGGAACGGCGGAGCTGGGCACCTCACCGGGCCTGGGTCTGGCTCAAGCCTGTGCTCCTCCGACAGGCGGGCACTGGGCCCTTGGGAAGGAGGAGTTCTCGCCTTTTTCTTCCAGCAGCTCCGTTTGGGCCAGTAGGACAGGAAGGCGTCACCTGCCGCTGGGGCTGGATCCTGGGGGACACTCCCCTTGGGAGTTGGAGGTGGGAGTGTAGGGAGGGCCTCAGTAGTTAGATGACTTAATGAAAAATAATGATAAATACAAATGATGGGGCGCCTGGGGGGCTCAGTCCGTTGAGCGTCTGACTTTGGCTCAGATCGTGATCTCACGTTTCTTGAGTTCGAGCCCCGTGTTGGGCTCCCGGCTGATAGCGCGGGGCCTGCTTGGGATTCTCTCCCTCCCTCTGCCCTTCTCCCACTCCCACTTCCTCTCTCTCTCAAAAATAAATAAACTTAAAAAAAAAAGAAAAGTCTCCCCTTCCACTAAAGGTCATGTACAGTTGCCCTGCACCTATTCGTAATGTCCATGAGATGCTGGCTTAGCTATGCTACTCTATCTACCTATCTGTCATCTATCTATGTATCTATCTATCTATGTATCTATCTATGTATCTATCTATGTATCTATCTATGTATCTATCTATCTATCTATCTATCTATCATCTATCCAGGTATCATGTATAAAAGATATCTTCTACCTATATCTGTCTCTATCTATCTATCTACCTATCTATCTATCTACCTATCATCTATCTATCTATCTATCTATCTATCATCTATAAAAGATTTCTACTTGTATCTATCATCTATAAAAGATATAGATAGCGATATAGATATAGATATAGATATAGATATAGATATAGATATAGATATATCGATCTCTCTCTCTATGTATATGATAGGTTTCCTGCCTGAGTCATCGGGCCACATGGAGAGGGGACGATACCACAGGAGGAGGAAAATGGTGGTAATCACGTTGGTTTGCTTTGGGCTCAGTGCGTGCCAGGCACGGAGCTGAGCCCTTTGCACGCATCTTCTTCTTGAATACCCCCTCCCCGCCCTCAAGACCGGGAGACAGAACTCTCCCCGCCCCCACTAGCTCCCGAGCACAGGGGTATTTCCTGGACAGTCTGCTGCTGTGCCTGGAACAGAACCTGGCGTGTCTTCGGTGCCCAGTGTACATTTGGAAGAAGGAGCTATGCTCACGAAGTATCTGTCAAGCCAAGCGCTGTCTCTCCCTGCAAGCACGCACGGCCAGGGAGCGGCAGAAGGGCAGCGCTGTCCCTGGGTCGGCACAGACTCACTGCAGAGCTGGTCCCCTCACCAAGTGGGGCCGGCGGGAGGGGAAGCTGGCAGGAGGAGCTCCCCGGGAAGCCCCTGACGGCCCCGGGGCAGGATCGCAGTGGGTGCTGGCACTCAGGGTGACGAGGGGTTCCATTTGGCCACTGCTTACGGTTCCCGGGACGCGCAGAGACCCGGGCCGGGAGCAAGCGTGGGTGTCAGGAGAGGACCTTGGCTCAGGCAGGTTTTTTTTGGAAAGTCCAGCTCCTTGTGGAACTGCATTCACAGTGAGGCTTCTAGGTCGAGAAGATTCAGACTGTGTTTCTGCCTTTAAGGGATTTACTAACGGGGGGGGGGGGGCACTACACTGGATTGTTATTTTTTTAAATACTTGTCATTAAAAAAATTTTTTTAATGTTTATTTATTATTGAGAGACAGAGAGAGACAGAGCATGAGCAGGGGAGGGGCAGAGAGAGAGAGAGAGACACAGAATCCGAGGCGGGCTCCAGGCTCCGAGCTGTCAGCACAGAGCCCGACGCGGGGCTCGAACTCACCGACCGCGAGATCATGACCTGAGCTGAAATCAAGAGCCGGACACTCAACGGACTGAGCCACCCCAGGAGCCCCTGGATTGTTATTTTTTTTTTGAAAAATTTCTAGAATGAAAAAATGAATATGGTAAAAAAAAGTTCCAACACAACGAAAGGGATATATTTACTAAAAGTTAGTTTTCCTCACTGACCCCCATCCCTCCCCTTGGAAGCTACCACTGTTCCCTGTTCACGCTTTCTTCCCAGAAAGTCTGTGCGAATATAGGTGTGTGGTTTAGACGCTTTATACCCTCTATATCTTTATACCTTTGCACTATACACACTTCTTTGTACCTTGTCTTTTTCTTTACTTTAATTAGTAACACTTACAGACCTTTGGCATCATGTTTCATGACTGTGTAACTATTCAACTGTGTGCATGTACCACAAAGTATTGAATGTTTAATACCTTCGTGTGGGGTCTCCTTTGCTAACAGAAACTGTGATGCACAGAACCTACCTGAATTATCCTCTCTCTCTTTTTTTTAAAGCTTATTTATTTACTTTTGAGAGAGACCACAAGCAGGCGGGGGCAGAGAGTGAGAGAAAGACACAGAGTCCAAAGTAGGCTCCAGGCTCTGAGCTGTCAGCACAGAGCCCGACGTGGGGCTCAAACTCAGGAACGTGATCATTTAAAACTATTATAGTTATAGGGGTGCCCGCGTGGCTCAGTCAGTTGAGCGTCTGACTTTTGATTTCGGCTCAGGTCATGATACCAGGGTCGTGGGATCAAGCCCCGAATTGGGATCCTTGCTGAGCGTGGAGCCTGCTTGAGATTCTCTCTCTCCTTCCCTTTGCCCCTCTTCCCTGCTCGTCGTGTGCAATCTCTCCTAAAAAACAAACAAACAAACCCAAAAAACCCAAAATCCCAAAACAAGACTATTATAATTATTGCCAAATTATCCTAAGAGAGTGTATCAATTTAAAAAAAAAATTTTTTTTTGTTTTACTTACTTTATTTAAAAAAATTTTTCAACGTGTATTTTTATTTTTTGAGAGAGAGAAAGACAGAGCGTGAGTGGATGAGGGACGGAGAGAGGGGCAGAGAGGATCCCAAGCAGACTCCAAGGTGGCAGTACAGAGCCCGGAAGGGGGCTCGATCTCTCAAACCAGGAGATCATGACCTGAGCTGAAATCAAGGGTCAGATGCTCAAATGACTGAGCCACCCAGGCGCCCTGAGATTGCATCAATTTTTACTGTCACAGACGTCATGATTCTCTCCCCATATCTTTATAACGTTTTACACTATCAAACTTTTTGATATTTATAAATATGGTAGATAAAAATGACATCTCCTCATTTATGCTGACATTTCTTTAGAGGTTTTTTTTCACCTTTTTTTTTTTTTAATGTTTATTTATTTTGGAGAGAACGAGAGACACAGAGTGCAAGCAGGAGAGGGGCAGAGAGAGAGGGAGACACAGAATCCGAAACAGGCTCCGGGCTCCGAGCCGTCAGCACAGAGCCCGATGCGGGGCCCGAACCCACGAACCGTGAGATCATGACCTGAGCTGAAGTCAGACGCTCAACCGACTGAGCCACCCAGGCGCCCGTCACCTGTTTTTTTTGATTTTTATATGAGCTTCCCGTTCGTGTTCTTTGCTCTTCTTTTCTGTTCAACTGTCTTCTTGATATTGATTTGTAATTAAATGAGTAAATATTGATTTATATATTAAATATTATACATTTATATATTATGTATTAAGGGCACGAATGCTTCGTCTGTGATACCACTTTGGATTATACAAGTCTGCGCCACGGGTCTAAGTCCAGTGATAGAGATAGTTCTGGAATAACATGAGAGCAGAGCCGCAGGCCCCCTGACGCTGCGTGAGTTTGCTCAGTCTCAGGGGAGACTGTGGGGGGAAGTGGCATGGAGGTGAGCCCTCGTGAGGAGAGGAAGGGAGAGGGTGCTTCGGTGGAGTGACTTCCATCCGCGGGGTGTCCCGGCAGGGAGCTGCGCGTGCCGGTGGCGGATGGCGCTGGGGAAGGCCCATCCCGCCATTGGCACTCTGTCCTCCAGGCAGCAGGAAGTCGCAGAAGGGGCTTTAAGCAAGGGATCAGCTTTGCCTTTTGACAACACGGTTCTGGCTGCTCTGGAGCCGGGACTGCAGGAGAACAAGGTCCGGGAAGGAAAACCAGTTCGGAGACGATTGCAGACTCTGGAAAAGGCGAGAGTGGCCCAGGCTAGGGTAACGCGGCCAGGGCGGGGAGATGCGGACACGCTCGAAAATTCGTGTTTTGGGGGTAGGACTGGCAGGGCCGGTGATGCAGCTGCTGTAGAAAACAGTGATTCGGTGACAGCTCCTCTATGCGCAGCGGGGGGTCAGAAGAGGCGATGTCGGTGGGGAAGGGAGGAGGTGAGGATCGGCCGCGGGCACGGAGAGGTGGGCAGAGGGTATCCTGAGGTTCTGTCCACAGCCGGTGGGTGTTCCAAAGATTCCCGAGCCTGGAGTAGACATCATTTGGGGTGTCTGCCCAGACCACCCCCTTCTCTGAGACCTGCTGTCCTCTCTACAGGGGCCAGGCTCTTACCGCCGGGTGACCCTCTGTCTCCGTGGTTACCTGGTTCAGGAACAGACACCTGACCCAGAGGACACCTATCAGAGCCTCTTTCCCTGCGGTTTGGCACTTGAACCGGGGCACAGCTGACTTGTGCAGTGGGCTCCCGGGGGCTGTGTCTGTGCCAGGATGATGGCAGCAGGGGAGGCAGGCTCTCAGAGACGGTAAGGTGAAGTTCCCGGCCAGAGAGAAGCAGGCACGGCCGGCTCAGCAAGGCAGACTGAACACCGACAGGGCCACTGCCACCCCCTGTCCAGGGCCTGCTCTCAAGGCAGCAAAGGAGTGGAGAAGCGTGGCTCACGGGGACAGAGAGCAGGAGAGGAGAGAGGTCAAAGCGATTGAGAGCAGGAAAGCCAGTGGGGGAATGGTAGCCGGCTTGTCATTCCAGAGAATTCCGTGCAGTTCTGTCCGTGGGGGTGGGGAGAGTGAGAGCCCCCCATTCGTCGCAGAGAGCCCCAGAAATGGTCACAATTGGGAGCTCTCGGGGATCCCGCGGGGTGAGAAGGAAAACAGGCGGATTGGTCGGCAGACTTTGCGAGAAGCGTCTTTTCTACCCCTCTGTGCCTCTCGGTACTTACCCCTTCCCATCCCAGGAAAAGAGTAGAGCTTTCCTCTGAAGGCTGGAGCCGGAGGAACCTGGGTCTGGAGACCCCAGCCCCGACGGGGCTGCAGATCATGTGCTACAAACAGGGAGTTGGCAGGAACGTTTATCGATCGAGCAGCGACATGCCCAGCGTCTGCCCGGCTTCCAGAATGTTAGCAGCTGGGGCCGAAGTCTGGGGGATTCTTCTCGGGTAGGGTTGCCAGACAAAATTCCGGATGTCCAGCTCCATCTGAATTTCAGAGAAGCAACAAATACCTCCCTGATAGAAGCGTGCCCCAAGTATCGCCAACTCGTGTTGGTAAGATTTGGGGCAGGGCTGTTCAGGGGAAGCTAGGAGGCAAAGTCCTAGAGGCTCCGTTCCCAGTGAAGTGAGTTGGGACCCTGGACCCCTACTGGGAGGCCCCTGGGCCCCTGAGCCCGGTCCTTCCCCAAACAGCATTTGAGTCCGACTTGCAAATGTGCACGAATAGCCCACATCACTTGACATTAGAGGGAGGGTTCCCTAACGACAGGCAGTGATAAAACCAACAGAAAACAGAACTCTGGACACAGGGGCAGTGCAGAGAGAAGAAGAGAGCTACGGAGAAGCCGAGACGGGGAGCAGTCCCCACGGGTGACTCTTGCTGGCCTCCCGGTCTTGGGTTCCTCTGGAGCCCCTGCCCCTCCCATCCCTGGCTTCTGTGATACAGTCCTGTCTGTGCCAAAGCTCCCCTGGGGCGCTTAAGCTGCTGTGAACATGCTTCCTTCCCTTCTGACCAAAGGATTTTTCTGTCCTAAGAAAAAATCACTCCTGTCCGGGATATGACTGTCCTGGACCCTCATCCCGCTGACCCCAGACAGCTTGGGGGGAAGAGCTTTCTCTGGGCTCGCAGTTGACCCGGGGCCTCTGCCAAGTGATCGTGGCAGCTGCGGCTGCCTCTCTGTGCCCCCGGGAGTCAAGGCCACGTCCAGAAGTCTCCATCTGAGGCTGGCCTGCATCCCAACTGCCCTTTCAGCTGGCAGGGGACGGAGCCAGTTGGCTCTGGTCTGAAGTGGGAGCCACGAGGCTCTTGACCAAAGTCCTCCGTCCTTGACGTGGCAGAACCGGGCAGGGGTCCTCCTCACGTGTGTCTTTGCCTTTCCTCCCATGTCCAGGAGCTCCGGGAGGGGCAGTGGTTTCGACTGGCGTGACCATCTTCGAATGGATAGGACACTCTTTAAATACCTGGAAGGTACTCCTGAACAGTCCGGCAATCAGTTGCCCCAGATTCATGAATCCGTTGTCTGCCTGAGGGGTTTAGTCCTTTGCTTTCTTTTTGCAATTGGCATAAATGTGTGTTCTCGGTTCCAGTCGCTAATATTGATAATTTCACTAACCGATCAAAAAGAATGAGGTCCTTTTGGTAACCCAAACATTTGAAATAAGGGGTGGGAGGTTGGGGTGGCCAATTAATCATCGACGTGTTGACTTCTGGCGCTCACACGGGAGCTCTTCTGGGAGTGGGACTGAGCACTGTTACTAATAAGGCTGGGACAATAGGTGTAAATAGGGACTGTCCGTCCCTACTGATACATGACTTGCTCATTTATTTCTGGATTTTTAAATTTTATTTTAGAGAGAGAGCGTGAGCTGGGGAGAGGGGCAGAGAGAGAGGGAGACACAGAATCGGAAGCAGGTTCCAGGCTCTGAGCTGTCAGCACAGAGCCGGAGCGGGGCTCCAACCCACCAACTGGGAGATCGTGACCTGAGCCGAAGTCAGATGCTCAACCGACTGAACCACCCAGGCGCCCCATCTGCTGTTTGTCTTTAGCTCGCTTTACAATGGTAGTTCTCACCTGCATGACCTGTTTTTGTAAATAAAGTTTTATTGGAACCCAGCACGCCTGTATTGTCTGTGGCTGCTTCCGTGCTGCTTGGGCAGAGCTGACATACGGCTTCGATACAGACACGCGGCTGCACACCCACAGTGCTTTATGGAAAATGTTTGCTGAGCCCTGACATGGGGACCGTAAATCCGAATGTCCCTTGTCCAAGTTGTAGTGGCCCAGGGCTGAAGCCTGCACGCGAGGAGAATTAAAAGTGCCTTAGAAGAATCTGCTGTGCAGTCGGCACCCGGGAAGGGCAGGGAGACCTGAGCCGAGGCATGGGGGCAGGGGCAGCCCGCACGGAGGGTGAGGGAGAGAATTCCAGGCCGAAGAGCAGACCACAGGGGGCTGCCCCGGCACGGACAGCGCAGGGAGGGTGCGGGACGGAGCTGCAGAGAGGAGGTAGGTCGGTCCTGTGTGGCCCCAGGGCTTTCAACTGCACGGTGAGTCAGGACTCCAGGATTCCGGGGAAACGGATGGCTCCCCCTGCCAGAATCTTCCGCAGCCCCGCGTCCCAAGACAACCGGCTGCTTCCCTAACGGCCAGGCTCTTCCCGTCCCTGGTGGTGGAGGCAGGAACCGGCCCCACGCCGGGGTGCTGCAGGTGAGAGGTGAGGTCCAGCTGGGCATCTGGGTCCGACGACAGAGCTGCAGTTGGGGCCCCTCAGCGGGGGGGGGGGGGGAGGGGCGTGGCAGCACACGCGCACGCGCGCACGTGCACACGCGCGCACGCACCGGTTTTCTTCCACAGCAGTTCGCATGGACGCGCGCTCCCCGCCAGCACTTCCCGGGGCGTGCAAATGTGTGCAAAGGCACTCACACGCCCCCTCGCACGAGCGGCTCTGCCCGTGTGTGCAGCCACCCCCCCTCCCCCCCAGTCACGCCAGAGCGAGACAGAGACCGAGCGTGGCCCCGCTCCGCTCCCGGCCGGCCACCCCGTTGTCGGGAGGAGCGGGCGAGGCCGGGGCCCGAGCGTGTGGAGGCCAGGCTGCCTGGCCACGTGTGCGGGCGAGCCCCGTCTGCCTCTGGTCGCGGCCTGTCCGGCGGCACCAAGGCCACGTGCGGGCTGAGCCGCCCGCGCCAGTGTCGCCGGGCTCCTGCGGAAGCAGGTCTGGTCTGCAAGTGAGCGAACCCAGCGCGGCCTTGCACGTGTGAGCGGTGGCGGGAAACCCTGAGATGCGCCGAAGAGTGAGCGGGCTTAGAGCGGAGGGTGGCGCGGAGGGTGGCTTCTGTCGTCGTCTCTGTTGTCGCTTGCTTCTGTGTGGCCAGCGTGCGTCAGCTTCGAATCATGCTTAGGATCGTCAAGGCGGTCGGTTGAAGACGTTTGCTGATGATTTGTCGCGCCTCCCTTCCTCGCCCCCTCCCCCCCCATGTCCCCTCTTCACTCTCCCCTGCTCCTGTGGATCTGGTGGAGGCTCAGACGGGGTGCGGGTGCGGTGATGGGGTGGGGTTTGCTTGGGCCTGGCCCCCCGTGTTCAGGGCCACAGTGATTGTCACGTGACCGGTGCCAGGCCCGTCAAAATCCTTCCTTGCCTTTCCAGGCGCAGACACAAGGAGACCGGCTCTCCCTTCCTCCGGGATGTTAGGGCCATCTGCGGTCATGGTCCCTACCCCCCGACTACATGCAAAAACCCCTCTTCAGCGGAAGAGGCTGATACCTAGAGAAGCAGCCACAGAAAAACCTCTTTGATTGTCAGATACACAATTCAGCATTTTACGTAAAACAAGCCTGCCGATTAAACTGTGGCCTGCTTCTGGATGTAAGCCACGTTCTGATTTCAGTGATATTAATATGCAAAAAAACACCTGAGAATCGGTGAAATGCGTATGTGGGTGGATGGATGGATGGGGAGACATACAGCAAGAAGGCGTGAGCTGGAGAGTGAGAGTCACACGAGAGGAGGTGTGTGTGTCTAAGAGGTAGGACGATTCCTGAAAGCATCTTTGAGCGCCTGAATTCAGCCATTCCTGAAGCTGACATCCTTGATGTAAGAGCCGATATTTTGTGTTTTAAGCCTATACCAATCCGATTCCTGTGATTCACAATGGGAAGAGACTGGAGGACCCTGCTGCTTTTGGTTCTGTTTATTGCCTAGACACAGGTAATAGAAAAGTTTCCCTTTTCTGTCATCTTTTCATGGCTAGATACCTGCTTCACTTTAAGAACCAATAGCGGCTGGAAACGGCCTGACCCTGATCGGGCACAGCAGATGCCTGTGGAATTGAGTTGAGATCGTTGTTGAAGCTACTTGGCTGCAAGTGTCAGAAATCTCAGTTCAAAGCAGCTTAGGCAAAAAGCAGAATGTATTGGCTTGTGTATGTACTGGCCTGGCAAGTAAATGCAAGCTTCAGGCACAGATGGATCCAGGGGTTCACGTGACTTTCTCGGGACGTGGTCTCTACCTTTCTGGGCTCTACTTTTCTTTCCTTTTCTTTTCTTTTCTTTTCTTTTCTTTTCTTTTCTTTTCTTCTTTCCTTTCCTTTTCTAATTCATTCATTCATCTCTACACCCAGCGTGGGGCTCAAACTCATGACCCCAAGATCACAAGTCACTTGCTCTCCAACTGAGCCAGCCCGGTGCCCCCACTACTTTCTTCCTTGTTGGCTCTAGTCTCAGACTGACAATCCTTGTGAGGTGACCCCTAGTCAGACGGACACCTTCCAAGTTAAGAAAGAGATTTTCTTTATCCAAAAAAATTCTGTGTCTGGGATTGAGCATCAGCCGGCCAACTGGGCAGGTGCCTGTGGGGAACCAGTTACCTAGAGAGTCCCTGGACAGGACTGGAGCATGCTGACTGGCCACATGGGGTCGTGTGATCAGGAGTGGGCGGGGCATCGACCAGAGAGGATGTGAGGACCGAAAGTGACCGGGAGGTAGCTCCCCAAAGGAAAATTGGGGTACTGTTACCAGAAGAGTGGAGGATGGGGCACCTGGTAGGTGTCCCCAACAATTCTACCCCTATCTCTGGGTTAACACCATCCCAGGGAAGGGTTCCTGGCCCCAGCCGCCTGGTCCTCGGGGTCTGGCCTCTCCCCGGAGAAGCTCCGTCCAGGGGCCGCCCGGCATTTGGGAGGTGCTGGGGCCCGTCTCTCCCCATGCAGAAATGACACAAAGGAGGCTGGGGAGGGGTGTCCCTTGGGGGGCTGGAAGCCGCCCTGCCTCAAGGAACCAGAAGCCCTTTCTGGGCACCATTACGTGATTGCCCTCTTTCGTGCCTGCAAAAAATGTGCTCTTAATACGGTGTGTTTGACAAGGCGGGCAGGATTAAAGGGCAGCCCTAATTGACCGAGGGGTGGGTTTGCACCTGTTTACTCTCCAGAATAATTCCACGCGGCAGGCACGATTAGCCACGTCACTCTTATGTCATTTGTGGGGGAGAAGTATGACGTCCAGACGGGTTGTGGCCGGGAGGCGTGATGCTTCACAGGACCGGCCCCTTAGCTCCACACGCGGGATGGACAAGTGTCTCTGAGCTGCAGCTCGACCGGAAGGAAGGCTGCCCTGCTCCTGCCAGGCCGAGCAGCTGCCTGGCTAACGAGGCATCACGGGGCTCCAGAGGCCAAGTCCATCGCTTTCCATGACCTTAGGTGAACGTACTGCCCTCCCCGCCGTTCCCTTTACTCATCTGTCCAATGGGGCTTCGGTGGCATCGTGTGAGACGATGTGCATAAAGTGCTTGGCACATAGTAGTTGCTCAATAAAGAGGTAGCAGCTGCTACTGCTGTTATTGTTATTTGTTATTATTATTGTTATTAGACCGTCTCATTCTCCTGTCGCAGAGGAAATTTTCAAAATGCTCTGTCCTCTGCGCTGATAACCACAAAGGCCTTGTTCCCTTAGAGCCGGGCCTCTCAACCTCACCACCGTTGACACTTGGGGCCTGATAACTCTCTCCTGGGGGCGGTGGGGGGGGGGCATTCCTGTGCACTCTGCAGGGTGTTTGGCTTCTGGCCTGGGCCCACTGGATGCCAGTAGCACCCTGCCTGCCCCTGCCGGGTTGGGACGACTGAAAATGTTTGCAGACATTGCCAAAGGAAGGATTGCTTCCTCCACACTATCCCCTCCCAGCTGAGCAGTCCTGCCTTAAACCAATCCCAGTGCATTGCGCCCCCCCCCCCCCCCCCAGGCCAGTGTGGTCTGGTGGTCTGGCTCCCACAGACCTGTCTGGTTTCACCCATAGCTCTGGGCTTCCCCTCATTCTCGTGGCTTCCGCTGCTCTGGTCTCTCTGCTGGGGGCGGGGGAGGGGGGACTCCACACCTTGTTTTCCCTCCGTAGGGGGAGCCTAGCCCGGCCTCCCTTGCCTCTATACCCCCAGCCCATCCTTCAGACCTCAGCTCGGATGCGGCTTTCTCAGGACATCTTCCTGATCTGCACAAATGTGCTGAATCCCCACCCCGGAGCCTCAGCTCTCCCTCGGCCTCGCCTGCCGCACTTGCCTCGGCCGTGATTGATCCCGCGTGTATGTGTGGGATCCTTTACTTAAAACGTGACTCCCCGCCCTACAGTGTAAACGCCGAGAGCCGGATCGAGTGTTCTGTGTCCCAGGGGTTGGTGGCCGGTAAGTAGTCTCCCTGAATGTTTGTTGCACGAACGAGTGAGTTCTGAGCTATGCAGCTCCGACCCGTGGGCTAGCGGCTGGCCATACCAGCCCACGCCCCGGACCCCGGTGCGGAGAAAGATCCCCGGGTTGGAAGGAGCCTGGAGAATGGCAAACAATGTTTCTGTCGTGTTCTGTTTTCACAGTTTTTATTGGGGTATGATCTGCCTCAAAATGAGATATACCGATCTTAAGTACACAGCCTGATGAATTTTTACAAAGATAATCCCTTTGTGTAGCTGACGCTCAGATCAAAATAACAGAAGACTGTCAGCACCCCAGAAGGCTCCTTCGTCTCCCTCCTGCTCAGTATCCCAGCCAAAGGTGACAGCTGATCTTATTTCTGTCACCAAACATGAACTTTGCTGGTTTATTAGAGTTCTCTAGGGAAACAGAATCAATAGCATTTTTTAAGAGCTTTATTTATTTGGGGGGGTGGGCAGAGAGAGAGGGAGAGAAAGAATCCCAAGCAAGTTCTATGCTGTCAGTGCAGAGCCCGATGCAGGGCTCGAACCCACAAACCGTGAGATCATGATCTGAGCTGAAACCCAGAGTCAGACACTTAACAGATTGAGCCACCCAGGCGCCCCTAGGATGTTTACATATCTATAGGAAGATTTATTTTAAGGAATTGCAATCAGGGAGGCAGGCAGGCTGGAGACCCAGGGCAAAGCTGATGCCGTGGTTCAAGTCTGAAGGTCGTCTGCTGGCAGAATTCTTTCTTATTCTGGGAGGTCAGTCTTTCATTCTATTCAGGCCTTCAGCTGATTAGATGGGGACCACCCGCATTATCAAAGGCAATCTGCTTTACTCAAACTCCCGTGACTTAAATGTTAATATAATCCAAAAACGCTGTCGGGGAAACATTCAGAATAATGTTTGACCCTATATCTGGGCACCTTGACTCAACCAAGATAACACATACAGTTAACCATCACAGATGTCATATGAACGGAATCATACGATGTGTCCTCTTTTTAAAAAATTATTATTTTTTTTAAGAGAGAGAGAGAGTGAGAGAGAATGAGGGGGGAAAGGGGCAGAGGGAGGAGGAGGGAGACTTCTAAGCAGGCTCCACCCTCAGCATGGAGTCTGATGGGGGACTCGATCCCACAACCCTGGGATCACCACCTGAGCCAAAATCAAGAGTCAGACGCTCAACCGACTGAGCCACCCCGGCGCCCCAGCTCTCGCCTCTTCTGTGTGTGGCTTCTTTTGTTCAACAAATGGCGAGATTCATCCACGTGGTTCAGTAACGGCGTGCATTCTTGTTTCTTTCCTGGGTAGTACTCTGTTCTGTGAACGTACTACCATGTTGTTTTGTTTTTTTAATGCTGGTGGACATTTGGGTTATTTCCACTTTGGGGCTATCACCAAACTGCCACGAGTGCTTTTGTATATGCTGGTTGGAGGAACTGGTGCTCATTTTGGGAATTGTCGGACGGCTGGGTCGTAGGACGTCCACGTGTGTCTGGCGAACACGGACCAGCCGATCTCCGTGGTGGACACACCAGTTTCCATTCCTGTGAGCGTTCCGGTTCCTCCCCCTCACGTGCACTGATGTCAGTCCTTCCGAGTTCAGCCAGTCTCATTGGTGTGGGTCGGTATCTCGTGTTTTAATTAAGCCTTTATTTAAAAGGATTCTCTGTTCGGGTGCCTGGGTGGCTCAGTCGGTTAAGCGTCCAACCTCAGCTGAGGTCAGGATCTCGCAGTCCGCGGGTTCAAGCCCCACGTCGGGCTCTGTGCAGACAGCTCAGAGCCTGGAGCCTGCTTCGGATTCTGTGTCTCCCTCTCCCTCTGCCCCTCCCCTGCTCGCGCTCTGCCTCCCTCTCTCTCCCAAATATAAATAATCATTTAAAAAAATAAAAAAAATAAAAAGATTCCCTGTTGGAGAGACCGAAACCAGACTCCCCTGCAGCTCGAGCAGTCTCTTTTATTAAGAGCATCCTGTACAGCAGTTTTCAGAGGGAAGGAGCCCAGCATTCACCTTGCGTCGCGCCCACTCTGCCAGGGGCGGTGCTAGGGTTTTACAGATTGCGTCTCACATCGCCCCCAACACATCTCTTAAGAGACGTGGACAACCCTGGGGACAGGATGGCGACAGGCACAGCACTTCCAGTCCCCGAAGACCCGAGCATGCAAATGAGACGTCGGCTTCTCACTCCCTGGGGAACTGATTCAGCAATTGCTTCTGTGACAGGCACGGTGTGAATGTGACAGATGTTCCGGCAGAGAGAAAGCTGCCTTTGGCGGGAGCCGCCCAGGCATCAGCTGGGTCTCGGGTCCACGCGTGCAGCTTCCCGCCGGTCTCCACGCGGGGTCGGCGGGTTGCAGGTTTGGGAGCGGATGCTTTGCCTGCCGTTGGCCGTGCGGACGCACCTCTCGCGGGCAGATCGATGCTGCGTCAGCCTGCGGGCTCCGGGCCTCTTGGATCGCTGGATTTCACAGGCCAGGCACCTTCTCTCCCCAACTTTTGGTAAAGACTATAGAGGTGAAGTTTATTTTGCATTTTTTTTTTTTTTTTTTTTTTTTTAGAGAGAGAGTGAGCAGGGGAGGGCAGAGGGAAAGAATGAGAGAGAGACAGAGAGAGAGACAGAGAGAGAGAGAATCTCAAGCAGACTTCACGCTGGGACCCCCATGCGGACCTCGGTCCCACGACCCGTGAGACTGTGACCCAAACTGAAATCAAGAGTCGGATGCTTAACCGACTGAGCCACCCAGGTGCCCCCAGAAAGTGCTTTTCTTACATTTGGTGTGGCTCATCTGGCCTGCCTCCTTCCTGGGGAGCCCCCAGACTTGAAGCTTGCCTTGTTGCCCCGGGAGAGCGGAGGGTGTCTTTCACGCAGGTTGTCTCAGCCGCCAAGGACGGGCGCACGTCTGGCTGAGTTGGCGTGAGCAGAGGACCCTGTGCCCAGCGCTCGAGGGCTCGGATGCTTCCTTCCCTCCTCCATCCTCCCCTCTCCGTCCTCCCTCCTCCCTCCTCCCTCAGGGCAGATGCATTCGGGGCCACTACCTGCAAAACAAAGGCCTGACTTTATGGAAGAGAAAGTCCCTCTGCCCCACACCCGTTAAACACACAGACCCATTCCAATGCAATGCAGACCCATTCCAAGGAAGCAGATAGAAAACGCTTCGTCTCTCACTTGGGCAGCCACATCCCCGGGAGGCTGGGGCAGAGGGAAAGGCCCCCGAGGCCCAGCTAAAGGCCAGAGCAGGGGCTGGCATGTCCTGGGGGTGGAGCACACCAGCTCCTGGCTCCGGGGGCCACAACGAAGAACTGAGTGCGCCGCAGGGCAGAGCTCCCTGACGCAGGAACAGGACCGGGGGGCTCTCTCGTGGACAGGAAGGCCCCTCCGCGCCAGATTTGCAGCAAGAGCAGGATGTGGAGAAAGCCCAGCTCACCACATCCCCTTGGCGAACTATGACAAGAAACGCACAAGCTCTTCAACGCCACTCTTGTTCTCTGTCAATGGGTTCCATTGTGGGCGCGAATTCCCCAGCTCCAGGAGTTGGTTCCGTGCCCTGGCCAGAGTCTTCAACCAGCGACCTGGGCTCATCCACTCCCTTCGTCAGCGTCTGGAAGCACCCCCTCCATCCTGCCCAGGAAGTTTCCCTTTGCTCCCCATCAGTGGAGGGACAGAGAGCTGGAGGAAGGCTCTGGCACCCTCCTTGGGGGCAGTGAGCTTGGGGTCTCTCCCGCTTTTCCACTTGATGTCCCCCCACTCAAGTCCAGGGCAGAGATGGGCAATTACCAACAGGGAGGGGGGCAAATCTGGCCCCCCACGCGGTTCTCTAAATAAAGTTTTATTGGAACACAGCCATGCCCGCTCTGAACACGTTTATTTATTTTGAGAGAGAGAGCACGAGTGGGAAGGGGCAGAGAGAGAATCTCAAGCAGGCCCCTCGCTGTCTGTGCAGAGCCCGACATAGGGCTGGATCTCACCAACTGTGAGATCATGACCTGAGCCGAAGTCAAGAGCCGGACGCTTAAGCGACTGAGGCTCCCAGGCGCTCCCGTGCCGCGTGTTTAAAGGAAAAGGCGGAGTGCTATGTGGGCCCATCTCAGGGGTCAAGGCTGGCTCCCTGGGAGGAACAACATGTCAGCTGAGACCTTGACCATGAGTACGGGTTATCCAGGTCAGTGGGCTTGTGGGGAGAGAAGAGGAGTGTCCTCAGGCAGACGGCCCAGCCTGGGCAGCCAGGCCAGAGTGTGGCTCCATCCAGAAATGGAGTCTCGGAACAGTCATGGAAGATGGGCTTTGGGGGCGGGCAGCCTGGGATGAGACGGCCGCCATGGGCTTCTGGGACACGTGGCAGGGAGGTGTGAGACTGGGCCGTGGCCCTCTTTCTTTAAGACACCGAGGGTTCCCCCCACCCCCCACCCCCCACCAATAGACCTGAAAAGCTCCCTTCTTCCTTACACAAATCTCAGCCTAAATTCAGATCCACGAACAGGTTCTTCTAACGTGTCGACGCCCAGGGGCGCCGGGGTGGCTCGGTCGGTTGGGCCTCAGGTCGTGATCTCACGGTTTGTGGGTACCAGCCCCGCGTCGGGCTCTGGGCCGCCAGCGTGGAGCCTGCTTGGGAATCTCTCTCTCCCCCTCCCCTCTCTGCCCCTCCCCCTGCTCATACTCTTTCTCTCTCTCAAAATAAATAAATAAACTTTAAAAAAAGATAAAAGGCTGTTGTCCCGTTTGGTAGCCGCTAGCCATGCCTGGCAATTTAGACTTAAGTTTAAATTAATTGAAAAAATTTTAACTGAGCAGCACCTCGGTCACACCAGCCATGCTGTGCTAGGAAATGGCAGAAAGTGGCGGAAAGTGCGGACAGAGAGCGTTTCCTTTGTCACGCAGGGAGCCCTGGATAGCACTGGCCCACAGGCGGGAGTCACCATGGGAGGACTTACTTCTTAACTGGAAAAATAATCCGGGCCTTGGGATTCACGCTCTTCCGTTCAGACATAAGCTGGGCCATCTTGGGCAAGTTTTTTTTTTTTTTTCTTTAAAAAAATTTTTTTTTAATGTTTATTTATTTTTTTGGGACAGAGAGAGACAGAGCACGAACAGGGGAGGGGCAGAGAGAGAGGGAGACACAGAATCGGAAGCAGGCTCCAGGCTCTGAACCATCAGCCCAGAGCCTGAGGCGGGGCTCGAACTCACGGACCGCGAGATGGTGACCTGAGCTGAAGTCGGACGCTTAACCGACCGAGCCACCCAGGCGCCCCCATCTTGGGCAAGTTTATCTCATTCCTTTGAGTCTCAGTGTCACTGACAGCAAAATAGGCCCGGAAAAGGGTTTGGCACCCTCTAGGTGTTCCCTCTAAAAGGCAGCTGTAATAATTTTAACTTTGCAAGGTAGAGAAAAGAGTTACAAGCCTTCAGAGTGGCCCCAGGAAGTCCTGTTCGGGAGGAAACTTGGTGCAAAGCGCTCGGGTGCGGTAGGGGGAGGCTCTCCAGGCTGAGTCGCTGAGTCTGCAGTGCGGGGAGCAGGGACCCGCCCGTGGCAGCAAGGAGGAGGCAGGGAATTCGCCCCCAGCTGGGAGCCACGCGTGATCAGGGACAACCCCAGTGGCTGGTGTGGCCGAAGGTCTTTCCAGACCGAGGATGTGTAGAGATCAACCAGAGGCTCTTGGCAGACAGAGCTGCAGGCCCGCGTCCTGAGTGCGTGTCTTCCCTTCCCGCTGTTCCCCGTGAATGTCTCAGGAGACCCCCTGGGCCAGGGGGTGGTGAGTGGAAACTGAGGAAGGGCCGCTTTTCCCATCCGGCTTTTCGTGGTGTGCAAGAGGGGCGGTGGGGGTGGAGAGGAGCCCGGCATCTGAGGGGCCCCAAGAAGGTCAGGCAAATTGAAATTTGCAGAAATCTCGGGGAACGCTCTGGAATGGGAGAATTTTTGAGGAGGGCGTTCACCAGAGTGGAAGGCTGGGGGTTATCTCAAAGGCTGGGAGGCCTCAGGGGACATCTGGGTCGCTCTGAAGTCTGAGGGCAGGGTCCTGACTTCCCCCAGCTTCGTGCAAAGCCCTGTGATCTGGATATGTGGGCACGGTGCTGAAAACAGCCATTGGCTTGAACTGGAGTTTCGTTCGTTCATTCGTTCCTTCATTCATTCAATCATTCGTTCATACGTTGGGCAGGCCTGTTTTGGGTTGCATGTATCCAAAAACCCAATCCAAACTAATCTAAGGGACAAAGCCAGAATGAGTGATTTATCTAAGAATAACAACAACAACAACAATAGGGGCACCTGGGTGGCTCAGTCAGTTAAGCGTCTGACTCTTGATTTCGGCTCAGGTCATGCTCTCACGGCTTATGAGTTCAAGTCCTACATTGGGCTCTGTGCTGACAGTGTGGAGCCTGCGTGGGGTTCTCTCTCTCCCTCTCTCTCTCTCTGCCCCTCCCCTGCTCTCTCTCAATAAATAAATAAACATTTCAAAACATTAAAAAAAATAACAGTAACAATCAAGGTGGCACATCAAGTCTGGCTTTAGGGAAAGCTCTAAGAATAGAGAAAGCACTGGCTTCTGTCTCCCCTTCATTGGTCCTCCAGGACAACGTGGCCTTCCTGATTCCAGAACCAGGGGAACGGGGCTTTGCCCAAGCCCCGTGACTGCCTCCTTGTGGGTCATTGGTTCTCCTGGGTTGCGTATCCCCGAGCCCATGGAACGGAATGGTCTGACTGGCCTGGGCGCTCACATGTTCCCCAAGAGCTGAGTGAGGAAAATTTAAGCAACAAAGTAAATCAAGGGAGCCGAGGACCGCAGACAGCTGAGCAGACTCTGGGCGTGGAATGAGAGATGCCCACTGTAGCTAATTCACTCGACACCCCAGGGCTGGCTCTGGGGTGCAGCGGACGGCAGGCCTCGGCCCTCACGGAACTTCCATTCGGTAGGGGGGCCTGACCCTTATCTCCACGGCCCTCTTCCTGCCCTCCCTCTGGGCCCGAGTCCAGCCCGCGGAGAGGAGTGAAATTAACTGTCCCTCGTTATTATGACACTTCCTGGGAGCAACAAAGGGCCTTTCACGGTGAGAAAACGAAGCGTGTACATGCGGGGTGACCTGGAAGTCACAGAATTTCGTTGTTGAGGTGCCAGATGGAAAACACCCAACAGGTCATGTTCGGAGTTTGGAGCTAGAATAGACAAGCTCTTAAAAAAAGAGTCCATATATGGCTAGCATTTCAGGTACACCTCTTGGAGTGAAGGACCCTGGGCTGGATCCTCAGAAACGGAAAACACATAGAAGGTTCTGGAAACATCAGCGAGTGGGCGGAGCCAAGTTCTCTTCCAGTTTTTCACTTTCCGTGGGGCTGGATGCACTGTGGTGTCGACCGGGGGGAAACTGGGGCCTCAGAAATTGGGCCCTGGCCCTCATCCCTCTCGCGGCCACTGAGACCCCTTTCAGGGGAGGGTTCCGGGCAGAGAGGGCAGCAGGTGACAAGACGTGGAGGGAGGGGACACGGGCATGCCGGGAAACAAAAGCAGAAGCCCGGGGCCGAGAGAGAGACAGGGCGGGAGGTGCCGACGGGGTACAGGTTGGGCCAGACCTTGAAGGATCTGGGGAGCCAAGGAGACGAGCTTCAAGAGATATTTTCTCTCCCACCGCTGGAGGCCAGGAGCCTGGGGTCCGCGGGGCTGTGCTCCCCCTGATGGCTCTCAGAAAGGACGCTTCCCTGCCCTTTCCAGCTTGACGTTCCTTGTTAACGGCTGCATTGCTCTGACCTCTGCCTTCGCCCTTCCAGAGCCTTCTTCTGTGTGTGTGTCTGTGCGTCCCCTCTTCTTATAAGCACCCGTGACTGGTTTTCTGGTCCCCCCACCCCCTCCAGTGTGAGCACATCTTAACTAAGTATATCAGCAAAGACCCTGTTTCCAAGTAAAGTCACTTTTTGGTTTTTTTTTAAGATTATTTATTTATTTTGAGAGACAGAGAGTGCACAAGCAGGGGAGGGGCAGAGACAGAGGGAGAGAGAGAGAGGGAGAGAGATTGAGAATCTCAAGCAGGCTCCGCACTGTCAGCACAGAGCCTGATGCGGGGCTCGATCCCATGAACTTCGAGATCGTGACCTGAGCCGAAACCAAGAGTCGGACACTTAACCAACTGAGCCACCCGGGCGCCCCCCCAGATAAGGTCGCTTTTGAAGTTCTGAGTGGACGTGAATTTGGCGGGGAGGGATGCTAGTCAATCCCCAGGGCGGCCTGATGTGGTTTTTACTTGGCGCGAAGGACCCCGGGGCCCGAGGCGTGGGTAGGCAGGGAGGCAGCGTGGAGGCAGGACCCCAGCTGGGGTCAGGAGAGAGAGAGCGCAGACCTGAGTGAGGTTGGGGACGGTGGTGATGGAGGGGCAGGGATGGCTCAGGAGAAGTTCCCGAAGCAGCATCAGTGGGACCTGGGGACAGACACGATGTGTCGCGGAGAGAGAGGGAGGCTTTGAGAACACGCCCCGGGCTTCTGGGTGGTTGTCAGCCCGGCCAGCAGTAAACCCCACGCGGCGAGGCTGGGGCTGGAGATGAAAGGGAAACAGAAAACACGCTTGCAAGAAAGAGCAGGAAACTCGGGTGTGCAGGGTCTGCGAGATCTGTCCCCAGCTGCACGGGCTCTCCCGGGACTCCTCAAATCCTCCTGGCTCAGCAGGTGGGCATCGCACAGAAGCGCCGGCCCAGAATAAACAGAACAAGTAGGATAAATACCCCTCCCAGTGAGCTCATTCTTCAATTAGGTCCCTCCTTCTGGCTCACGCCAGGCCCTGGGCGGGCAAATTGCTGGTGATGTGCCTGAATGCAGCCTCTCAAGGCCCTGGGGCGGGGACCGCCCGATCCCGGGGATGAGCTGGCCCCCCTCCCCCTTCCCCCACCGTCAGGGGCACGCGGCCTGACCCCTCGGGCGGGCGTAGGTGTTGAGTCTACACATCTGACCCAAAGTGCCGGGAAGGGTTCCTAGCATTTTCCCCCACTGACTCTGGGGCCGGGCTTCAGATTTGCCTCAAGAGTCTGTATGGGTCTCCTGAGGCCGCTGTAAGAAGCGAACACACACCATCTCGGTCACTTCAAACAGCGGGCATTTACTGTCTCATCCTGGAAGCCAGAGGTCTGAGGTCAGTGTCAGTGGGCTGAGATCAAGATGTCGGCAGGGCCGTGCTCCCTCCCCAGGCTCTAGGGGAGGACTCTTTCTTCCTCCTTCCAGCTTCTGGGGGCTGCTAGTGTCCCTTGACCGTGGCCACATCGCTCCAAAGTTCAAGGACAGCGTGTCCAATGCGCTCCCTGCTTCCTTCTTACAGGGGCATATGGGCCTGCATTTAGGTCCAGCTGAATAATCCGGGACAATCTCTCCATCTCAAGAGCCCTAACTGAATCACATCTTCCAACACCCATTATCCCTCTAAGGTCCTCCTTACGGGTTCTAGGGACCAGGACCTGATATCTTCGGAGGGGCCTTTATTCACCGACCACGGACTCCTTTCCTTACAGTTTGCACGGACAAGTTACTTCCCTCTCTGTGCCTCGGTTTCCTCCTACGTAGAGAGCGCACACTCTGCTTTTAAGAAAAGAATCTCCAGCCTTTAGCTGTCCATGAGGCCATTTGAATAGAGACTTAACGTCCCAGGCTCTCCTGTAGCTTGACGAGACCCTGTGCCTAACTTCTAGCCAGTGGGCATCAGCAGAGGCCGGTGTGTGTAATCTCGGGGCGGCACCCTTCTCCTTCCCTTTCCTCTTTCGGCCGCTGGAGGTTGGGCACGATGGCTGGAGACCTGGAGCAGCCATCTTGGGCCCTGAGGTGCATTTGGGAAGGGCAGCCGCCACCTCAGAGGTTCTGGTGGAGACTGGAGAGGAAGAGCATTGAGGAGGGCCTGGGGCAGAAACCCGCCCTGTGAGTGTTTCTTTCTCCTCCTCGTCCTGTCCCGCTGCTGTGAGCTCACAGGCGTCCTGGGCCGTGGCCTCCAGCTCTCTGGCCACACGTGCCACACCCACGGCTTGCTTTTTGAGTCATTCTAGATCATTAATAAAAATAACGAATGAGTAAGCGAGCCACTGCGTTGGGCGCTTGACGTACCCTGTTTCCGAATTTTACAGCAATTATGCTTTAAAATCATCATTACGCGAGGGGCGCCTGGGGGCTCAGTCGGTTAGGCAACCGACTTCAGCTCAGGTCATGATCTCGCGGTTTGTGAGTTCGAGCCCCGCGACGGGCTCTGTGCTGACGGCTCGGAGCCCGGAGCCCGCTTCGGATTCTGTGTCTCCCTCTCTCCCTCCTGCTCATGCTCTGTCTCTCTCTGTCTCAAAAATAAATAAAAACATTAAAAAAGAATTATCAGTATGTGAGAGATTGTGTTCTCTTTGTGAAAGTCCTACCTACTGTCCCCGGTGCTGTGGGTGACAAAGGCTCACCGTCCCACAGCTGGTGGGGACGGGATCGGGAGTCAGCCGGTTCCTCCGCTCTTCCGTGGTAGGTCACGGAGCCCCAACAGGGGGCTGGCCCTGGGTCAGTAAATATAAGGGAGACTAAGATAAAAAAAACCAGCCCCACTCTGAGAAATGTATGAGGGGTTTGCTGGCATGGGGAGGCTACTTGGGGTCAGCCCCTGGTTCCTTGGAGAAGGTCAGATTTCTTTTAATGTGTATTTATTTGGGGGGCGGAGGGGCCAAGAGCGGGGGGGACGGAGGATCCAAAGAAGGCTCAGTGCTGACAGCAGCGAGCCCACTGCGGGGCTTGAACTCACAAACCTCGAGATCCTGACCTGAGCCGAAGTCGGACGCTCAACCAACTGAGCCACCCACGTGCCCTGGAGAAGGTCAGATCTGATCTGAGTCACGACGAGGGGTGGTGTGTGTAGACAGAGACAATGGGGGGAGCTCTGGGGCGGTGGGAGTCGGGGTGTGTTGGAGAATCAGGAAGCAGACGGCTCGCCCCGCGGATGGGTGAGGGTTTCAAGTCTGGGCAAAGTAAAGTTTCCTCCTTTCTCAATCAGAGACCTGTTGCTTTCTTTCTCCTGCAAGAGATGAGTTTTTATTTTCATTTATTTATTTGTTTTACAAATTTACTTATTTATTTGGAGAGAGAGAGCACGTGCGCGAGCAGGGAGGGGCAAAGAGAGAGGGAGAGAGGGAGAGAGAGAACCCCAGACAGGCTCCGAGCTGTCAGCACAGAGCTCGGTGTGGGCCGTGAACTCACGAACCGTGAGATCGCGACCTGAGCTGAGATCAAGAGTCAGAGCCTCAACCGACTGAGCCACGCAGGCGCCCCCGAAACGAATTTTTAAATACCAACACAACACTTTGTTTAAAAGAGAAAATCTGGAATATCCAGAAAGTCACGGAGCATACCTCTCCTCCTACGTGTTCAACGATGTCACTTTATTAGTATCCGTGGCTCACCCTTCCGAGCCCTTCTCAATGCGAGGCACCTTCTCTGTGTCCTCGCGTGGTGGGAGGGGCGAGGGAGCACTCTGGGGCATCTTTTCTAAGGGCTCTAATTCCATCCACGAGGGCTCCACCCTCCTGACCTGAGCACCCCTCAAAGACCCCACCTCCTCATGCTGTCACAATCCAGGGTTAGGATTTCAATGAATTTTATTTTTTTGTTATTTTTTAAAGTTTATTTATCCATCTTGAGAGAGAGGCAGAGAGAGAGGGGGAGAGAGAGAATCCTAAGCAGGCTCCGTGCTGTCAGCGTGGGGCCCTAGGTGGGGCTTGATCCCATAAACCGTGAGATCAGGACCTGAGCTGAAATCGAGAGCTGACACTTGCCCAACCGAGCCACCCAGGCGCCCCCACAACGTGAATTTTAGGTTCTGCTCAGCCCACCCTTTTACAGCGACAGTGCCTGTGCCTGCCAGGAAGTGCTAGTCTGTTCTCCATTTCTCTAATTTTGTCACGTCAAGAATGTCGTACGAATGGAATCATGCCGTATATAACCTTTGAGAGTTTTTTTTTTTTCCACTCAGCAGAATTCCCTTGAATATTCTCCATGTAATTTGCCTCCTGCAACGTGAAGATTGTATCTGAATAAGGCGAGATCGGGATGTATTTAACATGCCCCCTCCTGCTACTTGCTGATTTCCATTTAAAGATTCCTTTGAGCTGTGCTGTGGCAAATATCCTTGAAGCTTAGTGAATACGGTTATAAAGATTTCTTCCTTTCTTTCTTTTTTGATATTTATTTTTGAGAGAGAGAGAGAGAAGCAGACAGAGAGGGAGACCCAGAATCGGAAGCAGTCTCCGGGCTCCGAGCTGTCAGCACAGAGCCCGACGCGGGGCTCGAACCCATGAACTGTGAGATCAGGACCTGAGCCGAAGCCAGACGCTTAACTGACTGAGCCACCCAGGCGCCCCTAATGATTTATTTCTGAAGCTAGATCCTTGCATTGGACTTGTGGGGCCGTGCATATTTTAAGAGTCATCTTGCCTAATTGCCCCGGGGAGGCGGCGTCCGAATTTTCACCCCTCTAACTGGTGTGGAGGACTGTTTGGGTCCCTACATCCTCGCCCCCTTAAGGAGAAAGCTCCTGCTCCCTTCAGCTCATCTGAGGCCTGGGGTTGGCAAGTCCGGACAGGAAGGGGCGAGGGCAGAGAGGCCGCCAGAATATCGGCGAGGGGCCTGTGGTCACAGGGGGAGGTGATGGGGCTCCCGCTCTGGCGTCCCAGTTTGATGAGAAATTATGTGGCCGCTCTACTGAGCGGACACGGGGGAAGGAGGCGCCCTTTTATTCCTCGCGTCCTCCCAGCCTCTTGGTGCTCTTTTCCCATTAAACGCGATCAGTGTCGTACAGGGGTCGCAAACACGGACTCCCGAGGGGCCCCATGGGTCACGCCAGTGGTGACATGAGGACAGCACGCTTTCTCCTTTCTCCCGATACATGGGCTCTATGCTCTGGGAACCTTCCTCCCTCCCACGTTTTGAAAGCATAGAAAATACTCTCTTTCCTCTTCTCTGGTGCCAACCAGACACGCTCTGGCCGTGGGGCCCCCGCTCTTGCTGGTGCCTCCGTCTGGCATGTCTTGCCCTTGAGACGCCCGGTTCACCCCTCGCCTCCCGCGGGGCTCCCCCCGTGGCCCCTTCTCAGCGAGGCCTTCCTGAGCCCGGGCTTGCACTTCCCGCCCCGGACCCTGCGCCCACGTTCTCTGCTTGACTCTCCATTGGCTTTTATTCCCATCCCTGGATTCTACACATTACGGATTTAGAGGTGTTTTGTCTGTTTTCCCCCGTATTTTTGCGGCCTGGCTCCTTGCTGTGTCCTCGGTGCTGAGAACAGTGCCTGACTCCCGGTGGGCACTCAGAACGTCCTGTTGAATGAGCGGGTGAGTGGATGAATGAATGAACAAACGCACGAGCGCATGAATGGAAGACAAAACAGAGGGATGAATGAAAGGCAAAAAGGGGAAAACTTACTTACTCCAGTGTAAGAAATACCGTGCTGAGGGGCCCCTGGGTGGCTCGGTCCGTTGAGCGTCCGACTTCGGCTCAGGTCATGATCTCGCAGCTCGTGAGTTCGAGCCCCGCGTCGGGCTCTGTGCTGACAGCTCGGAGCCTGGAGCCTGCTTCGGACTCTGTGTCTCCCTTTCTCTCTGCCCCTCCCCGACTTGTGCACATGCTCTCTCTCTCTCTCTCAAAGCAAATAAATAAACTTAAAAAAAAGTTCGGGGACGGGGAGAGGCTTCTGGAAGTAAAACAAGCCAATCGCCCAGGATGGTGTGAGGGAGGCTTGGGATTGAAAAGCGGCCCCGCCTGTGGGAAGGGTCAGGTCAGAGATGGTTCTCCAACCCCCCCGTAGCACCGCGATGAGCCAGGGCCCAGCACGCGGGGTTCAACCTGCCCCCAAGCATGGGGGGGGCGGCCTGCCCACCCCACCAGGTGTCCCGGGTCCCCCAGGCACAGGCAGCCACAGGCCCCGGGAGCTGGCAGCGCAGCCTGCCGTCCACTCGTTTGCCACCGACTTACCCCGGCTCTGACTGCCGCGGACGTGGCCGTGAGCAGGAGGCAAGGGCTAGGGCTCCGGCCCCTGCACCGAGTGGGCCAGTCGGACGACGCGTGAGCAGTGGATACACGGCGCAAGGTCGGGAGTTGTAGGAAGTCGCGCCCCTCCCGGTGATCACCTGCCTCGTTCCTCCCTCGGGCTCTTCTGGAAAGAAGAGGGGTTTGGGATTTGAATGTAAGGCTTCTGGTGCTCCATTTTTTAAAAAAACCTTATTTTTATTTATTTATTTATTTTATTTGAGACAGAGAGAGAGAGAGAGAGCATGAATGAATGAAGACACTTTTACCAGGGGGACGGTGCCTTAGTGTGAAGGGCTTCCTGGCTGCCTGGGCTGTTGTTTTGATTCCTCTTTGGCAAGGGCTTAGCTCCCCGTGGGTGGAAGTGACTCGCAAAGTGTCCACAGGGTGAATGAGCGAGTGAGGGAGGGAGCGAGGGAGCGAGTGAGTCTACGAGATCGCACAAGGCTAAGAGGCCAGCAGGAGAGAGACACCGAGCCCAGGCGTATATTTGCACGGGCCCCAGACTCGGGGTCTTTCGCCGCTTGACCGCTGCTTGCTGTCGTGAATCTGGACCCTTGGTGTCACTCCTCCTTTTATTTTCTGAATTGGCACCGGACGATCCGGGTGTTCAGTTACCTGGACGGCGTCAGGATGTCCCCGTGATCTGTGCTGTCCCGGAGGCAGAGCGCGGTGGGTCTCCCACGTCCCAGCAGCTCTGGAAGGAAGAGCAGCATCGAAGTCTCGCATCTGAGGCGGGTTCCGTGGCACATGGTGGGCGCGAACGCCGGAGGGCAGGCCGCGTTCGTTCCGCATTTTCTAGAACCTGGGCACTCCGCGGTGGCAGCCGTGCGTGCGGGTAAGCCCTCACGCATGCACGCGTGCATTCAGCCGGGGAGGGCACTGGCTTTGAGCCCTCCCGACACGTGGGGCAAGTTAGTACCAAAGTGCTAGGAATCTGTGTCCTCGCTGGGGAGACGCACATCGCGATGGTCCCTTTCTTCCAAGATGATTGCAGGTTAAATGTGATAAGGTAATAAAGTGGCACAGAGCAAGGCCTGGACCAAACCCTCTATAAGTGGAAAGACACAGGTCTCTGTAAGGGCATCGACTTACAAGCGAGGTCAGTGGTGTCTCCGGGAGCCACGTGAGTTTTCAGATGAGACCCAGTTGGGTTGGGACAGAGAGGAAAGAAGGAACGTTTCCACCCTTGTCTTTATGTTTGCTTTAATTTCGTTTTCTTTTTTTAAAAAAACCTTTTAACATTTATTCACCCTTGAGAGACAGACAGAGTGAGAGATGGGGAGAGGCAGAGAAAGCGAGACACAGAGTCTGAAGCAGCCTCCAGGCTGTCCGCACAGAGCCCGACCTGGGGCTCGAACCCACAAACCGTGAGATCGTGACCTGAGCCGAGGTCGGACGCTGAACCGACTGAGCCACCCAGGCGCCCCATACGTTGGCTTTAATTTCTAAAGAAAAGTGCTGGCTAACAAGAAAAGGCAGGATGGGGTGAGTTGGTGTGAATTCTGGAGCTTTCTCTTATTAACTGGTCTTTCACTTGTAGAATAACCCAAGGCCAATGCCCCCAAATTCCGGGACTTGAGAAGAAAAGACAGAGTCATTTGTAGGCAGTGCTGGTTCTTTCTTGCAAAAACTCTCAAGTCAGAGCAGGGGTGGCCGGAAGGTGTGGAGAGAATGTTCCTGCCTTTGCAAGGATGTGTGGGGACTGAGACTCATGGCTGGAGACAGCACAAGAAGGTTTGACCTGAGCAAGCCCATAGGTCGTCTTGGGGTGGGCTTGTGGGTGGGTTCCGGTCTTTTCCAGCAAGGAAGAGGATTCTGCCTTCTTTCTGCTTTCTTCTGGGTGTGGTCGAGTGGCCGGAAGGGACCTGAAGTCCCTCCAAAAGAGCAATCTCTACCAGCATGTTTCCCCAAACGATGGCACTTAGAGCCAGAAACTAATAATGATGGATGCCATTCACCCATCTTTCCTCCCTTCCATTCATTCTATGATGTCCATGATCGCATAAACGGGCAACCAAGGAAATCAAGCATGGTTCTCTCACTCACCTTGGTTAGCTAAGTCTGCTTGCCTTTTTGAAACTGGTGCATGGGTGGCACAATGGTGGAATTCTCGCCCGCCCACGGCGGGGCAGGAGGAGGTGTTGCGTTGTAAGCGACAACATGGGAAAATGGCAGCCATGTTGTCACCAGGGGGTGTTTGATGGGCTGTTAGCACACAACTGAGCAGGGAAGGACCCTTAGCTGGGTCCCTTAGCCGGGACCTCCTGGCCGGCCAGAGGCAGGGGGTGGCCCAGGGATGTGTGTCCCACCAGCGCCCACCGGTCCACGACAGGGAAGGCAGTGCAGCGTTGGAAAGTGAGGGATGGAGACCAAAAGCATGTGGCAGGAATGGTCAAGGGAGGAAGTCATCACCAGTGACGACTGAGGGACAGCGACCCTTTTCTACCTGGGAAATGAAGTGGGGGGAAGGTCTGCCGGGGGCGCCCCGCCACAGCCCCTCGCCCTGCCCGTGCCAGTGCACCCCCGCCTGGCTGCCCCGTGGCCGGCATTTCTCTGCCCGGGGGCTTTCTGCGGTAACGGGAGCAGATGTGTGGCGCTTGGGGCAGGCCGAGTGCTGGGGATGGATGCCCCCCGGGGGCAGTCCCCAGCCGACGACAGAGTGTGCAGAAACCCTTCCATCGGGACGGCTGCCGGTTTCTCCAGCGGCGTTGAGATCCGTCACTTGCTGTCACTCGGGTGGTGCTCAGTAACACACGGCTGCCCCGGCCTCTCTCACTTCCCGCCCCCACCAGATGCCCCGTGGGCTCACCTCCCAATGCCGTCCTCTGCGTTCAAGTCCCTGCCTCCAGGTCTGTATCTAGAAGTCCACCCTGGCTGCCCGCTCGATGCTTGGGCAAGAAAGACGGACGTAAAACTAACATTGCGGGCTGCGTGCTGGAAAGGACGGCCCGAGGAGGCCGGCGGGGGCGGGGGGGTGGGGGTGGGTGCTCAGCCCAGAAGCGTCTTTGTTTGGGATTCTTTGCCTGAAAGTGGATTTTTTTTTTTGGGGGGGGGCACTGTTCTGCAGTGCGGGAAACTTTTAGGGAGCTCAAATACGGATCGAGTGCTTTGTCCGCGCGAGTTGCTGAGATGCTCTGCTGAAGCCAAAAAGGCCAGCCTGGGGAGGCGGATGACAGACCTCGATGGGGAGATCTGAGGAACGAGCCAGCTGAAACTGCTGTTGGGAAGGGGAGGCCACACGAGCTTTGGCTGCTTTTAAAAGGGGGCCTCGACCGAATCAGGGGGGCCAGGGATGGTTTTGCTGAGTAGAGGGGCTTGGACCAGGGGCAAAGAGAGAGACTGGCGTTCCAGGCAGAGGGCTCAGCCCGTGCCAAAGCACAGAGCAGGAGGGGATGTGCGCTGGAGACCTGTCCGAGGCCAAGGCGATGGGTGCACAGAGAACGGGCTGGAGGTGGCAGGCGATGAGCTGGTGAAGGACTAGACTGGGAAGCGTGTCCACGGCCACTCAAGGACTTTGTCCCGGGAGTGCCAGACGGCAAGCGATGGTGGGCTATGGCCGGCTCAGCTGACTTGACCAGATCTTCGTTCTGAAGAGATCACTGGCGCCCTGTGATCTGCTCAGAGATCATCTAAAGATTCCCTCCGATCCCCTCCCCTCTCCTGCCGCCCACTGGGACCCTCGGACTGGAACCAGGAAGCAGGGAGGCCGGGACCGGCCACGCCAGACCCGATTTAATCTTTCCCCTGAGCCAGCGAGCCTCGCGGTGATCCTCGTCTGGCCAATTACCTTGCCGTTTCCCAAAGGCACTTTGCCGCCGGAGGAATGAATGGGGCTCCGAGTGGCCTTATGTAACAGTTGGACTTCCCTCTGGGCTGAGAACAGGGCTCCTGTCAGCCGCTCAGCCCCTGAGAGCAGGCCTTGGGTCTGATGAACAGAGCCTGGCAAGCGGGAGGCTCACAGTCGTGCCAGGCTCTGCGGTTTGGACGGGACTTAGGAGGGAAACAATCGAAGCAGCTCACCGTGTGCAGAAGGGCAAGGGCAGGGGAAGCCGGGCGGAGACGCAAAGACACGGTGTGGGGGACGGAGGGCAGGCAGTGTGAGCGCAGCCTTGCAGCCTGCTCGGCCCGCCCGCCAGGACTCCTCGTTCCTTCCTGGGCTGAGCAGCCCGCTGGGTCCCTAACATCCCTCCCCGGGGGGCAGAGGGGGCAGGGCGCCGGTGGAGGTGGGGGGGAAGCCTAGGGGACACGTTTGTAGAGCGCTTTTAGGGACCGTGGGCCGCGTTTGATGTTCGATGCTGTGGCCCAGAAGCCGTAAAGCCTCAGCTTGTTTTGCTGTTTGGACGGTTCTGAACCGAGCGAGGCACACGCCCTCACCCGGGGCTGCTCGTGACCACAACTGAGCCACCCCGGGGCCTGGCCGGGAGCCCGTGCCGAGCGCCCGCGAGGGAGCCGTGGGACCCCGCAGAGACCCCGCCCGGGCGTTCCTTTAGGACAACGTCTCCTGTGGGTTGGGACCTCTGTGCAATGACGCGGGGTCTCTTTCTGGTCGGCCAACCCCACCCCTCCGGTGTTTTTCCGCAGGACCTCAGGGCAGCAGCTTCCAGAAACGCAGAAACGCAGAAGGACAGACGGGCAGGATGTCCTGTCCCTGCCCAGACCAGGGGAGTCTGAGTCTCTGCCTTTTCACCAGCCCCCCTCCCGGGAGGTGATCTGATCTGCAGGCGGCTTACAAGTTTGAGAGGGGCGGGTTCCAAGGCACGGCCGTCGGTGGTCTCCCAATAGAAAGCATTTTTCTGGGTTAGGTGTTGGGTTTGACACACATCGTCTCATCTCATCATTTCATCCCCGGAGCGCAGAAGGCCACTGACATGCCGACGAGGACACTGAGGCCGGTTTTGTCATGTGCTCTGCCCAAGGTCATCCGGCTGGCGAAGGGTGGGGGCAGGCGTGGCTGCCTCTGGCTCTCCTGTTCTCCTCAGGAAAACCCCGGACACGTGCCAGCCAGGGCTTGGCAAACCCAGGCCTCCTTACCCAGAATCCTCTCTCCGGTGCCGGAGCTGGGCTGTTCACCTGCCGGGGCCTGTGGCCTCCCGCACGCGTGCCTGAGGAAACATCTGTGGAATGAACAAGGCCCCAGGCATGCAGGGGAAATGGGGAATAACCTGAGAGCGATCGGAGAAGGCTCACATCTTCTAGAAAGACCGAATCTCAGGCGAATGCTCCAGCGACGTTAGGGCACACCCTCAGTCCTACGGGCTCCCTGCTCCCCCGTGCAGGCCAGGATGTGCCCGGGTTGAGTGATCAGGGTGGCTGGTGGGACGCCTCCTGCTTATGTTGAAGGACGCAGGGTTCTTTTCTTTCTTTTTTCCCTTTTAGTTTGGAATATAAAAGCCTAGTGATCGGTGAAGCAGATTCGGGCCTGGATTCGACCTTGTGGGATTTTGTTATTATTATTTTTTTAGTTTTTATTTCACCTCCACGAAGGGGCTTACGCCGTGGGGTTTCGACAAGAACCGGGCAGGCAGCGGTGGCTACGTGCCTGTCAGGGTTTCATCTCTCGTCTGTGTGTGGTGTCCTCAGGCAGCCCCGACCGTTGGCTTCAGGGGCCCTCGGGCTTGCTTCCTGCGAGCCACTTGTGGAGACCTGGCTGCAAATGGCACCTCAGCCAGCTCGAGGGTGCTGGAAGGTGTGCTTCCGGGCCGAGCAGATGAACGGAGCAGGCTGGCTTCTCTCTCTCTCTCTCTCTCAGCTTCCTCTCTGACCCTTGGTATCTTATTTCAGTGCCTTGTTAATTTTTTTAAAATGTTTATTTATTTTTGACAGAGAGAGAGAGAGAGAGAGAGCATACACACAAGCAAGCAGGGGAGGGGCAGAGAGCAAGGGAGACAGAGGACCCGAAGCGGACTCTGTGCCCGACGCGGGGCTTGAACCCACGAGCCGTGAGATCATGACCTGAGCCAGAGTTGGACGCTTAACCGACGGAGCTGCCCAGGCGCCCCAAGGACTTGTTAATTTTTAAGGAGAGGAACGCGAACTAAGATAGATAACAGGTTCTTGTTCCATTATGCTCTTTCAGCCCAAACACCCAAATTTCCTTAAAAAAAAAAAAAAAAAAAAAACACCTCTACAGCAAGACTCTTAACTTCCAGGAGGTTTTTCCAAAGGTCATATGCGGGTCTGTGAAATCCTGGGACGCCCACTGTCACTGCAACCCATTCTGGCGTTAAGATTTAGGAAAAGGCAGATCCAAGTTCAGATCTTCCATTGCTGAGTACCTACTATGTGCCCCAAACACTTCTGGGCTCTGGGATACCAGGTTCTTATTTTTGTGGAACCTCTATCCTTTTTTTGTTTTTAATTTTTATTTATTAATTTTTATTTATTTCAGTTTGTTTATTTATTTATTTATTTATTTATTTATTTATTTATTTAGGGGGGGAGAGTGGGTGGGAGCAGGGGAGGGGCAGAGAGGGAGAGGGAGGGGGAGAATCCCAAGCAGGCTGTGGGCTGACAGCACGGAGCCTGATGTGGGGCTTGATCCCATGAATTGTCAGATCGTGACCTGAGCTGAAATCAAGAGCCAGGGGCTTAACCGACTCAGCCACCCGGGGACCCCTGAAGTCTCCACTCTTATAGCAGGGATAGACACTGACCATGGGAACGAATAAGGTGCTTTCAGACCCTGATCGCTGCCACAGGACCATAAAATGGACAGTGTGTTGCAGGCACGAGGGTGGGGAGGGCGGTGTTAGATGGCGTGGTCAGGGCAGGCTTCTCTGAGGAGGGGACCTCTGAGTTCAGACAGATCCAGGGAAAGATCCCTGGGCTGAGCCTTCCAGGCTGCCAGAACAGCAGATGCAAAGCCCCCAAGGAAAGAGCAGTGTGGCCTGTTAGGGGGCGCTACACAAAGGCTGGCGATCGAGGGGGAGAGTGAGGACATGACCCCGGAGAGGGATGCAGGGATCAGACCCCACTCGTTGTGCCTGGCAGTCCGCAGGAAGGAAGTGGATTTCCCTGAAAGGGCATTGGGAGTGCCATGATCTGATTTAGGGTTTAGAACACCTCTCTGGTTTCTGTGCTGGAAATGGACTGTAATGGGGACAGTAGTGGAGGCCCAGAGGCTGGTGGGGAGAGTCCGCTGGGCTCAGCGGGTGGGGACAGCGTGCAGGGAGAGAGGTGCCCTGGCTGGGGCTGCCTCTCTCCGGCAAACCGTGTTTCTTCCACGTTAACGTCGCTAGAAGGCAACAGAACCTGACTCTAGTGGGTTTCCCCGCTGGTAGGAAAACCGAACCCCACAGTCAGTGCATCAGGCACACGAAGGGGCGAATCCTGGAGGAAGTCAGAGTAACGCGGCCGGAATTTCCGTTTTCTCACCATCGCTAGCTCGTAGACACAATCTCAGGGAAGAAACACACTTACTCATTTACGCTTTGTCTTGTTCCAAAATGATAGAATCTCTAAATAGAGAAATTATAGAGAGGAAACCATCCAGTGTGTGTGTGTGTGTGTGCGTGCGTGTATGCGTCTATTTTAAATTATCGAGTACCTAATATGTGCCGGTATTGAACTTAAACCCTTTATTACCTGCCTCTATCCTCTTACCGACTCTGGAGGTGGGCACGATTGTTATCCTGACGTTAGGCTGCTAGGCGTTACGGAAGCAGACCCGAACCACACAGGTATAGCACCAGGTATGAAGACATTAAGTTCATGACTCATCTGTCTGCACAGCCCATGCTTTTCGCCAACTCTTCTCCACTGGCTCCATTAATGCACTGGCATCTGCTGAACTCCCACCATCTGCAGGGAAAAGACTGTGAGTCTTGATTTACTAATGGCGTTCTAGAAAGCCCTTTTGTGTAGAGTAAATTTAGTCCTTTTGCCCCAGCTAATTCTCCATGCCCTAAAAATAGAAGGCTTTCTTCCACATTCGAGGAAATACCTTGGGCTGGTGGAGAAAAGTATTCCTGCTGATATTTGACATTTTCTACCCAATACATTGCATTCTGTGCCATCAGAAGCACATTTCATAATCGCAGGACCCCATTTTTCAATATAGAGTTCAAGACACCCCTTCCTGCGGGTTCTGTACCCAGCGCATCGGCACAGATGGAATCCCTGTGGATGAGAGCAGTGTTTTCAAGTTGAAGGTCACGACTTGTGATATCTACTTAGTTGACTGTGACAAACAATTGAAAAAAAAAAAAAAGAAACAGAATAGAAAATATCAATATCAGAGTACATCCCTCACAATAAGGGAAATATGGTTTGTTAAGCTTTTAGTTTATGGGTGCTGGGTTATAATTTTGTTGAGGTCTTGGGGCACCTGGGTGGCCCAGTTGGTTGACTGTTGATTTCGGCTCAGGTCATGATCTCACGGCGTGTGGGATCGAGCCCTGCATCGGGCGTATGGCCCTGACAGCGTGGACCCTGGTTGGGATTCTCTCTCCCTCTCTTTCTGCCCCTGCCTCTCTTGTACACACACACACACACACACACACACACACTCTTTCTCTCAAAATAAATGAACATTTTTAAAAAACCGATTTTGTTGAGGTCTTAACATCTGAGAGCTAATGGATCAGGGTGTTGTTGGAAGATTGTACAGCTGGAGAGAATACCCTTTCCCACGCAGTGGTCGTGCACCCTGTTTACACCCATCATTTTTTAAAGTCCCACCCCTACAACCTAAACTGCTAAGATAATGGAGGGTCAGGATCAGCAGTAAGAGGCTCCGATCTACCTGTCCCCCCTCTGCTCCGAGTGTGGGGCTGGTTTTGTCAAGGACTGGCCCAGACAACGGGCCAGAGTTAAGTCCTTCCATCGAAATTTAGGCAAATGCTTTGTGATTCTGGTGTCTCTCCATTCAGATGACGATGGGTAGTGATGAGAGTTTGTAAATTTTTTTTTTTAACGTTTATTTATTTTTGAGACAGGGAGAGACAGCATGAATGGGGGAGGGTCAGAGAGAGAGGGAGACACAGAATCTGAAACAGGCTCCAGGCTCTGAGCTGTCAGCACAGAGCCCGATGCGGGGCTCGAACTCACGGACCGCGAGATCACGACCTGAGCCGAAGTTGGATGCTTAACCGACTGAGCCACCCAGGCGCCCGCCCCATTTGAGAGTGTGTAACGACAGCAACTGTTTATTGAGCACTTACGACACCCTAGGTAGGCGTTTCCTACCTTGTATCTCATTTAACTGTCAGGGCAAGCCTATGAGGTGTAGGTTGTATCATATTCCTAGTTTACAGAGGAAGAAAGTGAGGTTCAGGTGGTTGAAATCACTTGTCCACATCTGTGGCAGGAATCTTCAGCTGCAAGTGGCAGAAACCCAGCGGAAAGTATTTGCTTATGTAGCTAATGAGACCAGGGTCGCCGGGCTTCATGCATTGCTGGACCAAGGAGCTCAAAGAAAACCAGAAATCTTCCTTTGTTTCCTAACCCTGCTTTCCTCTATGGTGGCTTTGTTGCCAACAGGCTCTTTCGTAGGCATCTACAGTCTTTTTTTTTTTTTTTAATATAATTTATTGTCGAGTGAGCTAACATACAGTGTAAACGGGGTGCTCTTGGTTTTGGGGGGAGAGTCCCGTGATTCATCGCTTACATACAACACCCAGTGCTCATCCCAACAAGTGCTCCCGTAGTCTTATGCAACATGGGTCTGCAGTCTAGGACCTCAGCAACTGTAGCTCTTCCTTCTTGATAACAACCGACGTCCTGTCCTCCACTCTTACCGGCCAACCATGATCACGTGCTGGGGCCCGGAGCGTGGCCCGACCTGTACCGCGTGGGCTGAGAGATGGGAGGAGTCACTCTGTCGGTCAGGTACCTCTTGCTATATTACAAACCACCCAAAACTTGGCGGCTCAAACCAACGCCCTCCAGCCTGGGCTTCCGGTCATGGAAGTCACCATGGTCCCAGAAAGGGAGCAGAGCAAAAGCTTGGCACGTCATTGCTTCTGGCACATGAGACGGGCTCACCCTTTCCTGCCTGAGAAGTTGAGAGAGGCTCAGTGAAATGAGGCAGCCATCCGGAGCAGGCCTGGCGTCCTGGATGTTTCACCCTCCCTCCCTGCCACTTTCTTGGAAGTGCCCATGACAGTAGGACGTGGAGCCCTCAACCTTCAGGCTGCCCTTGGGCGTGTATTCTCTTAACGGCAGCTGGGAGCAGTCCTGATTAAGACACCAGCGTCCCCTGAACATTCCCACCCGGGTCTCTGAGCGCGCGAGGCCATGAGCCAGCCGTGAGAACACTATTCCTTGTGTTATGCTTTCTTGGTGGGTCCCGGGGCAGTGCGGCTTAGCTGTGGTTATACTGCAGGGCGTAGAGAAATAGCTCTTTGGGTTTTATTCCAGAGCTGCCTTCTCTGTAAGATCCAGCCGTGTGGCCGGAGCAGAGTTTTTTTAGCCTTGGCCATGTTGGCATGTTGGGCAAGATCATTCCTTGTTGTGGGGGCCGTCCCGTGCACGGGGGGACATTTAGCCGCGTCCCTGGCCTCCCCCTGCTGCATGGCAGGAGTGTCCCCCTCCTCAGGTTGTGACAACCAGTGTCCCCAACGGGCACAATCGCCCCCTGTTGAGCACCACCGGGTGAGAGGGATCCTCTCACTAGAATGCTGTCTCCCAAGCCCCGAGCATCCCTCCCGCCTTTCACACCTGTTTCTCTGCCTCTGGCAAGACTGTCTTTCCTAAATTCTGCACAGCCGGGGTGCACTCTCACAGAGCCCTCGTCTTCAGATGGCCGTGCCGGGTGTGCCAGAAACACTCGAGGGAATTCCGAATCCCCCTGGCTATGGAAAGCAGGTTGGACATTTTAGAAATAAGAATACGTTTCCTTATAAGAGTGCCACCGCTCCCGGATTGAGGTGACTTCGGTGGGGAAAAACAGGAGGCAGAACTTCCGGCGGAGTGACATTTCCAGCCCTCAAAATGGGCCCTGAGGGTAAAGAGGGTGTTTCTAAGACCTACAGAGCCTTCCTCCCGTTAGGAACACGGAAGCCGATTCTTTGGGAAGAAGGCGCAAGGCTATCGTCCCACCACACTGGGAGGGTATCTTATCCCTATCACAGACAGACCCCGAACTGGTGTCCTGATTTGCATCATCTTCTGTTTTTTGGAGGACTTGACTCCTGAATCGCCTCCTCCCTTGACCCCTCGGAACCAATGATATGATTGAACTCCCTCCTCGAAGCACTTTCTAGATTCTTATGTCTCTATACATCCTGCCTTCCTTGTAGCTTACCGGCCATCCCTTCTTAGTCTCCTTTGCTGGCACTTTCTCCACTGCACCCCCCCCCCCCCGAGCTCAAAGCTAATCCCTCTGCCCTTGCTGTGTCCACTATCTAGGGGATCTCCCCTAGTTCTGATGGCTTTGAACTTCGAACTTGTATCTCCAACCACCCGTGTGACATTTCTACCTGTGTCAGATCTAACACAGCACTGGTCCTACTTTGCCATCCACCTCCAGCCGAACTGCCCCCCAACAGCCAACTTTGCCATCATCCATCCAGTTCGAGCCAAAGATTTCGTCCTTGACTTGCTCCCTTTCCTTCCTCTGGATATTTACTCAGTAAGTCTTTTCAGCATTATGTCCAAATCCATCCACTTCTCTCCACTCCTATCCCTAAACCACTGGCTTTGGCCGCCATCGTCGCCTGCCTGGACTGTCTATCAGCCAGCCCTGACTAGTCTCCTGCCCTTGGCCCTTTCCCTTGTGTAGTCCAACTTTTCCACTCCATTCAGTCAGATCCGATCACTCCCCTTGTTTAAAAACCTCCAAGGCTTCCCGTTCCTCTTAGAACAAAATCTGAGCATCTTACCTTGGCTCCCAAAGACCTCCATGTTCAGCTCGCGGTGCCTCTCTGAACTCACTTCCTTCCAGTCCACTGACTTGTTCACTGCTCCCCAGGCACACCGGCTCTCCGTCTGCCTCTCACCCGGACTGGGTTCTTTCCTGTCCTGGGGTCTTTGCACCTGCGTCTCCTTCGTCCCTAGATCTGTAAGTGGCTAGCTTCTCATTCATTCCCGTCTTCCGAACAGCGCGTAGGGCAGCAACACTCGCCACTGAAGCACACTCAGACATCTCTAACCTCTCTCTAGAACACCACCCTATTGGATCACCTTCATAACCCTTAGCTGTACCTGATCCAGATGGCGAGGGACTCCCGCCTTCTCGGTGGAACGTAAAACATGCTTTAGAAATAAGTTTTGCCGGGCACCCGGCTGGCTCAGTCGGTTGAGCATCCGACTTCGGCTGAGGTCATGATCTCACGGTTCGTGAGTTTGAGCCCTGCGTCGGGCTCTGTGCTGACAGCTCGGAGCCTGGAACCTGCTTCCGATTCTGTGTCTCCCTCTCTCTCTGCTCGTCCCCTGCTCACACTCTTTCTCTCTCTCAAAAATAAATAAAGATTAAAAAAAAAAAAAGAGAAAAGTTTTGCCTACAGAAGCCAGTCTTTCAGCCTCCCTACAATATAAATGGAACTTACATTTTAAACAAACATCCCCATAACTCTCTGTGCCCTTAACAACCTGACTATTGTTTTCTTTCTTTCTTTCTTTCTTTCTTTCTTTCTTTCTCTCCTTCTTTCTTTTTCTCAAGCGATTTTGGAACTAAGTAACAAAATTTACATTCCTCACTTATGACAGCCAACCCTTTTTTCTTTGTTCTCCTGGGGCTGCCAAATATTACTTGCCTTAAAAAGGCACTTGGAGGTACAAGGAAGGGGAACGGTAGGTGAAGGGTAACACGGTTGGTTGTGAAGGGTGTTGTTTACGAAAGGGAAATGTTGTGCATTGCTGGGGCGGCTGGATGAGCCTGGAATGGTGGGTTTTGCTAGCTGGAATTCGGTGCCCTGCTAAGGAGCCCGTCTCCTTCTCGGGGTAGCTAGGAAGCTCCCAGGAAACTCAGCACGCGCCACGAGCTGGTGCGTGGAGGGAGTGCACGTGGCCACGTCACAGCTTCGCAGGATAATATTCTCCCTGTCGTGCCCCCATGTCGGAACTCTTCTGGTGAAAGGCAGTGATGACAAGCGACGGCAGCCCGGCTCCAAATGACTTAAGCCAAACGATCATTCGCGGGCTGCCCGCATCTAGGGGAAGGCCACATAACTGAGGACTGTAACGCCTCTGAGCCTCTGAAATGGCACGCGGTCACGGAGGGGTCAGCAGTATTCTCGAGTCGGGAAAATGGGCAAGCTTTCCCGGGGGGGCAGAGGATGGCTTTGAAGTCCTCTGCCTCGTCAATGACTCAAGGGGGGGCGGGGCGCAGCCTGGGGAAGACTCCCATTGGCTCAGCTTGGGTCAGGTGACCGCCCCCGGACTAAGCGATTGGACCATCTGGAAACCGTGGGCTCCCAAGGGAACCACGCGGTCCAGCGGGAAGGGATGTGAAAGGGGGCCAGGTTTTCAGAAGAAGGCGTGTGGCGTGCAGAGAAAACAGCTACGGTCCTCATGTTAACTTCATGAGGAGCATATAATTAGAAAGTTCCAGTTGTGTCCCAGTGTGGCGGTTCCTCCGTTTATTTCTAGGGGGAAAAGTCGGATATCCTGTTCTGTTCTTAACAGGTGACCAGACAGCCCTTCCCATCATTCCACCTCCCCATATACTGGTAACCTGTTGGTATTTTTCCTTCCAGTATTTCCTTCCTGTGTTCCTTCCGGCTGGACTGACCTTTCAATTCTTAGCTGATCCCCAGATCTGTGACCCGCATTTAAATGGGCTTAGAATATTCTTGCTAACCAGCTACGTTGACTTGGAATTCGGTGAACAGTTCTTAAAAAAAAAAGTTTTTGAAATGCTCGACATCACTCATCATCGGGGAAATACAAATCAAAACCACAATGAGATACCACCTCCCACCTGTCAGAAGGGCTCACATTCACAACTCGGGCAACACCAGATGTTGGCGAGGATGCGGAGAAAGAGGATCTCTTTTGCATTGTTGGTGGGAATGCAAGCTGGTGCGGCCGCTCTGGAAAACGGTATGGAGGTTCCTCAAAAAACTAAAAATGGAACTACCCTACGACCCAGCAATTGCACTACTAGGCATTTATCCACGGGATACAGGGGTGCTGTTTCGAAGGGGCACATGCACCCCCATGTTTATAGCAGCAAGATCAACAGTAGCCAAAGTATAGAAAGAGCCCAAATGTCTATCAATGGATGAACAGATAAAGAAGATGTGGTATAAACATACAATTGAGTATTACTCAGCCGTCAAAAAGAAGGAAAAATGGAACTGGAGGGTATTACGCTAAGTGAAATTAGTCAGTCAGAGAAAGACAAATACCATATAATTTCATTCATATGTGGAACTTAAGAAACAAAATAGATGCATATAAGGGAAGGGAAGCAAAAATAATATAAAAACAGAGAGGGAGGCAAACCGTAAGAGACTCTTACATACAGAAAACAAGCTGAGGGTTGCTGGCGGGGTGTTGGGTGGGGGAAGGGCTAAAGGGCTGAGGGGCATTAAGGAGGGCACTTGTTGGGACGAGCACTGGGTGTTGTATGTAAGTGACGAATCACTAAATTCTATTCCTGAAATTGTTATTACAGTATATGTTAACTAACTTGGACTTAAATAAAAAAAAAAAAATCGAAGCAATAAAAAAAATTTTTTTCTTGGTCTTTACTTTCCAATTTTGGTGAATTAAAAATTTTTTAAATCGAGATATAATTGACCTATACTACTATATTAGCTTCAGGTGTAAAACATACTGATTCAATATTTGTGTATATTGCCAAACGATCAGCACAATAACTAGTTAACATACTCAAGACCTTTATTTGGATTTCCATCTTCCCTCTAGATAGCAGGAGACGGGGCTGTGACCGGCCAGCCTTCCTTCAGGACACATGCGCTGGACTCTTGTGGGCGATGGGGCTCGCTTGTCACCACAGAGCCCCAGACCCCTGCTGTCGTCCCCATCTGAGTCATTCAGGAGGCCTTCAGTCTGCTCCATGCTGGGCTGTAGCCCCTAGCGGCCACTCTCCTTGGGCTGCTGTTCCACCTGAAAACCACTCTGTTCCACCCAAGGAGGGGCCCTGAGGGCTTTCCTGCCAGCATTGAACCTGCAGCCCAGACCCAGGGCAAACCTTGTAGAGCTTGAGGGCCGGAGAAAATGTGAGATTCTCAGGAGAGCGCCGCTGAGTGGGAAGTGTCATAGGGCGTATCAACCTCAGGCAATTTTGGGAACACGCGCATATAAGACGATCCCTGTCGTGAAGCTTGGGCCACTGCCTCTGCTCTCCTAGCCTCGTATTCATACCAATGTTGAATGCTCTAGGAACATTCCGTCAAGTGTGCCTGTAACTTCAGCAGATTTTCCTACATCCTCTCCGAAGAGGAAAGAAATCCTGGGTACGTGTTTTGCATATGTACGTATCTTGTTCAGGGCATATACTCTCTGTCCCGATATCTGCTCCACGCTTGATCCATAGCGGGAAGGGAATCCATTTCATTCCCACCCATGATCTCGTCCCACAGGGCTCACGTACACAAACACTGTTTACAGCCTGTTGTGCATGACTGATGGGATTTCCAAGAGCAAGTCTGACCACACCTAGTTCTTTTCTTATGTGCTGATTGCACATCCAGACTGGGTGATTCCCGGGGAGCCAACCCGGAAGAAGGCAGACAAGGAAGGCCCAGGGTGTGGAACTTACAGTCTGGTGGGAATTTTCAGCTTGGCACAGCCAGAGTGGACCTCACTAATTCGTACCCACCAGCTACCAACACCAGAGTTTGCAAGACATCTTGGAACCACATAATAGATGAGCAAGCATGGCCCGAACACGGGAAATAATCAGAGGTTCACGAGACATTTCCTGCTTGTTGTCTGTGCGATCTGAGGCACTCAATTAACCTCTCTGATCTCAGCTTTCTCAGGTTATGGGATGCGGCCATAATAACAGGTCCCCCGTGTGGTGTTCATGAAGATTAGAAATAGTAATAATATATACATTATTATATATATAATAATAATAATAGTATAATAGTATATATAATATATAATATTATAATATACTATATATAATATAACATATAATATATTATATAATATATAATATTTATATTATATAATATATAATATAATATTTATTATATAATTGCTTAATTATATTATAATAGAATTATTATATATCATATTATATACAATATATTATATTATCAATTGATTATATTATAATATAATTATTATATATTATGTACTGTATATTATATAATATATAGTATATTATATATATTATATAGTAATATATATAGTATATACATTATATAGTAATAATTAATCATTATTACTACGCATGTCCCATCAATTATGGGACATGTATTATATTCGATACATTCTACTCAGCATTTTACATTCATCACTTAACCCCCCACCGGTTATCTTGCGCATGTACTTAAGGGTACTTAATCCCTTCGAGGGATAGGTACCACCGTTATTCCCATTTTATAGATAAGCAGACTGAGGCTCAGAGGGGTTTAGTAACCTCTCCAAGGTCACGCAACTTTTAAGTGGCAGAATCGGGGTTCCAAAGATCTCGAGGAAAGATGATTCTCTGGATGAGGGAAAGGAAACATGACAGAGGCTCACTGACCTGGCTTGCAAAGTTGTTGAGAACATGAGACGCAGTGCTTGGCGTTTTTTAAAATGTTTATTTATTTTTGGAGGGAGGGGGGAGCTAAGAGGGGCAGAGAGAGAGGGAGACACAGAATCCGAAGCAGGCTCCAAGCCGTCAGCACCGAGCCCGACGCGGGGCTCGAACCCACGAACCATGAGACTGTGACCTGAGCCCAAGCGGGACGCTCAACCGACTGAGCCCCCCAGGCGCCCCAGTGCGTGGCATTTTTAAGGCCATAAGCGGACCCGGCACCGTGCTGAGCGCTTGTGGGGCTTGTGTGGCGTGGGAGTCACCAGCACCACGATTGTCAACATTTTAGGAACGAGGGTGTCACAGCTCCAAGGCGAGGCTGAGCAACATGAGGACACACAGCCAGGAACCCCGGGGACCAGGTCTGAGCCTCACCGCCTTCCAGGCCTTGCTATTTATTCTCACACTTGTCCTTGCTGCCTGCGTGTGAAACACCAGCCCAGGGTACACGCAGCTCTCCTGTTGCTGCTGCTATACCCACTTTCTAAAAACTGACTGGGAAACCGATCACGGGAGGAGAGCGTGTACGTAAGCACACAGAGGGGCCCTCGCAGGGTAGTAACGGCTCGGCCGCAGCCCTCCTGGCCTCCGCCACACTCTCCGGGAAGCCAGTCAGCTATCATCTCATTTAATCCTCACGGAGGTTTATCGATAAGGATATCAAGGTCACACAGTAAGCAGCCAAGCGGGAATTCAAACTCAGGTATTCTGGCTCCAAGGTCACTCCCTCCTCAATCCTAGACGGTGCGCTCCTGTGGCTCCAACACACAAGCTTTATCGAATATCTTGTTGGAGCACCTGGGGGGCTCAGCCAGCTAAGCGTCTGACTCTTGATTTCGGCTCAGGTCCCGATCTCACACTTTGTGGGATGGCGTGCCCACCGACAGCACGGAGCCCGCTTGGGATTCTCTCTTTGCCCCTCCCCTGCTTGCCCTCCTCTCTTTCCGTCTCTCTCTCTCTCAAAATAAGTAAATGAACATTTATACAGCAGTCTTGTGGAAGGGGCCAAATAAGAACAGAAAGTTCTTTTAAGAAGTTGCATGGATGAATCCTACTTTCCCCAGCAGTGTTTTCGTTGTTTCCATCTTTAATAAGAGCAAACAATTTTATGACGAACATTCCTGGAGGGAGATCGTCACCCATCTGTGACTAGGTATCGGTTGGGTGACTTCCTACCTGCATATCTGTGTAATAAAGCAAGGCTCTTTCACCTGACTTTTGGGACCTGGGTTCACCTAAGCTTGATGTGGATTTGTTTTTATTGGGGGCATGGCTCATTGACGGAGTGAAGGATGTACGGTCTACTTTGTCGTACATTTAGGCTGAGCCAAAATGGCTCCCGAGCTGCCCCAAAATGGTGGGCGCCCGAGCTGAATGCACATTGCACGGCACTGACTTCAGAGGGTCCAGGGCCAAATTGTGTGGTATGCTCAGAGCTGATGGTGATGGTATATTCCCCATCAGGCCAATCTCTGTCAGGCCAGTTCTGGAGGAAGGAGGCAGTATGCAGGCAATACATCCAATGGTTAAGCTCAAAGCTGGTTCCAGTCTTGACTCCACCATTTGCCATGTGGTGGTCCTGTTCCTCATTCATTTATGGAACGGGGCATAACAAGACCACCCTCCCCATAGGATCATTGGCAAGATTCAAAGAATATACACATTCAGGACAGCTCCTGGTTTGTGGCTGGCCCTCAAACCACCACGACGATGACACAGCCGTTATCACAGGATGATGATGTTGGTCATCAGGGTAGACATCCACAGAAAGTTGGATTTACGAAGCTGAAGTCTCCCAAATGCCATGTTAACTCCTCAAGCCATTCCAACTGTCTACATAATATTCTGGATCTTGATGGTTCAGACACAGAGCTGGTAAGAGGAATTTCCACCCCAACCTACCAATGGCGGTGCTCGCCTCGCCTTTCCAGAGAGCCAACGCACTGTGTCTAAAGTAGCTTTTATTGTGCACTCCACTGGGACGATATTTTTGACGATTTACCCCAGGATATGCGCACAACTCAGCAATACGTCTTTTCATTCATAATTGTATTATTTAGTTGTTATAAATTATTCATAAATTATATACGTGTATTAGGTTGAACTATACAAAACTGCCATTTTTTTTTTTTTTAGGTCATCACAGACAAATATCTACAATTTCACGTGACTCAACCCCCTGGAGCTTTTTAAAATTAAAATATTGGGGGGGCGCCTGGGTGGCTCGGTCGGTTAAGTGTCCGACTTCAGCTCAGGTCATGATCTCACAGACTGTGAGTTCGAGACCCGCGTCAGGCTCTGGGCTGATGGCTCAGAGCCTGGAGCCTGCTTCCGATTCTGTGTCTCCCTCTCTGTCTGCCCCTCCCCCGTTCATGCTCTGCCTCTCTCTGTCTCAAAAATAAACGTAAAATAAAATAAAATAAAATAAAATAAAATATTAGGAAGTGCAAATTTATTTTTTACTTTTTAGATACACATAAATAGGAGCTCTAATCCTTTTTGGCGACCTGGGGCGAGATATTTGCTATAGCAAAGCCTGATTCCTCATCCATAGAGGTAACAATAGCCCCAACCTCACAGCATTATAGTGAGATTTAAAAAATAATACAGGGGCATCTGGATGGCTCAGTGGGTTAAGCGTCCGACTCTTGATTTCAGCTCAGGTCAAGATCTCCTGGTTCGTGAGTTTGAGCCCCGAGTCCGGCTGTCTGCTGACAGCATGGAGCCTGCTTGGGATTCTCTCTCTCTCTCTCTCTCTCTCTCTGCCCCTCACTTGCTCATGCTCTCTCTCTCTCTGTGTCTCAAAATAAATAAGTAACTTTAAATAAAAAGTAATACGTGTGAGGGTCACCTGGGTGGCTCAGTCGGTCAAGCGTCCGACCGCAACTCAGGTCATGATCTCACGGTTCGTGGGTTCGAGCCCCGCGTCGGGCTCTGTGCCGACAGCTCGGAGCCTGGAGCCTGCTTCGGATTCTGGGTCTCCCTCTCTCTCTGCCCCTCCCTGACTCATGTTCTGTCTCTCTCTCAAAAATAAATAAACATTAAAAAAAATAAGAGTACGTGTGTGTGAATTACTTACTGCAATAGGGTGTCGTCCAAGTGAAGCCATTATTAGCCCGACCTTCTAAGTCTACTTACATTCACACACTCGTCTTACGAAAGTGGAGCCCACTTGCCCTGTTCCTTGCTAACCTAACAACACAGGGTGACACTGTTATATAATCCCCAACATCGTGCAGAATGATTGCCTCACACTTTGCCCGATGGATTTTTAACAACTGCCAAGCTGTACCTTGACTCCTGGCCGTTGGGTTGTCTGAATCTTTTCAAGTCCTGGCGGTGTGAGCTCTGCACCAACCCTACCCTTGTCGGTTTTGAGGGTGAATCCCTGGCTGGGGCGGTGTTTTCTTCTGGCCCCACCCTGCCCTTTCCCTCCCTCCACTTTGGGAGGGGAAGGTTTGTGTGAAATCCTTCGGAGACGTCCTGGGCTGGAGACTGGGGGGGTGTGGAGGTGGGGCGGGACGCTGCTGGCCCAGGTACTGCGGGGAAAACCAAAAGGCCCGGTTGTGCCCGTGGATGGGAGCCCAGATCGCTGCGTTTACAGAACCTTCCTCGCAGATAGTTTCAAAGAGGCCCTTCTTTTGTGATTCTGATACGTCCCGGCCGCACGCACCCACTGCAACTTTCTCCCGGTGGGAAGGCCGCAAACAGCCGAGGATCGGCAACCCCATCTTCTCTCATCTTCCTTCCTTGACTGCTTGCAGCCCACCCGAAAGGTCTGGTGTGTAGGCTCTTTCTCTGGGGAGTGAAAGCCGGATTGCGGATTTTTTGTATGTGTTTGGACGCAGAGGCTCGGCCTGGGGGAAGGCAAAGGAGAGGGCAGGATGGAAGCACGGCGCTGGGGCCCTGGGCCGGACGCCCACTTTTGGAGATCTGAGGGTGACGCCCCACTCTCCGGGAAGACGGCCACGCTCCGGTCCTTGCCAGAGGGAGTGCGAAACTACCAACAGAAACCAGTGCTCTCGAGGAAAGCTCGAGAACCGGGCTTTGGGCGTGGCCTCGGGGATGGTGGGCGGTGGGCAAAAGCGCCCCGGGGAGGGCCGCCAGACCCCGGGACCCCTCCCCTCCCAGTTCCTGGAGCGCTGGCCCTCTCTCTCCCTCCTCTCCCCCCTCGCCAAGCCCCAAACAGCTTCGGAGCCTTTGACGTGCTGTTCCCTCTGCCTGGAACATCTCACCCCAAATCTCGGGGCACCCCCCAATCTGGCTGGCTCCTTCTTGACTTTAACTCCAAGGTTAAATATCATCTCCAACCACCCAAGCTTATCTTTCTTCACAGGATTTACCGCTCCCTGAAGTCTGTTTACTTTCGGCTCTAGATCTGTTTTCCCTTTCTCACCCAGGTGTGCTCGGAGCCTGCCAGATAACAGGTGCTCTGACCGTGAGTGAAGCGCCTCTTGGGGTGCCCCTCGGCTTTAAGGGAGCATCCACGCGGTGGGGGGCCTGGTTAGACCGCAGGGTGCAGTGCAGGGGAGGTCTGGGGCCGTGCTCAGGGTTCTGCATTTTGGGCCAGCTGTCGGGGCTGGGATGCTGCAGGTAGATAAGGAGCAGGGTTCAAGAGTGTTCTCTGTTCTTGGGGCGCCTGGGGGGCTCAGCCGGTTGAGCATCGACTTCGGCTCAGGTCGTGATCTCCCGGTTCGTGAGTCCGAGCCCCACGTTGGGCTCTGTGCTGACAGCTCAGAGCCTGGAGCCTGCTTCGGATTGTCTCCCTCTCTCTCTCTCTGCCCCTCCCCTGCTCACACTCTGTCTCTCTCTCTCTCTCTCTCTTTCTCTCTCAAATAGAAAATAAAACATAAAAAGATAAAATAAAAAAAGAAAAAGAGTGTTCTGTGGGGCGCAAACCCTATGGTGGGGGCTGGGGATCAGCACAGGCGTCCCCGGGGGGACACCCCGACTGGGAGTAAGACAGACTGGTGCTCGTCTTGGCATCTCTGGTTCTAGCCTTTCATTGGGGTCCTGACGCTGAGCATGAGGGTTGGCCCCCCCGGTCCCTGCTGCCCTTATTCTCCTGCCTCATTACTGATCTCAAGCTTGCCCCCGACCTGACAGTTGTCCCCAAGCTTGGGCGAGCTTTCTGAAGCCCGTATAGGGCCTGCCTTCGCCTCCAGATCCCTCACCCTCCTGCCTAGTCCTCAGCCTGGCACCGAACAGGTGCCCACGAACGTTTGCTGGACGCGGGGCAGAGCGAAGTCCCAGGATCACCGCCAACTTCCCGGCCTCGACGGTCCCTTTGACCCCGCCCCTCGTCTGCATGTGTGAGCCTCCCAGCTGGATTGGAAAAAGGTTCAGTTCCTCCCTTTATCCTGCAAGTAAGCTCTGAATAAAACTCTTAAATGGAACAACAAAAGCCCCTGCCTTTGCAACAACCACGGTATTATCAGTGATTCTGGCTAATTCTCAGGTGTCTGTAGCACCACTCTCCGAGGCCATGTGGACTCTCGGTGAGGGGCTGGGGTGGGTGGGGGGCAGTTCCCGGACCTTCTTTGTGCCTCGATTTTCTCCTCTGTGTAATGGGGATAATAACACGTCCCTTACTTTGCTGTTAGGCCTGGACCAGGGGTAGAGTAGCGTCTGTCAGGCCGTGAGCCCTTCCTGAGTATTACGTGCGGTTGGTGCCGCTGTGCTGAGCAAGACACAGACTGTGAGAAGCTCTGTGGCCATTTCGAGCCTGCTCACCTTTGCTAACGGGAGACCCGGATCGAGCGGTTCTGATAGTACATTCTGCGTGTTTTCCCTCACACCCCAGGAACCCCCAAGCTGGGATTTGGGGGGCCAAGATCGTTTGTTTCAACAGTTAAAGTTGGGGGGTGAGACGGGGTTACCAACTCCTCTGTTAGCATCTGAGGTCACTGGGGAGTGGGTTCGTTAAGCATAGAACTAAACTGTGCTCTCAGGAGCCAGAAGGATCGTTCTCATGCCCACAGGGTTAGAAAGCATCCAAAGCCAGGGGCGCCTGGGCGGCTCGGTCGGGGAAGCATCCGACTCTTGCTTTTGGCTCAGGTCATGATCTCGCGGTTCGTGAGTTCGAGCCCCGGTCGGGCTCTCGCTGATAGCTGTGGCGCCTGCTTGGGGTTCTCTCTCTCCCTCTCTCCTTGCCCTTTCTCAGCTCATACTCTCTCTCTCTCTCTCTCTCTCTCTCTCTCTCTCTCAAAATAAAGAAACATTGAAAAAACAAAACGAAGCTCCTGCGTGCATGGCCTACTCCTTTTCCCTCAGCTTCACGGGGATGCTCGAAAACTCTGCTCGAGAACAGTGACTCTTCCTCAGGGAGCCCTGGGAATGTTTGGCTGCCTTACGTGTTTGTCACAGAGGCTGGGGGGCAGCTGGCCTTCATGCACGAGCTCCTGCAAGGCCCAGAGCAGTTGCCCAGTAAGAGCTGTTCTGTTGCCCACGTGTCTTTGAATGTTTCCCCCACCCCCACCCCACCCCCGCTCCAGTCATTCCTGCAAATAACCAGTTTACCGTAGAACCTGATTCCACGTAATATGGCGACACGCAGTATTTTTCTCATAGGGTTGAAACGCTCAGAATTTTTGAGGAATATAAGCACTGTGTAAGATGAGGGGGAATGTATTTTTTTCCATTTGGAACCTTTGGCAAGAGTCGTTCGACACTTGGGGGGGTCCTGTCCCCGGTGGCATCGCCGCTGCCTCCTTGGCTGCCGTCCCGACCAAGCTGTGACCCCCCCGGGGGCAGCCCTGCGTGCGGCGCAAGCACAGGAGCCCAAGTGACCTCAGAGCCCGGCTGGGGCACCGCCTCGCTGTGTGCCCTTGGGCGAGTCTGCAGCCACTCTGAGCCTCGGTTTCTCCAGCTGTCAGGTGGGGTATCCCAAAGTTGCAACCTCATAGGGTGGATGCGAAGATAGGGTGAGGCCGTGGGGGACCGTGGGCTCAGCCCCGGGATGGGCGCACACGAATTACAACTGTTGTTCAAGATGCAGGGAGTAAATGGATGGGCAGATGGACGGATGGCCGGATGGACCAATGGGGGAAGTGGACCTCAGGAGGGTGTGTGTTTTATGTTGTGTCCGTGGTATGTTATTTATTTATTTTTTTTATTTTTTTAATGTTTATTTATTTTTGAGACAGAGGGAGACAGAGCGAGTGTGGGGGAGGGGCAGAGAGAGAGGGAGACCCAGAATCGGAAGCAGGCCCCAGGCTCCGAGCTGTCAGCACAGAGCCCGACGCGGGGCTCGAACCCACGAACCGCGAGATCATGACCTGAGCCCGAGTCGGACGCTCCACCGACTAAGCCCCCCGGGCGCCCCTGTAGTGGTCTTTAGTGGGGTCAGAGGTGCTGGTGAACACACACACACACACACACACACACACACACACACTCACACATGCACACACCGGGGACAGCGCAAGACCACTGCGGTCTTCCTTCCGGCTCACCTCTGTTCCCCTCTCTCTGCACCCCGCCATTGCTCTGATGCTGAGTGTGTGGGAGGCTCTACAACAGCCCAACCAGCCCACCCTACAGTGTGGCCTTGAGGAACAGGGGCCATGCCTGGGATCAGGAGGGCTTGGGCTCCAGCCCCGTGCCACCATTTATTAGCTGCGTGACCTTGACCCGTTGACTCCATGTGCCCACCAGTAGACTGCTAGCAATCAGATTTGTTGGGGGAGGGCGGGCGGGGATCCCACGTGTGGGGTGTTGGGCCCAGGGCCCCAGAGTGGAAGGATGCTCAGCAGAACGCTTGCGTCCCCTGCTGCCTTGTTCCTGGGGGCTCACACCTGCACTGGGGACCGGGGTAGGGGGCTGTGAGACAGGACAGGACAGGGGACAGGGAAAATGGAGGCACAGAATTGCTGAGCAGGAAGTCTGTGGAGGCATCTGCTCCTGTGGGAAAACTCTCAGTCCCTCACTGGGACGCGGTCGTGTGTGGCAGGTAAAGGTTTGGGGCCTGGGAAAGGCACCCCCGGCAGGAAGAACGGAAAGCCCAAGCCAGCAGACGCAAGAGGGCAGAGCTGGACCCTCGCCTCACACCCGCTTGGCAAACGCCAGCGACTGTTGCATTCAGGGGGAGGGGGCGCGGTCAGAGATGCCCCCTTGCCCGTCCTGTCCTCGCAAAGGACATCCCGCCTGCCGTAGACGTATGGCAGAGCTCAACTCCACGATTATGGCCTCATGCTTCAGGTATCCTGGTTCCTGCAATATCCACGGGCACAAATTGGTGCACTGCACACCTATTGTGTGCAGACACACTCTCGGTGCCGAGGAGACAACCGTGAACAGGACGGGGTCCTCGTCCTCATGAGGGCCACGCGGTAAGACAAGGAAAAATGGCGCCAGCCAGAAGGCTTCCTCCACACCGGGCACAGCCCGGTGACAAACGGCTGTTTATTCGTCTCACGTAGAAGGAAACTGGAGGTCTGTCCAAGAACTCACAGCCGGAAAGGGCTAGAGGCAAGATGGACACCTTGGGCTGGGTCCCTCGGAGCCTGGGTCCCCGGGGTGGACTGTACTGGCGTCTTCTTGCCTCTGTAACACGTCACCACGCACGTAGCGACTGGAAACAACCCAAACTAATTAACCTTACAGCTCTGGAGGTCCGAAGTCTGAAGCGGTCTCTTTAGACCAAAGTGAAGGTGCCGGCAGGCGTGCGACCCTGGAAACTCTCAGGAAGCTCCCGTTTCTTGTGTTTTCTTCCCCGCTTTCAACTGCGTTCCTTGCCTCGGTTGCCTGGTTCCGTCGGCGAAGCCAATGGGCGTGACCTCTTCCAACCCCTCTCTCTGACTCAGACCCTCCTGCCTGCCTCTGATGAGGACCCTGTGGTGACCCTGGGTAACCCCGGAGAGTCTCCCCTTCTCAAGATCCTTAATTTAATCGCGTCTGCGAAGTCCCCCTTGCCGTGTCATGCGACAGAGTCGCGTATCCTGAGCATCGCCATGTGCACACCTTCCGGGGCCATCCTTTCATTCTGCCTCCCACGGTGTGTTCGGTAAGAAAGAGTGGGGTGCCCGGTACCAGTGGGTGTCCTAGATTGGCTGAGTGGTTTCGCTGTGCCTCCGTTTCCTCATTCGTATCATGGGGGTGAGGACGGGATCTGCCTGGTGGGGCTGTCGGAGGAGTAAGGAAGTTGGTAATTGCAAAGTGCTGACCGTGTGTTCGGCACAGAGGAAGCATTTGCTGCCGGGCCCGCCTGCGTCTGTGCTTAGGGCCACCCGTAACTAGCTGCACCTCTGGGGACCAGTCCCTTGCCCACCTGTGACCATCTGGATTGTTTTCTGGATTGTTTTCTGATCACTCCCTGTGACTCTGAAATTCCCTTTCAGTTTTGACATTTGATCCATCTGTGGCCCCGTGTGTGTGTGTGTGTGTGTGTGTGTGCGCGAGAGAGGGTGGGTGGGACGGAGACCGGGAGAGACACTCTGTGAAATGTTTATATTTTATGCCTTTTGATGTAATTCCAGTCAAACCAGATCTGAAATCATGCAGCAGGAAGCTCCTTTAAATGTTTAATTTGTTGTTTTTCTTATGAATGATTATTTCCACATTGAGCCCAGAGACACTCAGGGCTCATCCTGTCCTCCCTCCTTTTTTTTGTTCCTGAACCTCCTCGGGGGAGGGGTTGTTTACTGCTGACAATCAGGTGGGTTTGCACCCACAACACTCTTGGAATCAGCAATCGCCCCCCAATGAGTGATGCACGGAGAAAGCTGGGTCCACCCAGTCACTTGGGAAAGCTGTGATATATTTGGGAAACCCTTCTCAGCTTGTCCTGGAGAGGCTGTGGTCAGGGGATCGCTTAGAAGAAATCCAACCTGTCGAATTCCTTGCTAAAAGCCACAGTGGTGTTTTACAAGGTGGCCCGAGAGAGCTGGGTTAAGGGCGGGGGTGTCATGGACTAGATTTCTCTCGATGAACTTTCTCAGTGTTTAAGTTTTTAAGCCCACAGCGTGGTCCTGGTGTTTTTGAACGATGGAGTGAAGGGAGAAAACCAATCACGTAGATTTAATAAGAACTGAGGTGAGAGATACTTTTGATGTTAAGTAACTGAAACCCTAAGCAAGTCAGAGGTGGCCTCAGGCACCATCCCTGGGACCGAGCTGGGGAATGTTTGTGGGTGGGGTGGGGTGGGGTCATTGCCTGACCCACAAGGCTACTCCAAAGGCTTGTTCTTTACCGGTGAAGGAGGGCACCGGAGGCCTCTCCCCGTGAGGGCTGATCCACATCAAGGCTGAACAGCAGCCTCTGAGGGGCAGCAGAGGGAACCGAGTCCCCCGCTGCATGGGGTCCTTTCGCAGGGGAACTTCCTGAAGGTCCAAATGGGGGTAGGGACATGATGGCGCACCTTGGGACAAAGCATATAACTCTCTGTGCCTCTGTTTCCTCGTCTGTAAAAGGAGCGTGGCTTTCAGCTCATAATTATGTCTCAAAGGTGAAATGAGCTCACAGGGGCAAGAAAAGTCCCAGTGAACCGCAGCTGTAGGACTTCCAAATGGCATTGGCTTTATTGTTTGTTTTCTTTTCTTTTTTTTAATGTTTACTTTTGAAGGGGGGGGGGGTGCGCACGAGCGCAGAAAGAGACAGAGGGGGACAGAGGATCTGGAGCGGGTTCCAGCTCCGAGCTAGCTGTCAGCCCAGAGCCCGACGCGGGGCTCGAACCCACGAACTGTGAGATCGTGACCTGAGCCGAAGTCGGACGCTTAACCGACTGAGCCACCCAGGCGCCCCTGTTTGCTTTGTTTTCTTATTATAACTGGAGGTTTGCAACCTTGGTCCCATCGACATCTTGATCCAGACGCTTCCTTGTTGAGGGGCTGTCCTGTGTACTCTGGGACATTTAGCATCGTCCTTGGCCTTTACCTCCTGGGAGGCGTTGGCGCCAACCCCTTCCTTGAGTCTGGACAACCCAGTGTCCCCCACCTCATTTAACAACAGTTGTGGTTACAACTACGATGCACGCTTCTTGTAAACAAAAGCAAAACCAGAACAAAAAAACCGTATCAGACAATAGAGAAGAATGTCAAAAACACCCACCAAACCCCACAACTATCTAGAGGGTCCACTATAACTACTATTTTGATATAACTATGTGCATTTACAGGGATTTTTCTTTGCACACACACACACACACACACACAACGTATATGAATTTAATTTTTAATACAAATGGTCAGGCATATATGCTGGTTTATATGTTTTTTTCCCTTTCAAGTAATTTATTTTACTAAATTTTTCTTTTTTTTTTTTAATTTTTTTTTCAACGTCTTTTATTTATTTTTGGGACAGAGAGAGACAGAGCATGAACGGGGGAGGGGCAGAGAGAGAGGGAGACACAGAATTGGAAACAGGCTCCAGGCTCCGAGCCATCAGCCCAGAGCCTGACGCGGGGCTCGAACTCACGGACCGCGAGATCGTGACCTGGCTGAAGTCGGACGCTTAACCGACTGCGCCACCCAGGCGCCCCACTAAATTTTTCAAAAACTCTCAAAAGGGGCGCATGCTCGTTGCTAACAGGTTGAACATAGAGGTCTGTAGAGAAGGAACTACTCCTTCCCTCCTCCCTGGAATCCGCTCGTTCCATTACTATTATTGCTAATAATAACAGCCACTCTTTACACAAAGTTTTTTCGGGGCCACCAGGCAGGTGCTGAGCCCCCTACGTGTGTCTCATTCAGGCCTCCCTGAAGCCCCCTGAGATGGATACACTGAGTTCTCTTCTGGTTTGGGGATGCAGACACTTAGACACAGAGAGGGCTCCCCCCTTGCCTGGCGACAGCCGTTCCCGGATCAACGACACGCTATGTCATTGCTGTCCCTTAAGGCTTACAGCAGTGGATGTCAAACTTGAGCCTACACCAGAATTCCTTGGAGGGCTTGTTAAAACAGACCCCTGAGCCCACTCCATTCGGAGTCCGGAGGTCTTAGGTTGAGCCTGACAATTTGCATATGTAATAAATTCCCAAGTAACCCAGGGAGCTCCCTTTGAGGACGATGGATCAAGGTCAGTGGTTCTCAAAGTGAGCGTCAGAGAGCACTTAACCTGCAATCGGCCTGGGTGGACAGGTCACAGATGGTCTCAAACAGCAGGCCAAGAAGTCTGGATTTTCTTGGTCACCAGTTTGTGGGTAGGGTGCTGCTCCTGAAGGGTTTTATTTAAGCAGGCCAGCCCCGAGCTCGGGAAGGCATTGCAGAAAAACCTCTCTTTGAAAGGTGTTAACGATGAAGGAAACTTCATCTTTGCAAACCAAAGGTGAAATGCCCCCGTCATAGCACAGTCAGGAAATGAGTCCAGCCTGACCAAGGCCGCAGAAAATAGTCCAGCTGCTGATTTAAAAACAGCAACACCACATGGGGAGCCTGGCTGGCTCAGTCAGTGGAGCATATGACTCTTGATCTCTGGGTCGTGAGTTCGAGCCTCGCGTTGGGTGGACAGATTACTTAATACAAAGTAAGACGCACGTGTAAAGAAAAATAGCACATCGTGACACAGTCAACGAAGATGTCTAAGGCTTACCCACATGTATTGCCAATGGACTTAAGCAAAAAGTGTATTATTCAAAAACCTAATTCAAATAAGTTATTGGGGCGCCCGGGTGGCTCAGTGGGTTAAGGGTCTGCCTTCGGCTCAGGTCACGATCTCGTGGTCCGTGAGTTCGAGCCCTGCGTCGGGCTCTGTGCTGACAGCTCGGAGCCTGGAGCCTGCTTCGGATTCCGTGTCTCCCTCTCTCTCTGCCCCTCCCCAGCTCGTTCTCTGTCTCTCTCTGTCTCTCAAAAATAAGTACGCGTTCAAAAAAAATAAAAACAAAAACAAATAAGTTATTTAGGATACTCTTTGGTAAAGAGGAGGAATCAGGACTTGTGTAGCTAAATGCTGAAGCAGACTTACAGCGGAATCTATTATACGTCATTGGAGTGGTAGAAATTAAAAAAATTTTTTTGATGTTTATTTTTGAGAGAGAGAGAGAGAGAGAGAGAATGTGAGTGGAGAAGGGCAGAGAGAGACACACACAGAATCTGAAGCAGGCTCCAGGCTCTGAGCTGTCAGCACAAAGCCCGACGTGGGGCTCAAACTCACGAACAGTGAGATCATGACCTGAGCCGCCCAGGTGCCCCTAGAAAAATTTTTTTTTATTTTTTTTTTAATTTTTTTTTTTAATTTTTTTTTTTTTTAACGTTTATTTATTTTTGAGACAGAGAGAGACAGAGCATGAACAGGGGTGGGGCAGAGAGAGAGGGAGACACAGAATCGGAAACAGGCTCCAGGCTCTGAGCTGTCAGCACAGAGCCCGACGCGGGGCTCGAACTCACGGACCGTGAGATCATGACCTGAGCCCAAGTCGGACGCTTAACCGACCAAGCCACCCAGGCGCCCCTAGGAAAATTTTTTAAAAGATTTTTATTTTTAAGTAATCTCTACATCCAGTGTGGGGCTCGAACCCATGACTCTAAGATCAAGACTAGCATGCTCCAACTAACTGAGCCAGCCAGGTGCCCTTGGAGGGGTAGAGGCCCTTAGTAGCTCGTGAACAAGGACCCTGCATTTTCTGTACTGGGGACTGGGTCCAGCAAGTTCTGTGCCCGGACCTGGCTCGACCTCATCCCCACCCAGGTGAACCTCCGACCACCTTGAGGTTTGATGCCCTCCAGAGTGGGGACCCTTCTGGCCTCGCGTCTCTGCACGTGTGTTCACGGGGTTGGCCGATGCTTTAGAGCAGGGTTTGCAAGGATGAGATGTGGGTACAGAGAAGGTGGGGAAGAAAAATGGGGAGTGGGGCCAGCTAGGGCTCTCAGGCACGTCCAAGGCCCGTCTCAAGGGGTCACTGCCCTCTCGACTTCCCATGACTGCAAACCTCTAGACTTTAAAACAAACATCAGACTTTTAATGGTTGACAGAGTAAAAAACGCAAACCCCAAATGACAGACTCCAGAAAACAACTAACCCGGATTCTTGAAAAGTGCCCACGTCATCAAGGACAAAAAGCGAAAACGACAGGGGCGCCCGGGGGGCTCGGTCGGTTAAGTGCCCGGCCCTTGATTTCGGCTCAGGTCATGATCTTGAAGTCTGTGGGTTCGAGCCCTTTGTCGGGCTCCATGCTGACATGCAGAGCCTGCTTGGGATTCTCTCTCTCCCTCTCAAAATAAAGAAATAAACTTAAAAAAAAAAAAAAAGCAAAAACAACAGCAGAATAGTCCTGGATGGAAGGAGACTTCAGAGCCACGAAGTCTGAGTGGAAGTACGTGACTGGGACATCGGGGGCCGTGGGGACGCGGGCCGTGTGGTTGGTGATCCCATGTGTGCTATTATATCGGTATGATAATCGTGTAATGAGGTGTTATTATCATGCTAATATGTCTTACACATCTAATATTTCACATTACATAGTCTAAAAATGTGTTGTGGTTCATGTAAGAGGATGTCCTTCGGTCACATGTGTATGTGGAGACAGAAAGCAACGTGAGAAGAGTATCGAGTGGCGAATCTAAGGGAGGATATTCAAATGTTCATTGTTTTTTGTTCTTTGTGTGTTCGGGGGGGGGCACCTTTTCATGGTTTTATTTTTTTTCATTAGTTTATTTGTTTATTTTAAGAGACAGAGAGAGAGCAGGGTAGGGGTAGAAAGAGGGGGAAGGAGAGAGGATCCCAGGCAGGCTCCACAGCTGTCAGCACAGAGCCTGACGTGGGGCTCGAACTCACGAACCGTGAGGTCACCACCTGAGCCCAAACCGAGAGTCAGATGCTTAACCGACCGGGCCACCCCCGCACCCCGACGGAGAGGGGACGGGGCAGGGCGCAGCTTTTGAAAATAAAAAGCTGGGGGAGACCAGTGTACGGCCTCTACCCTGGGCAAATCAGCAGGTCACGTCTGGTTCCTGAGCCTCCTGATTTATGACACTTGCGTGAAATCGTCTGACACGCAGGGAACTTCCTGCCTGACTCTTCCGTCTAACCCAGGCACCTGTACGGGGCGCTTATGAGAGTTCAGGCCACTGGGTTAGACGTACGTATCTATCTGCCTTCTCTTAATTAGGCTGTGAACGGAGAAGGCGATTTTCCTGCTCCCTTTGGCTTCTGTCTCCCCGCCTCTCTCCTGTGTTATCAGGACTAGAATGAGCTGCTTGGAAGGTAAATCACCCAGGGGCCCCTGAACAAGTGTTTATTTTAATCGCACGCTTAAAAGGTCAGCAGGAGGGGCACCTGGGTGGCTCAGTTAGCTGGCTGGATTCTTGATCTCGGCTCAGACCGTGGTCTCACGGTTGGTGAGATCGAGCCTCGAGTCAGTCTCTCTGCTGACAACTCAGACGCTGCTCAGGATTGTCTCTCTGCTCCTTCCCTCCTCTCTCTCTTTCTCGAAATAAATAAAGAAACATTTTAAAAAATGTATACAAGGTCAGCAGGAAGGGATCCAGGTCTGGCGTGGCCGGTACTCCACTCCATGGTCAACCCTTCTGTAGTTTTGCCCCACGACACAAGGCTTTCACTCCCAAGGGTAACTCATAGATCAAGATGGCTGCTGGAGCTCCGTCCATCGCCATCCACATTCTCACCAGGAAAGAGAAAGAAACAAAGAACATATTAGGGAGGGGCTGTACGCTAGCCGCCTTTTGCAGAAGATTCCCAGAGGCCTTCATTTGCATCTTGAGTAAACTTCATCACGTGGCCATAGCTAGCTGCACAAAAGGCTGCTAAATGGTGTCTTTATTCAGGACACCCGGTGGAGAGCAGGGTTCAGTTCCTGCCGAAGGAGAGAAGGCTGATGCTTAAGGAACAGACGGCAAGTCTCGCCACACCTCTGACCCTTCCCCGGGCCTGGCGTGTACTCGATCAAAGGTCACAAGCTGCATCCCACTGGCCACATCTGGCCAGCTGCCTGTCTGTATACAGTCCACGAGCTAGAAACAGTGCTCTCATTTGTCAACAGTTACCTTTAAAATGGTTCTCCGAGAGCCATACATAACAGCCTCCGGGTCGCCTCTCAGCCACGGAAGCCTAAAACATTTACTATCTGGCCCTTTAAGAAAACGTTTGCGGACCTGCTACTTCATAAACTCCTTTAAAGATTTGCCTTCTCGAGTAGAGTATCTCCCAGCCAATCGCCGAGGGCCAAGCCTTGAAGATGTAGCAGCTATCTGTCCCCATGGGGCCCGAGACTAGGAGGGGGCAGAGGTAAGTGACTAGGAAACGTAGTTAATTACAGTTGTGCTTTGTGCTCTGAAGCGTTGTGGGGGCTGATACAGGATGGGGGGCAAGGAGCCTATTTGGGGCAGGCCAGGGAGGGGCCGAAGAACTGGTTAGCGGAGATCTTAAATAGAAGGGGTTGGCCTGGTTAACCCGGGCGAGGTGTGCATGCTGTGGAGGGGAAGCATTCCAGGCACAAGAAAGAGCAAGGATGGAGGCCGCGAGGAGGGAGATCTTGGTGTCACTAGAAGTGACAGATGGCCCGGGTGTGGTGCTGTGTAGGAACGACGGGAGAGGGGAGAGAGGCAGCAGAGAGGCCGGGAAACGCTTCCCCAGTGAGACCGGCGGGAACCCATCAGCTGGAGGGATCCACGCTGCCTCTGTGTGTGTTTCCCTGTGTTTTCCAGCAGCTTCTCAAATGCCGTGAAGTAACCCTTTCCAGAATGCACCCACTGTCCTTTCTTTTCATCCCGCCGCCTTCCCTTGAGTCTCTCATAGGAAAAAAAAAAAAAAAAAAATGCAGGCATTCCAGAAAGACTGGTCCAGCCGCATGGAAAGCGGCCCAGGAAACTGCTTGGGGATGGCAACAAAAGCCCTAAGAAAATTATCCTGTAATTGAAGGGGGAATTCTTTATTGGGACTGTTGAAGAGTTCTACAAGCTTCTTTCATCTACCGCTTTAATTAATCTGGATTCAGGAGACTTCCCGAGCCCCCGGTTGCACTGTGTCTCTTAGGGATCAGGCCTTCTGTTGCAGGTGGGGAAACTGAGGCTGGAGAGACCCTGGGGTGTGGAACTTGGGGAAAGGTCCTGCCTCAGAGAGCTGGTTTCTGAACACGTCAAGCCTCAGGCTTTCGGGGAAAGAGCTCGAAGCCAACTGTTCCAAAGAAGGGGAAGAGTTTCACCTTAAAAAAAAAAAAGTATTTTTGTTATAAAACTGGTTAAATCACATTCTGTATGTGACTTTGAAAAAAAACCACATATAAACACATGAAAATTTAGGACTTATTTTTATATCACAACTGACTATGGAAAATCCTGTTGTGCCCACTGAGTTATTCTCCTTTTTCTTTTCTTTTTTTTCTTTCCTTTTCTTTTCTTTTAAGTTTATTTATTTATTTGAGAGAGGCAGAGACGGCGTGAGTGGGGGAGGGGCAGAGAGAGAGGGAGAGAGAGAGAGAATCCCAAGCAAGCTCTGGGCTGCCATCACAGAGCCCAACTCGGGGCTCAAACTCACGAAACCGAGAGATCATGACCAGAGCTGAAAGCAAGAGTCGGGTGCTTCACCAACTGAGGCACCCAGGCACCCCAATTCTCCTTTTTCTTGATACTTAACTGAAACCCAATGCAAACTGGCTTAAACAAAAATGGTCATGTGTTGGCTTTCCGAAAAGAGAAAGCCCAGGAGGTAGGTAAGCCTGGTTCCATGGGCTTCCATGATGTCACCAGCTTTCTCTCTCTCAGCCTTCCTTGCTCTCTTTCTCATTGTCTCACTTTCTCAACTCTTCTCTCTCTCTCTCTCTCTTCTTTCTAGACTCTCTGCGAGGTGGCCCTCAACAGCTCACAGGGCTTTCTTGCAAACTCAAGGGAACGATGGGTTCTCTTTCTCAACAGGTCCAGGAAAATCCCCAGACCAACCAATATGGAGGGGCAAGTCACGCAGATTGGCTCATCGCTCTGATAACATTCCTCCCCTGGGCATTTTCAAGTTTGTAAAGTTTCATTTGTAAAGTTTCCAATTGCTTTCAGCTGTAGTTTTTGTCTTTGTCTTTGTCACTGCGCTGTTTCTTTGAAACTATGTAGAAACACAGACACCCGCCAATCATCTATTCTCCTACCAAGGTAACACGATCACCCCTATCATCTTGAGGTGTCTCCATGACTGGGCCCCAAAGCACACGTGCCAGATGTAATGATAATTATGACAGGGGTGTAGCAGGCAGTATAGTTTATGTGGGCTTTGGAGCTAATGGGTTTGGGTATGACTCCTATCTTTTTTTTCATGTTTATTTATCTGTTGAGAGGGGGGGTGGGTGGGAGAGAGAATCCCAAGCAGGCTCCGTGCTGTCAGTGCAGGGTCCAAGGCAGGGCTCAATCCCCGGAACCCTGAGATCATGACCCGAACAGAAATCACAAGTCGGACGCTTAACCGACTGAGCCCCACAGGCGCCCCGCCTCCCCCTTTTTCAAGTAGGCTCCAAGCCCAACGTGGGGCTGGAACTCACGTTCTACCGACTGAGCCCGCCAAGTGCCCTCCTGAATTCTACCTTTTTTATTCTTTTTATTAAAAAGTACTCATTTACTTGTTTATTTATTTATTTGTTTATTTATTTAGAGCGTGAGCAGGGGAGGAGCAGAGAGAGGAGAGGGAGAGGGAGAGGGAGGAGAGAGAATCCAAGCAGGCTGTCAGTGCAGAGCCTGATGGGAGGACTTCATCTCACCACCCTGATATCATGACCTGAGCTGAAATCAAGAGACTGATATTTAACTGAGCCACTCAGGCACCCCTACCTTTTTTATTCTTATTAAACCCTATGATCTTCAGAAGGAAGAGGAGAGGGGGAGGAATGTCTCTCCACCCTTGGAATGAAAACCCAACCTTGATGCAGATTGGACACTTAAAAAAAAATTTTTTTAAACATTTATTTATTTTTGAGAGAGAGGAGAGAGAGAGCGAGAGAGAGAGAGAGCGAGCACTCACAAGCGGGGGAGGGACAGAGAGAGACGGAGACACAGAATCCAAAGCGAGTTCCAGGTTCTGAGCTGTCAGCACAGAGCCCCACGGTGGGGCTCGAACCCATGAGCGGAGAGATCCTGACCTGAGCTGAAGCCCCGAGCGAGCGCAACCACCTGAGCCACCCAGGCGCCCCTGATTGGACACTTCTGACCAATGCTTGTGGCCCATGGAATGCCACGTGCTGATTGGCTCAGGTCTGAGTGACCTGAACCAATCACAGTGGAAGGCAGGGAGAAAGCGCCTGGATTGGTGGATTGGGTAAGCAGCTGGAGGCGGGTGCAGTTAGGGAGCAGAGCTGTGGATTTGCTGTGAGCCCGTAGTGTCCCCAACCCCAAGGCAGGCTCTCGGCAGGTGGGCTTGTCATCTCCCCCTGTGGGCCATCTCCTAAGTGGAGGGAGTAGCCGCGGGCCCATCTTGACTTTCCCTTCTGGTCGCGACCTGGGGTCTGTGCTCCACCTGTGCCTTGACCTGTGTCCTCTGCACCCCCCCCCCCACCCCTCCCGCCAGCCCGCATCTTCAGGCCGGAGTCACGTCCCAGTCCCAGCCTACATCTTTCTCCCGGGCTCCGGGGACAGCCCTGAGTGCTACAGTTTGCAGGCCAGACCTTTTTGTTTGTTTTCTCCTTGGCAAAACGTGAACTCTTCTAAGCAAATAAAATGACTTATTTTTTTAAAGGGAAAAAGAAGAAGACGGGGAAGGGGAAAAACTCGTAAAAAGAAGAGCCCAAGCCCCAGCTCCAGTAGCCAACTGTACGTCAAATAGCTCCTAACAGACCAGACTTGGAACAGTGCTACAGGCGGTAACCAGATGCATCAGAATGAAGTTTCGCATAAAAGCAGAGCCAGAGGGAGAGTGGAAGCCGAGGGGTTTTCAAGGGAAAAGATCTCTCCGGGCTTGTGAGACAGAGATTTTAACAGTTGGTGTCACACCCACGGTGCTACGTGCCGGGCACTGTGCTAAGCGTGCCACCTGGTCCCTCTCGCCCTCCCAGAGGCCTCCTTTTACAGAAGAGGAAACTGAGGCACGGGGCGGGGAGGCGGCTTGCCCCGGGGCACGCGGTGGGGCTGGCACTCGAGTCTGTATTTCTTTCTCCAAAGCTTCCTCACCAGGGCCTTTCCCGGCCTCTCTTCCGGTCTGGGATTTGAGAAAGTTTGCAGAGGGAGGTTTCCGAGGCGGACAGAGACTCCCTTCCCGGTTTTCAGATTCTGCTGGGGTTTGGCTCGGTCCACGCAGGACTCTTTCAAGCTGCCTGGAAAAGGCGAGTTATTCTTTTTGATTTCCTGCTCCCTGGGTTCTCCCACAAAGTGGGTGGGCTCCAGCGAGCCTGGAGTCACTTATTGTGTGCGTGTGCGTGTGAAGAACCAGCCATGGGAGAATGCGGGGGAAAGACTGTCACAGGCAGAGGACGCAGCAGGTGTTAAGATTTGGAGGATGGACAAGAGCCAGTGAAAGAGGGGAAGAGGCGAAGGCACCTGAAAGAAGGAACTGGATGACCTCCCATGTCTCGAATGTGTCTAAGCTTCTGGAAGCTTCTGCCACTGTCGGCCATGATGTTGTCTGAGTCTGTGTCCCAGTAGTCTTCCCAGCCTGGTGACCCAAGGGGCCCAATCAATGGCCAAGAAAAACAATCGGGGCCTCTATGGGCTGTGGGAGTCACCCCACCTTCGGTGTGCAAAGGAACTTTTGGGTAAGGAAGGTACCTCTGCCCCCTCCCTGCCCTCCGCGGAGGCTCTAGGCCTTGCTTACCAGCCGCCTTCACCTTCAGGCTTAGCGACCTGTGAGGCAGATGGCCAGGGAGGGGTGCAGCCCGCCCGGCTGCGGGGCTCAGAAACGCCGGGAGGGAGGAAGGGCATGCTTTGCTGAGAAAGCATGAGTAGTCACTTACAAAACGCTTTCTTCTTGCTTTCTGTTCCTCTTTCCGGTTCAGAGCAAAAGGCACCGCCTTATCCTGGAGGCAGTGTCAGGTTCTTTTCCAAAAGGGAAAATTGATATCTGCTCTCCGAGCTGTGTTGATCTTCATTTTCGTGGCCCTCCGGGCGAGCGCATGAGAAGCTATCCGTGTCCGGGGTGGGAGAGCGGAGAAACGTAATGATTGAGGGGCTACAACCCAACCTTTAATATGGACGATTTGTTTAAATATTCTTTGGGTCTGTTTAAACATTCCGAATAGCCAAAATTATATCCTGGGGAGGCGACAGAGTGCACGTTTCAATGGCCAAGCGCGTGGGTCATGAATATTCTACCTCATACCAGCACTGAGAACTTGGGCAAGCCCCTTAGCCTCTCGAAGCCTCAGTTCACCTGCCTACAAAACGGAAATAGCAAACCTTTGTCATAGAACTGTTGTGTCTGGTGGATACTAGATGCCGAACACACACTTGAGTATCCATAGGTGCTTAGGAAAGCGCCTCGGACACGACGGTCCATGACATTGAAATGATTAGTATAATAACAGCAATTAGGGGAGTGGTAGCGTTCATGGGCAGGAGGTACGGGGGTCAGACTTCGTACGTTCAGTAACCTGGCTCTGGCACTTTCCAGCTCTGTGACCTACTTAGGACTCAGCTAGGTGCAGGGTGAGTACGAGGTGCATGTTATTATATTATTGTGAGCAGTGCAGTGTTATTCTCGTGCAAGAGCGTCTTCCTCCTGAGCAGAGACTTAGTCCTGTTCTCCACTACGTCCCTAAGTTTCTACAGTAGTGCCGAGCACTTAACAGGGTGCTCAATAAATTGTCGCCAACGTTGTTGAATAAAGGCAACGGGAAGGGATGAATCATTGCTGTGTTTCTCTGCAGAGATATCCCGAACCCCTCTATGGGCTAAGCGCTCCGATAGGTCTAGAATAGAAGCCTCTTTCCTCTGCCTCCATGTAGGTGGCTTCCATGTCCAAATCTCGTGTCTCAAATCGATACAAGGCTCAGCAGACGGGATGCTAGGGCCCGTTAGGTCTCTGCGAACTCACAGCACCGAGCACCAATCGTGTCTCCACCATGCACCTCCCAGCAGGGTCGCCACTGGCTCAGGAGCCCGGGATCTCACTGGGGACCCACCGCGTCCAGTTCATTGGCATCCCCAGGGCCTTCCGCATGATAGACACTCAGGCGGGGCTGGTGAAGTAATACAGACACGTGTAGATGGCTACCCAGTACCGCCACGTTGATGGAATTTTGTGTTGACACATCTGACTGAGGGGGAGAAGAAAGAGATACGTATTTTCCTTCTCAAGCTGGGGCACACAGGCTGCTGGAGGCAGAGCTGGATTAGAGGTTGGGCCAGCCCAGTAGCCACAGAGGCCACTGGCATCCCCCCGGTACTAACTTAGGTTGGTCTGACGAGATCTTCCTTCGAAGATTAAGTGACGGCCCCCGGACTGCCTCGACGGGAGCATTGTGCCAGTGAACTGTGGGGATGGAGGGCATGTAAGAGTAGGGCAACTGCATTGTTCTAGAGAATCACCCTTTGGTTCCCCGTGGCATTGCTTCTTGGCTTCAAGGCCGGAATTTTTATCCCACTTCCAAGGTGGGCTTATCTGGGGCAGGCAGTGATGTGCCAAGGGGCGCATGTAGCTTAAATAGGGTATGTCCTTCATAGCTCATGAGAAGCCCTTTAAAAAAAATTTTTTTTTTACTGTTTATTTTTGAGAGAGAGACACACACAGCACTAACAGGGGAGGGGCAGAGAGAGAGGAAGACACAGAATCAGAAGCGGGCTCCGGGCTCTGAGCTGTCCACGCAGAGCCTGATGCGGGGCTTGAACTCACGAGACGCAAGATCAGGACCCGAGCCGAAGTTGGACTCTCAACCGACTGAGCCATACAGGTGCCCCTAGAAGTCCTTTTAAGACAAATTGAGACCAGTATCTACTTGAGTAGAATCATGGAGTAGAATGCCAAACTTCTTCATAGATTTTTTTTTAAGTTTATTTATTTATTTTGAGAGAGAGAAAGAGAGCACAACCTGGGGAGGGGCAGAGAGAGGGAGAGACAGAATCCCTAGCAGCGGCATGCCATCAGGGCAGAGCCCAGTGCGGGGCTTGAACTCACAGACTGTGAGATCGTGACCGGAGCTGAGCTCAAGAGTCGGACACCGAACCGACTGCGCACCCAGGCGCTCCTTTTCGTCATAAAGTTTTAAGTTAAAACACAGGACTTTATTTTTATCTTTAATTTTATTTTTTTAAGTTTATGTATTTATTTTCAGAGACAGGGAGAGAGGGAGAGGGAGAGTGTGTGAGTAGGGGAGGGGCAGAGAGAGAGGGAGAGAATCCCAAGCAACATGGAGCCCTCTGACAGCATGGAGCCTGGTGAACCATAGAGGCTTGAACCTCTATGGAGGCTTGAACCTGTGAACCATAACATCATGACCCGAGCCGAGACCAAGAGTCGAATGCTTAACTGACTGAGCCACCCAGGTGTCTCTATTTTTTTTTTTTTTTATTTTAGAGTGAGAGAGAGTGCCTAAGTGGGGGAGAGGGGCAGAGAGAGAGAGAGAGAGGGAGAGACAGGGAGAGAGAATCCCAAGCAGGCTCTGTGCCCATTGTAAAGCCCCACGCGGGACTCAATCCTATGACCCTGGGATCATGACCTGAACCGAAATCAAGAGTTGGACACTCAACCAACCCAGCCACCCAGGCACCCCAAAACACGGGACTTTAAGAAAGCATCAACCCTGTTCCAGCCAAGCCGTCCGGACCTTCAGATAACTTTTTTTCTTTTTGTCTCTGCCATTAAGAATATTTTGGCAGACACATTTATGAAGTAACGGTATTCTTAAAACCCTGAAGTGGGACCCAGCCAACTGGCCATCTCTCTTTAATTCTTTCCATGAGGCCAGTTTCTGGAAGGAGCTGCCTTTGATCTTGAACCCCCGCAGAGCAGCAGGCTAGAGTTAAGCCCCCACTGACACCAGTGGGGCATTTAGGGGGCAGAGTGTTTGGTTTCTGGGATAACCCCCAGTCAAAACTAGTTAAGGCTTTGATGGGGGGTGGGAGGGAGGTGGGGGTGGGTGGTAGGTGTGGAGGAGGGCATCTTTTGGGATGAGCGCTGGGTGTTGTATGGAAACCAATTTGACAATAAATTTCATATTAAAAAAATAAATACATAAAAATTCGAGAAATAAAAGCCACTGATACTAACAAACAAACAAACAAAAACTAGTTGAAGCCAAAAAGGTCACAGTTTGGCTCACAGAAGTGGGAAGCACAGGGTTGGCTTCATGGATTCATACGTCGTCATCAGAACACCCCCCCCCCCTTTTTTTCTGTCTCTTTTCTCTCTCTCTCTCTGGCCTCTTTCTGTTCTTCTACAGAAGGACTTCTTTCATGCAGCTGTGCAAAGGTGGGGAGGATCATGACATTGACAGAGTCAGGCTTACACTCAAAACATCGGTGCCCCAGGCAAGCACAGAGGCACTAGAGAGCTTCCGGTTCTCAGGGTCTGCTGATGAGAAAATGGCAGGGCAGGGCTCGGATTGGTCCAGCCTGGATCACGTGCACATGCTTAGGCCAATCAGAATGGCCAGGGAGATGGAATACTGTGATTGGCCAGGCCTGGATTCCTATTCCCTCTAAAGGCGGTGGTGGGGAAACGTAGGACTGAGGACCCAACCGGAACCACACAGGGGGAGGGGCAAGGGGCAGCCCCCCGAAGGTAGGAGGGAGACATTTACCAGAGTGGGGGCAGAGCACCGGGCAGAAACAAACCACAGATGTTCGTCCCCCAGAGAAGGCATCGTCACTCAGAGAACTGGGAAGGTACCTTGTATCTTCTTGGGGAGTTAGCCCCAGATAGGTGTGGGCCCTGATCTTCGTGTAAAAGGCAGAGAATTCTACAGGTTTCCATAGGGGCCCTACCTGCCTTCTGAGGACAATGTTAAAAATTAGAAAAGGAAATTTGTTTCCGTCCCCAGAACATGACTTGGTTCTGTTTCTCTCCACGTTAAAAGAGATCGGGGTGGGAGAATGTTCTGGAGCAAACGGCCCGCTCTTGTTGCCAGTTTCTAATTCTGTGCATCTGGCGATCCAAAGGCCGGCTGTGTCGCTTTGCAGACCGACCGGTGCACTGGAGAAGGAACTTTCATGGATAAAACTTTGCAAGTATTTAATAGTCTTAAGCCAGAGGCCACAAAGCAATGGCATGTTTTCTTTGGCCAGGACAGAGTTTACAAAAAAAGAAAACCAAATGCTTGCCAACACTTAAGGATTGGAATATTTCATAGGAAAGCGTGGATTTCTGGCTTCCCTGGGGAAACCAGAAGACCTGGCCACGCTGGCCCCAGAGCTGGACCCGGCCACGGTCGCCTGGAGCTGAGGAGCAGCGCCGCCTGTAGACAGGATGCCATACTACATTTTGCCACAGTCTCCACCACTCCCTATCACCCTGCCCCTGGCCTACTTCATTTACTCACCGTTCTCATTACCCGGCTGGCCTCTGCAAGCTT